>NC_050102.1:3424504-3766005 GCF_902167145.1 Zea mays | reverse complement strand
AACCATTTCATAGTCAACACCATCTGAAGGCGCAATTTCGTCATTGCCATTGCCTTCAAGTATTTCTAAGTCATTCTCATTTTGCACCTCATCATCCTCGTCATCAACAACCATTTCGATATCTACTTCCATTCCGATCGCTTCGGTTAAGTCTATCTCAAATCGCCCTTCGAGCCCATCTTCTTGGAAGAACTCTCCGTCATATGTGTCCGGGTCTAAGTTATAATCTTCATCGTTTGGAACAGGTAATTTAGCGTGTGGTGATACCTTATACACAACATCCCAACCCTTAAGATGTTGTTTCGTTTGGCACACATATGGAAGATAATACACTTGTGTTGGGCCACAATATAGACATCGTCTCCTGGTAAGGTGGAATCCTGTCGAATTTCAACTAGCCCAAGATTAGAATGTGTTCGTCTCGTAACTTCGGGGTCAAACCAATGACATTTGAATATCACTGGAGTAAGAGGTTTGGAACCATAAAAATTGAGTTCATATATTTCTTCAATTCTTCCATAATACTCGACCTCGTCAAGCCCGGGCGTAAAGACTCCAGAACACGTGGTTTTTCGATTGGGCCGACTTTGGTCGTAGCTTGTTGTGCGAAAATGTTATCCATTGACGTCATACCCAGAAAATTTCCTGACCCTATAGGCAAAGCCATTGGCTACTTGTCTCAACTCGGCACTCATAGACGGCTCTCTTTGGCCCTGCAAGTTCAAACACGCTAGATTGTTATATTATTCGCACGTAAGAGCAACTTCAAATGACAAACTAAGCACGTACCTTACGTTTAAACCAGGAAATGAAATCGGGCAATCCATTTCCCGCACCCTTTCCAAGAAGGGTATCATATTCCTGTGGAGTTGGGTCCCTTGATCGACGCCAGAATTCATGAAGAAATTGCTCCATGTATGGCGTCACCTCTTCAAGGTTCTTCAATACATATAGCATGATATGCCGCCACTCTTCATGTGTCAGGGTCTTGGTGGTCGAACCACTTGCGCTTCCGAGTTGCCCTCGAAAAATGTTGAGGTTCGATTCATTGTCGCCATCATTATAACGAGGGGGTGGATTATGCACGCTCGACAGTTTATCACCATAGTAAGTTGTTGTGAAGTTTGACACCTCCTCTAGTATGTATGCCTCTGCAATGGAAGCCTCGATTTTGCATTTATTTCTACATTTCTTTCGGATAGTCTTTAGACATCTCTCGATTGGATAGCACCAACGTCCCTGCACGGGCCCCCCCATTCGTGCCTCATACGGGAGATGAAGAATCAAATGCTGCATCGGATTGAAGAAGCCGGGTGGAAAGATCTTCTCCAGCTTACACAGTAACACGGGTGCCATCCTTTCCAAGTCTGCAATCATGGTCCGAGCTAACTCTTTTGCACAAAGCTGGCGGAAGAAATAGCTCAACTCTGCAAGCGCTAGCCAGACATGCTCAGGGACATAGCCTCGAACCATCGCCGGAAGAATTCGTTCAATCCATATGTGGAAGTCATGACTCTTCATCCCTAAGACTCGCAGAGTAGATAAGTTCACCCCCTACTAAGGTTAGCTGCATACCCATCAGGGAACATTAACATCTTGATCCACTGTAGTACTTCCTTCCTCTGGGCCCTGCTCAGGACGAAATCGGCCTTAGGCCTTCTCCATGTTTTACCACCACTAGGCGGCTTCATCTCTTGGTTTGGTCTATCACATAACTCTGCCAGATCCACTCTTGCCTTTACGTTATCCTTTGACTTATCAGGAATCTCCATAATTGTTGCCCAAAGTGCCTCGGCGACATTCTTTTCAGTGTGCATCACATCAATGTTGTGTGGAAGGAGCAGGTCATCATAATAGGGGAGCCGAGTCAAGCCCGACTTATGTGTCCACATATGTTGCTCACCATATCCCACAAAACCACCTTCTAGGTTGGCCACGAGACCATCTATCTGTTCGCGAACTTCGGCACCAGTCAGCATTGCAGGTGGGCGGTCTGTCACCACGACACCTTTCGTAAAGTTCTTGATGTCTAGTCGGAATGCATGGTCAGGAGGGAGAAATTGTCGATGTTTATCGAATGACGAATATTTGCCACCCTTCTTCAACCAAATGAACCTAAGAGCTTCCCTTCAAACTGGGCATGGGAACTTACCATGAACACACCAGGCGCAAAATAGCCCATACGCCGGAAAGTCATGCATGGAGTACTGGTACCAAACATGCATTTTGAAGTTTGTCTTCATAGCTCGGTCGTACGTCCATACCCCTTCCTCCCAAGCACGGACCAATTCATCAATCAAAGGCTCCATGTACACACCCATTTTATTCCCCGGGTGTCCAGGAATTATCAACAACACGAATATGTTCTGCCTTTGAAAGCATACGCCGGGGGGGGGGGAGATTGATGGGGATAACGAACACGAGCCAACATGTGTATGGGGCAGCGGTCATTCCATAGGGATTGAACCCATCTGTGGCCAGCGCAACACGAACATTATGAGCCTCTTTGGCTTTCTCATGGTGAATGGCATCAAAGTGGGTCCATGCTTCACCATCGGATGCGTGAACCATCTTGTCAGGATTGTATCGTTTGCCTTTTTTGTGCCATGTCATCTGTTTCGCGGATTCCTCTGTCATGTATAGACGCTGGATCCTCGGTATGAATGGAAGGTGGCGTAGGATTGTCACGGGGATGTCGAGCTGCCTCTTCTGTCCATCACCAGAGTCTACCTCCATGAACCTAGACGATTTACACTTTGGACAGTACTTTGCCTCAGTGTGTTCTTTCCTAAATAGGACGCAGCCCTTCGAACAAGCATGTATCTGCTCATACGTCATCTTGAGTGCACGAAGGAGTTTCTGTGCCTCGTACATGCTCTTTGGCAGAACGTGATCCTCCGGAAGCAGGCTGCCAATAACTGTCAACAAACCATCGAAGGCGTCTCGACTCATGCTATACTATGACTTGAACGCCATTATACGCCCAATGGCATCCAGTTGAGAAACCTTTGTCTTGCCGTGAAGGGGTTTCTGTGCCGCGTCAAACATGCCGTAGAATGCCTTTGCGGTCGCCTCTGGCTCGTCCTCCGTACGTCCTTCGGCGTACTGTGCCTCGTGATAGTCGTTCAACATGTCTGCTACCCCGACATCAGCATCGTAATCCTCGACGCGTTGTCTCACCACCTCCTCTCTCGTGCGATGCGCTTCACCATGGAAGATCCACCGAGTATAGTCCGGCGTAAATCCATTCTTCCAAATATGTTCTACCATGGCCTTCTTTGGTTTTCTTTTCCGGTTGTCACATTTGCTGCACGGACAAGGGACTAGGCTAGCTCCTTTAGTAGCTTCGCCATATGCCCGTTCCACGAAAGCATCGGTCTTCCTAATCCATTCTGGGGTGACATCATTACGTCGAACGCGGCCCGTGTACATCCACTCACGGTCCTCCATCCTCTAACATATATAACCGAGTATAGTTTAATATAGACATGTAATGCATGTACACTACGTTCCTACCTTCTAATAGGTGAGGATAGGTCCTAATCCCACCCGCGGTTGCGTAGATGGAGTTAGTTTCCATGCTCTACTCCGATCCGAGATAGAATTTCGGTAGCACCTCCCCGCTGTTCTCCGGATACACGTCCTGCCAGGGAGAGTGTACTGTCCGGAGAACAACAGGGAGGTGACGCCGAAACTCTTTCTCGGACCGGAGTAGAGCATGGAAACTAACACCATCTACGCAACCGTGGGCTGTCCAAAAAACGTGGACAATTCGAAACTGATACATTTGTAGATATGCAAAGATCTACATATCTACACCGTATCTCTTTCGAACGAGAGACGCCTAACTGGGTTACGTGATCTACGACCATGATGCGGAAATAGAGGTTATACCTAGGGTGGCGGTGGAGTCAGGCTAGTGGGGCTGTGGCGGGTCGGTGCAGTGGCGACTCGACGCGGTGCAGGCAGACCCGCAACGGCTACGAAGACCTCTGCAAAAAAATAAACAAGCCTGTCAGTACAAAATTTCGGCAGCACCTCCCCTGCACGGGGAGGTTTCCAAAACTTGCAAATAAAACTGACAACACAATGGCTGACATCCACACATATATCAACGGCACGATGGCCGACAATCACATTTAATCGACATCCATATCCACAATCACCAACTAATATTAATTTCTACAACTAATTAACAGAACAACCATATCCGTATCCATATGCACACATTTATGTTTACTGTTTATTTGTAGTGGAAACTAGAAGAACCATATCCATATCCATATCCATATCCATATGCACAATTAATCCATTCTTCAATTACGTACCGGAGGCGAGGACGGCGGAGGCGCGGACGGCGGCGAGCGGGCGGACGGCTAGCGGACGGGCGGACGGCGGCGCGTGGGCGGGCGGCGGTGAGGCGGCGCGGCGGTGAGGCGACGCGTGGGCACGGCGGCGGTGAGGCGGCGGTGAGGCGGCGCGGCACGGCGGCGGTTTAGCGCGGCGGCGAACTGCGCTCAGAAACAGAGAGAGTGAGGAGAGAAAGAAGAAGAAAGGAGCCGTGCGGAAATATATTTTTCCTTCTTTGCCGAGTGCCCGCGATCTGGCACTCGGCAAAGATTTTTTTTATTTTTAAAATAAGCTTTGCCGAGTGCCAGATCGGCGACACTCGGCAAAGGATCCTTTGCCGAGTGTCGGCCAGGGGACACTCGGCAAATATTACTTCACACTTCTTTGCCGAGTGCCTACCTGGGAGGCACTCGGCAAAGCATATCTTGCCGAGTGTCACCATCTGACACTCGGCAAAGTACATTTGTATTTTTTTGGTTTTGGCCACCAAACTTTTTGTGGTTTGTTCCTACACTATGTAGACCTACATGTACCATTTGGGGACAATTATAACTGTGTTTGCAATATCTAGTAGATTTAGTTCGTTTATTTGAATTTCTTCGCAAAATTCAGATTTGAACTGTAGGTCACTCGAAACTTGGAAAACCGTGCATGCAAAAATGATATTCATGTTACTTACCATAAGTTACGACCGATTCTAGGAGCATACCGGAAACTTCAAGCAACATACTCACTAAACATGGTCGTGAACTTGCCATCCACATGTTTAAAAATTGTATAAAACACAAACAAATTCAGAAAATCATGAAACTTGTCCACGTGTCATGATATCATATGTACAGGCTGTGATAAAAATTGTAGAATGTTTGGAGAAAGTTGTGAGACACAATGTGTAGAAACCTAAGAGAACTACACATGAAATCATAGAGTTTCTATATAGTTCTCTTAGGTTTCTACACATTGTGTCTCACAACTTTCTCCAAACATTCTACAATTTTTATCACAGCCTGTACATATGATATCATGACACGTGGACAAGTTTCATGATTTTCTGAATTTGTTTATGTTTTATATAATTTTTAAACATGTGGATGGCAAGTTCACGACCATGTTTAGTGAGCATGTTGCTCGAAGTTTCCGGTACGCTCCTGGAACCGGTCGTAACTTATGGTAAGTAACATGAATATCATTTTTGCATGTACGGTTTTCCAAGTTTCGAGTGACCTACAGTTCAAATCTGAATTTTGCGAAGAAATTCAAATAAACGAACTAAATCTACTAACGATTCAAAACTCTGTTATAATTGTCCACAAATGATACATGTAGGTCTACATAGTGTAGGAACATACCACAAAAAGTTTGGGAGACAAAATAAAAAAAATACAAATATACTTTGTCGAGTGTCTATAGAAGACACTCGGCAAAGAACATTTTGCCGAGTGCCCAATATGTGGCACTCAGCAAAGAAGCCTCTTTGCCGAGTGCCAGCAGTTGGCTCTCGGCAAAGACTAACGACCGTCAACTTTGGGACGGCCGCTGACGGCCCTTTGCCGAGAGCCCCCTTTGCCGAGAGCCCCCTGTGCCGAGTGTTCAGGACTCGGTAAAGGGGTTCTTTGCCGAGAGCCTAACTTTGCCGAGTGCGGCACTCGGCAAATCTTTCTTTGCCGAGTGCCCGACAAAAGGCACTCGGCAAAGAATACAACACTCGGCAAAGCCTGCGATTCCGGTAGTGTTAGATATATGAAAGTGTGGCTCTAAAATTCATTGCCACGCATGTTTTATGACTTGTGACACCTATCTAAATTTAGTTGTAGCAATTTATGAGTGGGAACTAGATAGCTCCGATCCACACTTTACCATTCATAAGCATAAGCAGAAAATTTTCCACACCTTTTATACTCTATGGCATGTAGAGACCAAAATATTTATGCTTGAATTTAATTACAAACCAAACACTTACCAATTTGGTCGAGCTTACAAGTGAAGCAACAAAACATCCTTGGAACTACATTATTTTTTATTGCGCAAGTATTCCTACAACAGTACATCACTATATACTGAAAGAAAAGTTGTTGGATATATAAAGCCTCGCACTTTTCTTGTCAGCGATAAAAAATGTGCAGTTCGCACGGTCATCGTTTGCCTTAGTACACGGTCAATGTAAACCCCATCTCTTATTAACTATTGCTACAGAAAACTTAATTTAACTAAGTTTATAAAAAATATTAATAATAGAATAATCTTAGCATAAAAATATCGAGGACCTATATATCTAATGATACTAATTATATACTATAAATACTATTCTTTTTATACATTTAGTTAAACTTGAATATATTTGATTTTGGAAAACGCGAGAACTCCGGTTATTTAGAGAGAGAGAGAGGTGATTGGCATGTTCATAACACTTGTCTTCTCGATCATCAGTTATGAAAGGGACGGGTTTCACCATTATTGTATTAGTTGCCGACTGTACTTTTTTTCCCAGTCATAGAAGCTATATATGTCGCCATGTCGGCATGAATAAATTACTTGTACAGTTCTACGAGCTGTTTTTAAACAGGTCCAGCTTACTGCGGTGTTCCACACGCGTGTAAAGTTGGAGTTTTGTTGGGATGTATGTGATGCAAGGATAAAGCTTGCTTTTGTTTCAATTCCCTTTTGGATCACTCTATGTTGAAGGAATTAGAATTTACGTAGGTTATTTGATTTAAAGTTTGTCATTCCACCATCCTTTAAAGTTTAGATATAAGCTTATCCAAAATTGATTACAAGTCTATGTTTCTACTATGCAATCTATAGTAGGCTTTTCGGCTCACATCTGAAAAGTAGAAACATAGCATATAAATTTCTCACTTATAGTCAACATTAGTATACAAATATATTTAATATAAAACCATAATAGCTTAATTGGTCTATAAATATATTTAGTATAAAACTATTATTAAAATGAAATTTAATTTCAAGGATCTAAACGGGACCTTAGAAAAAAGTTTCAGGATCATACATTACAATATATTTTATATTGGAAGACCTTTGTTAAAACCACGATATATATCATGAAGGATTTCCAACACCTGATCTAAGCACCAGTAAGCAAATCAATCAATACACTATAAACAAATTTATCATTCCTAGAACGGAGTATGGCAAAGCCTCGATAATACTCGACAAACACTTTGCCGAGTATAGCACTCGGTAAAAAGGATTAGGTGAACAATTTATCAGCAACGACATCTTTATCGAGTACTTTATATCAGATACTCAGCAAAAAAAGTCGTCGTAACAGCGCCAAGCGACGCCAAGCGACGGTGACAGAGACTTTGTCGACTCGAGTGCCAGGTCAGTAGGCATTCGTCAAAGGGAGCTCCCGTAGCTCCCACGCCAGTTTCTGTATCGAGTGTCCACTCGATAAAGAACCTGTAGAACTAGACATTTTAGGTCTATATATGGGTTATTCGGTTCGGTCTATTCAGTTTTTCGAAATCTTGGGTTCTAAATAATAGGAACTTACACGAACTGAATCCAAATAAACCAAAAAATTCGGTTTGGTCTTCAACGACCCGAACTAGGACTCGTTGCCGTCGTGCCTTCGGCACTGGTTGTCGTCGTGGCTTCGGTGGACATAGCTTGCGTGGTGACTGGAGCTGCAGTGGGTCACGGGTCGCAGGAGTAGGACACCGGAGCTAAAGCTGGAGTAGGACGCCGACAACCGGAGCGAGAGGCAAGAGCCGAGAACTTCGGCGGCCGGAGGCCCAGAGCAGTGGAGTGTCGGTGCGGCGGAGTTCCTGAGCAGCAGATCGGCACGGTGACATGGCAGCGCTTGTGGGTTGCGGGTAACAGGGAGTCAGGGACTAGGGTTGCGGACAGCCGGCACTAGGGATAAAGTGCGAGAGAACACCCCCGTAACCGTTACCCCTAAATTTTCCCCCCATATCACTTTTCTCCCCTATTTCCCCCCTATTTTTTCATCTCCCGCAGCGGTTCCCCCTAAATACACTAGTAGAAAAGAGCTCATAGCCTGCGGCACCCATAAATTATCACTGGCGGTTTCAGTTATCGCGCGCCAGTAAAAAAAACGAGGTGGGCCCGTCTTGGGAACCGCCAGTGGAAACCTATTTCCACTGGCGGTTATCTTAAAACAACCGCCAGTGGAAATAGGATGTTTCCACTGGCGGTTGTGTTAAGATAACCGCCAGTGGAAATCAATTTTCACTGGCGGTTGGTGTTACACAACCGCCAGTGGAAACATCCTATTTCCACTGCGGTTGTGTTAAGATAACCGCCAGTGAACTGTCTGTTATAAATACTCCTTCTTCCCCCCGACAGTGAACTGTATGCTCGCAGCCAACTTCCATTGGAGGCGATTTTGGAGGTCCAGATTTCACAAAATTATAAGGGGGAGGTTTTGGTCTTCATTTCTTGGAAGAAGGTGGATAAGAAAGGTTGGTTTATGTTTCTTTGTCAATTTTTGTTCATTCTTGCTCAATTTTAGCCACATTTTGGATCTAGGGTTTTACATGAGAGAGAGAAGAGTATAGCTAGGTTATTTTCTCTATTTCCTCAAATGAGGTTGTTTAAGATGGTCAGTTTTTGTCTATTCCTTCTCCTTTTTCATGTTTAGTTCTCAATTAAGTTTATCCATAACACATATTTAATTGCTTAATGAATGGTGAATGTGTCGTATGGAAGGTTGTTTAATTATGTTTCAATTTTAACTACATTTTGAAACTAGGCTTTCACCATGTGTTAGAGATAGGTTTGGGTATTAAATTTTTTTGTTTATTAGTAGTTAGGAAAGTTTGGCTTATGTTTCTTTTGCCAAATTTTGTTCATTTTTCCTCTATTTTAGGCACATTTTGGTTGCAGCACTTTGCACATCCAGAATGCCCGTTCTTGCACTGATTTTACACAGAGCAGAGCATAATGCTGGAGCCTACCGATCAATATGTACTGTATATATACATGCATGGTAATCTGACTTGCCATGAAAACTTCGGACTGGAAGGGTAGGCAGCAGATGTCGCACTCCAGTGCGTCATTCTCCATGGATAGTGTCACAGTCGCCTCTTCCTCATCCTCCAACCCCGCCTCTTCCTCATCCTCCACCACCACCTTGGCTTTCTTTGGAGTGCCGCCGTAGAGAAGCCCGCCTCTTCCTCATCCTCCATAGAGAAGCCGTGGTCTTTTTCCCGGTCATGGTTTATCACTTCGAACGCGAGGTAAAATAAAAGCAGAAAGGACTATTCGACTAAAAGAGAGGAGAGAGAGAGAGGATAGAGAGAGAGAGGAGAGAGAGAGAGGGTTTCACATTTTAGCCACATTTTTGGATATAGGGTTTCACCATGTGTTTTATGTTACTTTTTTACAGGTGATGATGGAGAGGATATCCTGGATGTATAACTTATCAAGGCTAGATCCATCATACATATCTGAGGTCCATAAGTTTATTGTTGTCGCTAAGAACCATGCTTTGAGAACAAAGACAAAGCACATATATTGTCCATGCATGGACTGCAAAAATGCTGTTGTATTTGATGACACAGAACAAATCATATCTCATCTGGTATGCCGAGGATTTGTGAAAGATTACATAATTTGGACAAAGCATGGAGAGGGTAGCTCTTCGCCTTATACAGCTGGAAACCCTGCAAACATCGACGACAGCTTTCAGTTCGTTCACGAGACACAACAACCTCTTCCATAGAGCGAACATGTAGTGCCAAATGTTACTGATCATGGTTACGCCGGAGGAAATGAACGTGAAAGAACCCATGTTCTGCCAAATGTTATGGACGAGGAAGATGCAGAGTTGTTAGAGGCAATGTTGCGTCGTCATATAGATCCATCGATGTTCTTCATGAAAGGTATGGAGTCCCTAAAGAAGGCTGCAGAAGAGCCTTTGTACGACGAGTCTAAGGGCTGTACCAAAGAGTTCACGACGCTCCGGTCTGTGTTAAAGTTGTTGATGTTAAAAGCTAGATATGGTCTGTCTGATGCTGGCTTCGATGCGTTCTTGAGTATTGTCGCAGACATGCTTCCAAAGGAGAACAAAGTGCCTGCTAACACGTACTATGCAAAGAAACTAATCAGTCCACTCACTATGGGCGTGGAGAAGATCCACGCGTGTAGAAATCACTGTATCCTTTATCGAGGTGATGATTATAAAGACTTAGAGAGCTGCCCAAAGTGTGGTGCAAGTAGGTACAAAACGAATAAAGACTATCGAGAGGAAGAGTGTGTTGCATCTGTGTCTAAAGGGAAGAAGCGAAAGAAAGCCAAAAAGAAGACTTCAAAATCCACGAGCAAAGAAAAAGAAGAAGTAGACTATTATGCGCTCAAAAAGATTCCTGCTTTGGTGATGTGGTACCTCCCCGTCGTCGATCGATTGAGGTGTTTGTTCGCTAACCCTGAGGATGCCAAACTTATGAGCTGGCATGCTTCTAATGAGCACAAAAACGATGGGAAGCTTCGACATCCAACCGATGGGAAGCAGTGGCAAGATTTCAATGAGAACCACCGAGACTTTGCCGATGAACCAAGAAATGTTAGGTTCGCACTGAGTACTGATGGAATGAATCCATTTGCTGAAAGGAGCAGCAAGCATAGCACATGGCTAGTGATCCTCACCATATACAACCTTCCTTCATGGTTGATGCAGAAACGGAAGTACATTTTGCTAACCATGCTTATTTCTGGACCTACACAACCTGGAGTTGATATAGATGTATTTTTAGAGCCCTTAATGGAGGATATGGAAATATTGTGGGTAACGGGTGTTCAAATGTTGGATGAGTATCGTAAAGATTCATTCACGCTGAGAGCAATTATTTTTGTTACGATCAACGATTACCCTGCACTCTTCACATTATCAGGCCAGTTTAAGGGAAAGGTTGGCTGCACAGTATGCATTGATGAAACTACTTACGTGTCCCTTACTGCATCTAAGAAGATAGTGTACATGAGGCACAGACGCTTTTTATTGGAAGGACACAGGTACCGCATGCGAAAGATGGATAAGTACTTTGACAATAATGGTGAACTACATTCTACTGCTCCATCGGGTAACAATAAAGGTCATAGAGTTTTTGAAATAGTCAAGAATATCAAGTTTGTTTTCGGGAAGAAGACAAAAGACGGAAAAACAAGGAAAGATGTCAAACCAGCTCCGGGGGCTATATTCAAGAAAAAGTCTATTTTCTTCGAGTACTTGCCTTACTGGAAAGAGTTAGATGTGCGGCATGCGATCGATGGTATGCACGTTCAGAAGAACGTGTTTGAAAGCATAATTGGCACCTTGCTAGACATAAAGGGCAAAACAAAAGAAGGGCTCAATTCACGCATGGACTTGGTAAATTTAGGCATAAAAAAGGAACTACATCCTGTTCTTCAAGAAAATGGGAAGTATCATCTCCCAGCAGCAAGCTACAATCTCAATGTAGATGAGAAACATGCGATGTGTGTTTGGCTTAAGAATTTGAAAGTCCCATCCAGATTCTGCTCTAGCATACAAAGTATTGTGTCAATGAAAGACCTGATAGTCACCAACTACAACTCACATGATTGTCATGTCATGTTGACTACATTCCTACCTATTGCCATCAGGGCTATAAATCCTTTGTTTTTAAAGATGGCAATCACACGGTTGTGCTACTTTTTCAACAGAATTTAACAAAAGGTAATTGACCGTGATGAGTTGGCATCTCTTCAGGAATTCGCAGTGGAGACAATAACACAGTTTGAGATGTGTTTCCCTCCATCGTTCTTTGATATTATGGTGCACCTTGTGGTGCACTTGGTGCCACAAATAGAGGCATTGGGTCCTATGTACTTACATGAAATGTGGACGTACGAGCGTTTCATGTCAATACTGAATGGCTATGTATCAACCCGTGCTCGTCCCGAGGCATCCATGATAGAGGGGTACTGTACTGAAGAGGCCATTGAGTCGGGAGGTCCATTCTGCAATAATATCCTAAAAGATCAGGTTGCAATAGGTCTGCCTCCGTCACGACACGAGGGTAGATTGTATGGAAGCGGGAGGATGGGACGGAAATCTTTCATTCCACCAGATTACAATACAGTACTTGAGGCACATCACAGCATCCTACATCAGCTAGCGATAATAGAGCCATTTATCCAACAACACATCAATGAGCTTCACGAGCAAAATCCTGGGCATACGGCTGATTGGGTAATGAAGCAACATAAGCAGCGGTTCAACACATGGCTAATGGTGAAGGACATTCCACGTGGAGAAACAATAGAAGAAAAAACAATCAAGGGGTTGGCATCTGGACCTTCACGCCAGGTCACAACATGGCAAACCTATGACATTAGTGGATTCACATTTTGTACAAAGTCCAAGGACAAAAAGAGCATGTCACAAAACAGTGGTGTTCGATGCGAGGCCATAGATGATGAAACTGGTGAGATTATTACATATTTTGGCTTTATTGAGGACATATGGGAACTAGACTATGGTACATTTCAGATATCGGTTTTCCGATGTCAATGGGTTGAAGACAAACATGTCACGGTAGACAACTATGGGGTCAGAGTTCTTGATCTAAGTAAGGTAGGTTACAAAGATGACCCATGGATCCTTGCTAATCGTGCTGCACAGGTCTTCTATGCTGAACAGATCATTTCTAACAATGAGAAGCAAAGCACCGACAAACCGAAGCATGTAGTTTTTCCTGAAAAACAACAAGCTATAGGAGTTGATGGTGTATCTGATTTAGAGGATTTTAACCAGTTCAACGACATGTCTCTTTTCATAGACCATCCAACCAAGATAAGGAACGTTGAGCGAAGCATCCCACGCAATTCGATGCCCTGGGTACGCCACGATGAACAAGGCAGAACAATAGCTCCCTAGATTATATAGTTGTCATGTAATTGATTATTGTTAGGACATGTCATGTAATTTTACACGACTTTCTAGAGAGGAGAGCTATTGTTGCCAATGCGCTCGGAGCAGGTCCAGCACTTACCGTCCGTGCGGATGCAGCACTTTGCACATCCAGAATGCTCGTTCTTGCACTGATTTTACACAGAGCAGAACATCATGTTGGAGCCTACCGATCAATATGTATGCATGGTAATCTTACTTGCCATGAAAACTTCGGACTGGAAGGGTAGGCAGCAGATGTCGCACTCCAGCGCGTCCTTCTCCACGGATAGTGTCACAGTCGCCTCTTCCTCATCCTCCACCACCACCTTGGCTTTCTTTGGAGTGTCGCCGTCAGAGGAAGCCGTGGTCTTTTTCCCGGTCATGGTTTATCACCTAGAACGCGAGGTAAAATAAAAGCAGGGAGGACTTGGAGAGAGAGAGGGAGAGGGGAGAGAGAGGAGTTAGGGAAAGGAGAGAGAGAGGAGAGAGAGAGAGGAGAGATAGAGGAGAGAGAGAGAGGGAAGAGATAGAGGAGAGATAGAGGAGAGATAGAGGAGAGAGAGAGGAGAGAAAGAGGAGAGAGAGAGAGGAGAGACAGAGGAGAGAGAGAGAGGGAAGAGATAGAGGAGAGATAGAGGAGAGAGGGAGAGAGAGAGGGAAGAGATAGAGGAGAGATAGAGGAGAGAGGGAGAGAGAGAGGAGAGAGGAGAGATAGAGGAGAGAGGGAGAGAGAGAGGAGAGAGAGAGGAGAGTGGGAGATAGAGGGGAGAGGGAGAGAGAGAGGAGAGAGATAGAGGTAAATATATATATTATGTATACTAAATATATATATTTATATATTTAATTTGTATAAAAATATATATAATTAATGTATGAATATACAATAAAAAATAATATACTAAAAACATTACTACTGGCGGTTCACAACGAAAACCGCCAGTATAAATAATTTCTACTGGCGGTTGTCGATGAAAACCGCCAGTAGAAATGGCCTCCACAGTCTGTGGATGGCATTTCTACTGGCAGTTCTCTATGACAACCGCCAGTATAAATGATTTCTACTGGCGGTTGTCATAGAGAACCGCCAGTAGAAATATCTCCTATATAAAGGAGTGCGCGCGGGGCCAAAAATTTTTTCGCTAAGTCTGGCGCCCTGTCTTTCCATCTTCCCGCCGTCAGGCTGCCAAAAATTCGCCCGGCGATTTTCTCCGCCGTGCGCCGCCGTCGTTCACGCCGTCGTCCCCGCGCCGTAGGTATGTTCTTCTCTCTCTCTCTCTCTCCCTTTCTTCGACTATAGCTCGGGCATGCGCACCGCCACCGCCGCCGCCGCCGCCGTGCAGAGAGAGAGAGAGAGAGAGAGAGAGAGAGAAGTTAGAGGGAAGAGAGAGGAGGAAGAGGGAAGAGAGGGAGACCCTGCGCGCGTCTCTGCAGAGAGAGAGAGAGAGGGTGAGAAGATAGAGGAGGGAGAGGGAAGAGAGAGGAGAGGACCTCTCCCTCCTCTCTCTTCTCTCTCTCTCCCTCCCTCCACTCTCTTTCCTCTCTCTTCTCTTTCCCTCTCTCTCCGGAGAGAGACGGAAAGAGAAGAGAGAGGAAAGAGAGTGGAGGGAGGGAGAGAGAGAGAAGAGAGAGGAGGGAGAGGGAGTGTATATATAGGAAAGAGAGTGTAAGGGGAGAGAGAGAGGAGAGATGGGGAAAGGGAAGAGAGAGGAAAGAGAGGGAGAGGGAGGGAGGGAAGAGAGAGGAAAGGGAGGGAGATTAGAGAGAGAGGAGAGAGCAACGGAAAGCATGTTTTTTCCATCGTATTCAATTGTAAACAACATATTCTATTGTATTCTATTGTAAACAACGTATTTCATTGTAAACAACGTATTACATTGTAAAATGCAGACTAGATTCACTAGTAAACTACGTATTCCATTGTAGTACTATTAGCTAGTGAAATTAGAAGACGACGTACGACACACTTGCGTTGTTTCGATTAAGAGCAACTCATCTGAACCCCACTTGACCAGAGCGAGTTCTCTCTCCCTCTCTCTCTCTATACGTTCTATACGACTCTCCATCTCCCTCTCTATACGTCCTATACGACTCCTCCTCTCTCCCTCTCTCTCTATACGTTCTATACGACTCCTCCTCTCTCTCTCTCTCTCTATACGTTCTATACGACTCTATATGTCCTATACGACTCCTCCTCTCTCCCTCTCTCTCTCTATACGTTCTATACGACTCTCCATCTCCCTCTCTCCCTCTCTATACGTCCTATACGACTCCTCCTCTCTCCCTCTCTCTCTCTATATGTTCTATACGACTCCTCCTCGATAAGGGTTAGGGTATTTGTTAATACGAATTTAATTATTGCTTATGTTAATATGTAGCTCAATGAGTTCTCCAACCAAGGACCAAGGATTAGGGCCCGACCACATGGACAAGAGTGTTGCTCAAGAAGAATCCAGCAGTGAAGGATATGAAACGCCTAGCGACCCTTTTCCTACCACTAGGATAGATAGGGCCGCTGCGCGTGAGTTGCAACGTGACCCTACTTATGATCCACAAGAACATGAGGTAAATTACACATCCTTAATTTCGTGTGTGTACCTAATTAATTAGCTGATTTCACAATGTCTATTACACATGCATGATTTCTTGTGCATTTTATTACATGAATAGGAGGTCTTGTCTGAATTTCGTGCGATGCTCGAAAAAGCTGCGGCACAATACCAAGACGCACCGGAACCGATCCAAGGCGCACCGGAACCGACCCAAGGCGCACCGGAATCGACCGAGACAACCATCGAGAGGTCAAGGAAAAGGAAGCAGAGCGATCGGAACAGAGGTGACAGGGGGCTAAACAAGTTTACTGACAAGACATATAAAATCACAAACGTGAGCTCGAATGGTCAGCCCCTAGCTCCAGAAGAGGCACTGCCTAAGTTTCGGAATGCACTTGGGTTCTTAGTTAGAGATAATCTTGACATCACAATCCGACAGTGGAGAGATATATCAGATGATGTCAAGAATCAAATGTGGAATAAGCTAGTAACGAGGTTCGTTTTGCCTGGGGGTTCAGAAGAACTCATGAAAAATACACGATGAAGCAGTTTGCAATAAATTTCCGAAACTGGAGGTCTGAGATGAATACAAAGTTTGCAAAGAAAGGCCTAGACCCGACGAAAAAATATAAAATCTCAGCAGGTCAGTGGGCAGTATTTCTAGAGCAGAGGAGCAGCCCTGATTTCATATCGCTAAGTGAGGCAAATTCAGAACTGTCTAAGAAGAACAAATACCGCCACCACCTTGGCACAGGTGGTTACAAGCGTCAGGTTCCTAAATGGAGACAAGAAGACGCGGAGAAGAAGGCTGCAGGGTTGCCGACGCTGTCCGAGCAACTCGGTGAAAGGACAGCTAATTGGATCTGTGCTAGAAAACCAAGGGAAACTGAGTCTGGTGTATCTTTTGATGATCCCAATGTCGAAGAAGCGGCAAAAAACATATATGCAATTGCAGCTAAGCAGAGCGAAGGAACATTTAAGCCGCAAAGGGAGAAAGACATTCTAACGGCTGGTCTCGGTAACCCTGAGCATCCTGGTCGTGTACGAGGAATATCATCTAAGGAAGGATGGAAGGAAGGATTCAGACCACAATGGGAAGGTCTGTACAAGAAACGTGATCGATACAAGGAAGAGATGGCAAATTATTTTAAGGAGGAGGCCAAGAAAGAGTTCAAAGACCTGATGTCTGAAATGCTATCGAATCCTCCTCCAGAATTGATGCAGCAATTGGCGATGGCGAGTGCGATGTCTGTTCAACAAATGACCACTCCACAGATGCAAATAATTCCAGCAGCTCAAACGCCAGCTGCCACCGAGGGTACGACCATCCCAAGCTCTGTCGCGTCAACGGGAAATAAGGTCCGCTATCCAGTTGATGACATCACAAGGCCTGTGGCATGCACACTAGTTATAAGATATGGTATTAACAATCAGCGTACAAGGAAAGTAGCCACAGGCCTTGCGATCCCAGGACGCAAGTTCCATGGAAACGACATTCCAGAAGAATATTGCAGGCTAGAAGTGACGACAGTCGTCCAAGGATACGAGGACGACATGCTAGACATCCCTGGGCCCGAAGGTATCGAGACACTTGGACAAGCTATCAAGAATTTTATCCTTTGGCCTCGAAGGGATGTCGAATTGCTTGATTGGTCGAATTCGTCGCAAGCCCAACCGTCTCCGCCTTCTCAAATTGTTGTTCCTATTGCACATCCATCATCACCTCCTCAAACTTCACATGCTGCTCCTCATCCTCTTTCTGACCCTCCTTCTCCTCATCCTCATGGTGGCCCACCGTCTCCGCCACATACATCGCCCTTCAGGGATCCACCTTCTCCACAGCCATCTCCACGACCATCTAAAGTTTCTATACCAAAAGTAGTGTCCCCGTATAAGAAAAAGAAGAGTAAATCCACTGCTGGCACTGTTCGTTTTTTGAAAGGGATTGGACGGAGCCTCACGTCAGACAATGTTGATTTGGCCGATCTCGAGGAGTCCGCAAAAAAGGCTGAGGCAATGGCCGCAAAGATAAAGAAGCCAACTAAGGCAGATTATAAAAACGTGCCTAAAAAATATGTGCCGGGCAGACCACTACTCACTTTTGAGAAACTAAAGAAGGTCCCGGCTAATATTAAAAGGTTGCATGATTGGTACATGCGGGCATCTTCAGTTGGCATCGACACCATCAGTGTTAATATACCAGCCCATGCTTTTATTGGTTCAAATCAAAAAGCCGTTGTTACATTCGAGGACATGTGGTTAATGATGAACCTTCAGAGACTCGACGTGCAACTTGTAACCATATTTGCATTGTAAGTGTCACTCATACTCCATATATATGTGTTATTATTAGTGAGTTGTATAAATTTTCAATATCTGACATGCACGTGTGCGTTGCAGAATGCAACATGATCAGCAGGAGATCCTTTATGGTACCAATCCCAATGCTAGTGCCAGTAAAAGGGTTGGGTATCTCAACCCAATAAAGATATGCGAGGATAACCACACTTTTAGAATCGGAAAAGGCAACGAAGCATTACAGGGGCTAACAGACGAAGAAATTGAGGTGCGTATCCAGGATCTGAAGAAGGATTTTGAAGCAAGATACGCCACCTACATAGGACACGCAATGCTTCAATTTCAAGACAGGGAATCCATAGTGGCCCCGTACAACTTTAAGTAAGTGTGATTTTGCATAAATAAAATTAATAATTTCAATACACATGTATCACAAGTTTGATTCGTACAGGGACCACTGGATATGCTTCTTCATTTATCCTAAGGTTGGAAAGGTGCTGGTGCTCGACTCCTTGCACACCGAGCCTTCGGCCTATTCAAAATTCCTCAGCATCTTAGAGTTGTAAGCCTTTTCTATGCATGCATACTTATATCGATGAGAATTGTAGAATAACATGGTGATTCTATTTGAGATAACAGGGCATTTAGGTTTTATAAGTTTCAAGGTGGAAAGTACGACACGTCCAAAAAAGGCGTGCCACTAGACATCCATTATAACTGGCCGGTAAGTATGTGAATTTATGAATACATATCATACATGTACGTACATAGGACAATCTTGCAACTAAATAACCAATCTCCCGTTATGTAGTGCCACAAGCAACCACCCAGATCGGTCCTATGTGGGTTCTACGTGTGCGAGTTCATGAGAATGAACGGATGATACATCACGAACCCTGGCAAGGTATTATTAGTAATAGTCACGTATGTATTTATGTCATTAAAGATGCAAATGTGTTATTATTGAGTATAAATAGATGATGTTTATAAACTTCCTTTACAGCAATTTCAACAAGGAAGCCCGGAGAACTTGACTGAAGGTGCATTGTATGGCATAGTTGAGGACCTGTGCACATTCATATTGAAAGAGGTCATTCCCGCAGAAGGGAAATATCACGATGCTTCCGGAACATTAGCTTTGCCAGAGTTTAGAATACTAACAGAAATTAGTAGACTATCTCTTAGCCGAGATAGTTATTAGAGCTTAAGTGAAAACTTTGATGTATATAATGTGTGATGCATACATGGTTGTAAACAAGACTTTGATGTATATAAATGTATGATAGAATTTTATTCCATGTTGCTTTTAATATCAATATATATATATATATATATGTTTTGTGTGTGTAAATATATATAAATTTAAAAAAAGGCGGGAAAACTTTCCACTGGCGGCTAAATAAAACAAACCGCCAGTGGAAATGTTATTTTCACTGGCGGTTTTCTTTATAAAACCGCCAGTGAAAATAGCATTTCCACTGGCAGTTGCTAAAGAAAACCGCCAGTGAAAATAGAATTTCCACTGGCGGTTCTAGAATAACCGCCAGTGGAAATGACGATTTCCACTGGCCCCTAGCACTGGCGGCACTGAAAAGCGCCAGTGAAAACGTCTCTAGAACCGCCACTATAGAGGCTGTGTGTACTAGTGATACTCCCCTATACCCCACTACAACTATAAAATATCATTTTCTATATCAACTATTAATTTTTTATCTACTAACAATTACTCGTGGACCCACAGCACAGTGTTTAGGGTGATGAACAGTGACACGCTAGATCTGGGGGGAGACAGAAGAGGGCCAGCACGTAGGGGGCGCTGTAGGGAGCACCGCTGCGGCCGTGGAGTGCCCCCTACAGCCGGCATGCAAGGGGAGGGGGCTGCGTAGGGGGCAGCGTTGCGCACAGCCTGAGGAGAGAGGAGAACAGTCATGCCTTAGAGCATCTCCAAGAGCTCATTAGAAAATGACTCATCAAAATTAGTTTTAAGGGGTATTAAAAAATTAGTAGCGGTAGATTTTAATCATTTCTGCAACAGATCTCTTAAAGTGACAGATTGTTTCTTGGGAGCCCAAAAAGCCCCTCATTTGTAGCTACAAATGAGAAAGTTTTAAAGGCTATGAAAAAGTTATGATCGTTTAAGAGAAACTGTTGGAGACATGTTTTTGTGTTTTTTTTCAAAAAAAACTTGATTTAGGAGAGACTTGTTGGAAGCCCTTGGAGATGCTCTTAGGCCTTTGGTTTGAGGGATCAAAGATTAGGGGATGTTTGGTTTAGGAACTAAAGACTAGTCCCTGCATTTTAGTCTCATTTAGTATCTAAATTGTCAAACGATGGGAGTAAAACAGAGACTAAACTATTTTAGTCTCTAGTCCCTTAAGAGGTGACTAAAAGAGACTAAACCATATAAATTTCACGTTTTGCCCCTCCTTTATTTCAGTTGCATTAATGGAGGGAGAATGCTAAGGGGTATTGTGGCCCTCTTATGATTCATTTAATGCGTTTTGAATACTTTTAGTCCCTAAAACCAAACATGTAGGGACTAAAGGAACTAAACGGACCCTTAGTCCCTTCATTTTAGTCCCATCTAGTTCCTAAATTGCCAAACGGTGGGGGGAAAACAGGGACTAAACTATTTTAGTCTTTAGTCCCTCAAGGGATGACTAAATGAGACTTAACCATATTAATTCCACTTTTTTGTCCCTCATTTATTTCAGTTGTACTAATCGCGGGAGAATGCTAATTGATATTTTGGTCTTCTTATGATTCATTTAATGTGTTCTGAATACTTTTAGTCCTACAACAAAATAGGATAGGGACTAAACTTTATTTCCATAACTAAACTTTAGTCCTTGGACTAAGTAACAAAACAGACCCTTACCAAGTGGGAAGAGAGGAGAACGACTAGGCCTTGGACAGTTACCTGATTTGGGCGTAAGTAGGGAAGGGATTTGGGTTTTCTATTTTTTGGTTTTTGGGAATATTCAGGTCCGACTAGCTGAAAACTGAAACCGAATTCGATACCCGAATAAATAGAATCTGTGTACCGAACCCGAAACAAAAAACCGACCAATTCAGTCTATTCAGGTTCAGGTTCGATTAGTGGGTTCAAAATGCCCAATTCTATGGCCTGGCACTCGACAAAGGGACCTCCAGTGGTCCCTCACGCCGGTCTCTGTGCCGAGTGTGCAGACTGGCACTCGGTAAATGGAGCTTCTTTGCCGAGTGTCAGGATCATAACACTCAGCAAACGAGCTTTACCGGTTTCCATGAGTGCTTTCTTTGTCGGGTTATAAGGTCATTGCACTCGGCAAATTGACCTGAGACCCATTTTTTTATCAGTTTTTATTATTTTATCTAAATAAACAAAAGATATATCACATAATCAACACATATACATCGCATATATCACATAATCATCACATACATCATAAGACACCACATATCTTACAAAGACCACAAATCTCACAAGTTTCTCACAAAGATCACAAAAGTCACATGTATCATAAAATAGTTCACAAAACTCACAAGTACTCACAGAAATAAGTCCACAAACATCCAACGTATGCCATAAACATGTCTCACAACTAAATTTAGAACATCAGCGAGGTGGCCAGCTTGACTGGTTCGGAGAAGGGTTGGGCCAACCATGATGGTTGTTTGATGCTGTCGATTGATTCTACACAGAGAAGATATTGCATGTCTGAGACCAAATGAATATATAGCATACACAGCTAAAACTTTCATACTCATAGGAGTACAAACCATCGAATGTTTCTCGACTCAGGCTATACTACGACTTTAACACTATTATACGTCCAATGGCATCTAGTTGAGAAACCTTTGCCTTGTCGTAAAGGGGTTTATGTGCCGTGTCAAACATGTCGTAGAACGCTTTCGCGGTCACCTCTGGCTCATCCTCTGTAAGTCCTTCAGTGAACTGTGATCCGCGATAGTCGTTCAACATGTCCACTATCCCAACATCATCATCATCATAATCCTCAACGCTTTGTCTCACCACCTCCTCTCTCGTACGATGCGCTTCTCCATGAAAGATACACCGGGTATAGTCTGGTGTAAATCCATTCTTCCAAATATGTTATCCCATGGCCTTCTTTGTTTGTCTTTTCCTGTTTGCACATTTGCTACACAGACTTCGGACTAGACTCACCCCTTTAACAGCTTCGCCAAATGCCCATTCCAAGAAAGCATCGGTCTTTGTAATTCATTCACTAGTGACATCATCCCTTCTTACGTGCCCCGTGAACATTCACTTACGGTCCTCCATCCTCTAACATATATAATATCATAGTGTAATATTGTCGGTGTTTCGAGACCGGGGGGGTCCCTAAGCCGACGAGTGAAATGTCGTCGCGTGCCCTAGCCCAGATAGGTCGGCGCGAGGCCGAGCGCGAAGGGGGAAGTGAGGTGGCCGGAGATGGGCGTGAGAGAGGTGAAAATCCCACGGCCTTCGTGTTCGTCCCGCGCCCAGGTCGGGTGCGCTTGCAGTAGGGGGTTACAAGCGTCCACGCGGGAGAGGGAGCGAGCGGCCTCACGCGAGCGCCTGTCTCATCCTCGTCCCCGCGCGGCCAACCCTCTCTAAGAGGGCCCTGGTCCTTCCTTTTATAGGCGTAAGGAGAGGAACCAGGTGTACAATGGGGGGTATAGCAGAGTGCTACGTGTCTAGCGGAGGAGAGCTAGCGCCCTAAGCACATGCCGTCGTGGCAGTCGGAGAGATTTTGGCACCCAGC
The DNA here is from genome assembly GCF_902167145.1 of Zea mays. Taxonomy (NCBI): domain Eukaryota; kingdom Viridiplantae; phylum Streptophyta; class Magnoliopsida; order Poales; family Poaceae; genus Zea; species Zea mays. The sequence goes on along the minus strand of NC_050102.1, from coordinate 3,743,164 downwards.
TGGTGTGATGTCGTGGCCGTCGGAGGAGTGCTAGAGCCTGGCGGAGGGACAGCTGTCGGAGCTGTTGAGTCCTTGCTGACGTCCTCTTGCTTCCGTAAGGGGGCTGAGAGCCGCCGTCGTCACAGAGTATGCGGGGCGCCATCATTGCCTATCTGGCGGAGCGAGCTAGATGGGACGCCGGTCTTGTTCCCCGTGGTCCGAGTCAGCTCGGGGTAGGGTGATGATGGCGCCTCCTGTTGACGCGGCTGGTCTGCGCCCTAGGTTGGGTGATGTGGAAGCTCCTCCGAAGCCGAGGTCGAGTCTGTCTTCCGTGGCCGAGGTTGAGTCCGAGCCCCTGGATCGGGCGAGGCGGAGACCATCGGCTGAGGCCAGGGCGGAGTCCGAGCCCTGGGGTCGGGCGAAGCGGAGACCGTCGGCTGAGGCCAGGGCGGAGTTCGAGCCCTGGGGTCGGGCGAAGCGGAGTTTGTCGTCTTCTGGGGCTGAGCCCGAGTCCGAGCCCCTGGTCGGGCGGAGCGGAGTTCGCCGTCTTCCGGGACTTAGCCCGAGTCCGAGCCCTGGGTCGGGCGGAGCGGAGTTCGCCGTCTTCCGGGGCTTAGCCCGAGTCCGAGCCCTGGGTCGGGCGGAGCGGAGTTCGCCGTCTTCCGGGACTTAGCCCGAGTCCGAGCCCTGGGTCGGGCGGAGCGGAGTTCGCCGTCTTCCGGGACTTAGCCCGAGTCCGAGCCCTAGGTCGGGCGGAGCGGAGTTCGCCGTCTTCCGGGACTTAGCCCGAGTTCGAGCCCTGGGTCGGGCGAAGCGGAGCTTCCTATGGTGCCTGCGGCCGGGCCTGACTGCCTGTCAGCCTCACTCTGTCAAGTGGCACCGCAGTCGGAGCGGCGCAGGCGGCGCTGTCTTTCCGTCAGGCCGGTTAGTGGAGCGGCGAAGTGACGGCGGTCACTTCGGCTCTGTTGGCTGAGGGGCGCGCGTCAGGATAAAGGTGTCAGGCCACCTTTGCCTTAAATGCTCCAGCGATTTGGTCGGTCGGTGCGGCGATTTGGTCAGGGTTGCTTCTTGGCGAAGACAGGGCCTCGGGCGAGCCGGAAATATGTTCGCCGCTGGAGGGGGGCCTCGGGCGAGACGGAGATCCTCCGGGGTCGGCTGCCCTTGTCCGAGGCTAGGCTCGGGCGAGGCGCGATCGAGTCCCTCGAATGGACTGATCCCTGACTTAATCGCACCCATCAGGCCTTTGCAGCTTTATGCTGATGGGGGTTACCAGCTAAGAATTAGGAGCCTTGAGGGTACCCCTAATTATGGTCCCCGACAGTAGCCCCCGAGCCTCGAAGGGAGTATTAGCACTCGCTTGGAGGCTTTCGTCGCACTTTTTTGCAAGGGGACCAGCCTTTCTCGGTTGCGTTTTGTTCCGGTGGGTGCGCGCGAGCGCACCCGCCGGGTGTAGCCCCTGAGGCCTCGGAGGAGTGGTTTGACTCCTCCGAGGTCTTAATGCCTCGCGCAATGCTTCGGCTGGCCTGGTCGTTCCCTCATGCGAGCTGGTCGTAGCCCGGGTGTACGGTCGGGTCCCAAGTTCTCGGGCTGGTGTGTTGACGCTGTCAACGGTTCGGCCGGAGCCAGGTTTGCGAGAGCAGCCCCCGAGCCTTTGCACAGGGCGAGAGGGCGATCAGGGACAAACTCGACTTTTTTATATACGCCCCTGCGTCGCCTTTCCGCAAGGAGGAGGGGGGGAAGCGCCATGTTGCCCTCGGTGGGCGCCGAACATTGTGTCTCCGGCGAGCTGCAGGCGGGTAATCCGAGTGGACGTTCGTGCCCCATTCGTTAGGGGTCGGCTAGAGGCTCGGAGGCGCGCCCAAAAGTACCTGTGGGTGATCTGTCGGACCCGGTCCCCTGGCGACGGGGTCCGAGGGCTCGATGCCTCCCTTTGATGGAATTCCGTTACAGGATCGTTCCCGCTGGTCTCGGAAATGTCCTAGGGTACCTCGGGAGCGCAGCCCGAGCCTTGGTTATGTATCGAACGTACCCATGGTCATCCCTCGCTCTGTGTCTGAGGCGGCTGTGAACCCTTCGAGGGCCAGCCTTCGAACCCCTGATCAGTAGTGGGCGCAGAGCCCGAGTAGCCTGAGGCAGCCGTTGAACCCTTCCGAGGGGCCGGCCTTCAAACCTCTGACCAGTAGGGGGTGTGGAGCCCACGCGATCTGAGGCGGCTGTTGAACCCTTCCGAGGGGCCAGCCTTCGAACCTCTGATCAGTAGGGAGGCTCAGAGCCTGGTTCCTTCACGGGGAAGGATCCTTTTCGGGGTATCCCTCTTTCCCGGTCCATGTTGCAAGAGAGAGAAGGAGGGAAAAAGGAAAAGGATACGAAATCGAACGACACGGCGTACCTTTTTTGACGCGGTCATTATGGCGAAGGCGGAGCGTCGCTCGCTTCCCCTGCCAGAGACGCCGCCTTTCCTGCCGTGGAGTTAATGCGACGGGGCGTGCGGTTTGCGGGGCGGCCGTTGCGCGCGCGCGAGCCGCGAGCCGTTCGAGGAACGGCTGTTTTGCTTCGTGTTTTTGAATCCCGCGACCGGTCCGGGCGGAGCGTTGAAACGGTCTCGCTTTGGTCTTTATATACTCGGGGGAGGGTCTGACGATGGTTCTTTGCTCTGCTTCCTGCCTCCCTCTTAGGTTTTCGCAACCCGAGAGACTTAGCCAGAGAAAAGGAAACCACCCACCCTATCCTTTGCGCCGCCACCCCTTCTGCTAGGTGATGGCCGACCGGGTGACCATCATCTCGCCGCGCGACCCATGGCCTTTCTCCACAGTGACGGCGGGTGATCTGGAGGATCTTGTTGCTGAGGGTTTACTTCTCCCTCTCTCTGATGAGAGATGGCCGGAATGGATTCCCCCCGTGAGCGGAGCCGCTCCGTCCCCACCGCCGGGGTACATCGTGAGCTTCGTCTCCTTCCACGAGCGGGGATTCGGTGTGCCGGCGAGTCGCTTTATGCGGGCGATCTTACACCATTACGGGGTGGAGTTGCACAACCTCAGCCCCAACTCCATCTCGCAGGCCGCCATCTTCGTAGCGGTGTGTGAGGGGTTCTTGGGGATCGCCCCCACTGGGACTTGTGGACCCATCTCTTTTTCGCGGAGCTTTTCGCTTCGCCGACAGGGGAGAGAAAGGTCCGCGCGGCAGTGCGGGCCGGTGGCTGCATCCTCCAACTGAGGCAGTCGCGGGCGTCGCTGTATATTCCTGCCATCCTTGCGTCCTCGAACAAAGTGTGGCAGCGTCGGTGGTTCTACCTCTGGAATGACGGCGAGTTGCTCCCGTCGTTCTCCCAGCGAGTAGTCACCGTCGCCGCCGATGCTTGGCGCCACGGGACCCCGCACGAAAGACAGAAGAACCTCGAGCCCCTTCTCAAGGCCTTGGAGGTGTTGCGGAAAGGGGGACTCACCGCCACAGGAGTGATTGCCGCCATCCACCGCCGGAGGGTGCTTCCCTTGGCGGAGCGTCGGTTGCCGCTTTGGGAGATGACACCAGAGGTTGACTTGGAGGGCTCACGGATGTCCTCGGATCCTCTTCCCTTCGACATCCTCCATGGGCGGGTGGCCATCGCGTTGGGGAAACCGGACCCCAGCGCCTTCTCCCAGCCTTTGATGCACCCTGACCAAGGGTGCGTGACTCTGGTGAGTGTCCGCTCCTTGCTTCCTCTTGCATCGGGTTGCTCCTGGTTCTTACGGTTGGGATTTCCCTCTGTCTTCAGGAGGTGGGGTGGCACAAGCCTTCCCTGCCACGGGTCCCGCAGGATGCAGTGGACCGTGCAGCGCGGCGGGTTGCCGCGGAGGAGAAGAAGAAAAAGAAGGACGCGGAGAAGGCCCGGGCCCGCGAGCGGATGCGGGCTCGAGACGCCTTGGAAAAGCTTCGTCGTCGGCAGGAGAGGGAGGGGCTCCCGAGGGAGCCGTCGCCGGAAACGCCTGATGACGACGATGATGATGAAGATGATGGCGAGGAAGACGACATGGCTGCCCGCCTTGGCCTCAGCCCTGGCTTGAGGTTAGGCCAGGAGCCGTCAAGCCAGCCCCCGAGCGGGCTGATGCCGTCACTCCCCGGAGTCGGGACGCCGGGGTCCCGGCCCGAGGAGCGGGGGCAATCCGAGAGGGTAGTTGACCCCTCGGCTGGGGGAGTTGAGGCGACCCCGGGGAGCCAGGCCGAGGCGTCTGCTCCCCGAGAGCCGTCGCCCACGCCGGCAGCGCAGGAGAGCGACCCTCAGGTCGCCGTGGCAGTGCCTGGGCAGTCCGCCCCCTGGGCGTTCAAAGCGCCCAAAGCAAGGGTGGTGCCAAAGCTGCCGGCGGAGCAGACCTCGGCGGCGCCCTCGGGGGTCGAGATCCGAGAGACCTCCCCCAGGCACGGTTGATCATGGCCCGGAGCGGGTAAGTATCTTGGAACGTCTTTGTCCTGGCTTTTCATTCGTATGTCCCGGCCGTGATTTTTCGTTTCCCCTCAGCAAGCGAAGCCATGGCCTGACCGATCTGGCTCCCCGAAAGGCCCTTAAGACGGTGTCGGCTTGCGCGGCCGGCGCCGCTCCGGGCCTTGCCGTTCAGCTGACCTTTTCGCAAGGTGCTCCACAGCAGGGGGCTCAGGCGGCACCAGTCGCCGTGGAGCGAGTTCCCGAGGCCGGCTCTTCTGCCGAGGCGGCCATCGTGTTAGGGGAGGCGGCTGACGCGGACGTGGCCCAGGCCCCACCGGACGTGCCGGCGGTGCTGGCACCTGTCGCTACTGAAGCCGCCACCGTCCCAGTCGGGGAGCGACTGGTCGCTGCCGACGCTGAGACGGTCGAGGCGTCGGCGCTTGGTGCCTCGGAGGAGGGGGGCGTGGAGACGCGATCCGTCCCGCCGGGCGGCAGCCTTGTCGCTGTGCGGCGGAGCTCCGAGGGTCGGCGCCAGTTGCTCCGGTTCCGAACCCGTGAGGCCTCGGATCCCGTCTTCGTTCTCGATGATGAACGGGAGGACCAGTCCTGGGACGAGCTCCGCGAGTGTGCCGAAGCAACGGTGGGGTCGCTCCGGTCGTTGCTGGAGGTTTTCTGCAGGGACGTCCCAAAAATCCTCCAGGTAACGGTTTCAGGCATACCTTTTCTCCTTTGTGACCAAGGCGTCTTTCGTGACGCCCCGCTTCCTTCCCTCAGGATCTGACGGATCTGAGCGCCGCCAAGTCGTCGTTCATCCGCCGCGAGGTCGACGTCTGGGGCTCGCTGCGATCCCTGAGGACCTCGCTCGCCGGGGCTACTGCGCGCCTCTCTCAGCAGGGTGCCGAGGCGGCGGACCTTCGGTTGCTCTGCACCGATCTGAGAGCCGAGGCGGCAACGGCACGCGCGGAGGCGGCCGCGGCGCGCGTAGAAGTGCAACGACAGCAGTCGGAGTTCGACCGGATCGTCAATGAGCGGGACCAATCTCGGGGCCGGGCTGCCGAGGCCGAAAGCCGGGCTGAAGCCCTTGCAGCCGACCTAGCCGTAGCCCAGGTCGCAGCCTCGAAGCAGCGTGCCCGAGCCGGAGGTACGCCTTGGCCATCTTCGGTTTTTGTTTCTGCTTGTTTCCTCCGCTTGTGTTTGAGATCTTTCTTCTGGCTGTTCGCAGAGATCGAGTCCGCCCTTGATGAGTCCGCCAAGGCGCTTGCCGAGGCGCTTGCCGGGGCGGCCGAGCAGAGGGAGGCCGACCACGCGGCCATGTCCGAGGCCGTCTCGGACTTTTGCCGAGTCCTTGGCTCTGGCGACGTCCCCTCAGGAAGCTCCCCTCAAAGTCGCCTGTAGGTCTTGGGCGATCATGTGCGCGGCAGACTCCGCGAGGCGCTACACCACGGCGTCAGGCGGGCCTTCGCCGTGCTCGCTTCCCACTACGTTGTGGACCTAGAGCGGGTCAGCGAGGGGTATTGCCTTCCTGACGAAGATGAAGCCGCCCTGGCAGAAGTCCAGAGGCTCGATGCAGCCGCCGCGGGTCCGAGCGCAGTGCTGGCGACCACCTTTGAGGCAGAGATCCTCCCGCCTGCGCCGTCGTCCGAAGCCGGGATGGACTTTGCCGAGGGCGGGGACGAAGCCAAAGGTGCGGCTCCTTCCCGGGGCGACGCCTAACTCTGTCGGAGCAGTTTCTGTTGGATGCGCGTGTGTCTTTCTGCGGCCGCTGGGGCCTGAACACTTTGTTACCGTTGCATGAAGTCGGACTCCTTTCCCTTTCATTTTGCGTGTCCGGCCCCACCTGTCAGTAGCAGGGTGGCTTCCCCAAGTAGGGGTCACTTTTCGTGGCGGGTGACGAGTGAGGTGTCCGTAACCCGGAGGCGTAGGAGTCCCTCGGCTCAGTCGGCCTTGCCACTTACATGCACCCGTGTTCGCTCCTTGGGGTCCTGCTTCCGACATAGCCGGGGGAACGCAAAAGCCTTTTCGATTGAAAATTTTGACGCAGAGGGGTTCCCCCCTTTTTAGCCCCCGAGGGAGGGTCGGGTTCTGCCGAGGCAAGGCTGACCCTTCCTTGACGACTAAAACTTGCGTGGGGGCAAGGTAAGGGGACAACTTGAAAGCATCTTAAGGGTAGAAGCAACGTAGCTGTTAGACGTTCGAAGTGTTGGTGTAGACCTCACCTTGACTGTCGGCCAGTTCGTTTGTCCCGGGCTTCAGAACTTTGGCGATGACAATCAGCCCTTCCCAGAGGTGCGTGTAGCCCCTAGGTGTCTCCAACAAGGGCTCGGGGTGCTGCGTGATGGCTGCGATCTTCTCCGGGTTGGCTTCGATGCCCCGCTTGGAGATAATGAACCCCAAGAGCATGCCTCGGGGCACCCCGAAGACACACTTCTCGGGATTGAGCTTGACGCCTTTCGCCTTGAGACATCGGAATGTCACTTCAAGGTCGGAAAGGAGGTCGGAGGCTTTCCTCGTCTTGACTACGATGTCATCGACGTAGGCCTCGACCGTGCGGCCAATGTGTTCGCCGAACACATGGTTCATGCACCGCTGGTACGTCGCGCCCGCATTCCTCAAGCCGAACGGCACGGCGACATAGCAGTACATGCCGAAGGGTGTGATGAAAGAAGTCGCGAGCTGGTCGGACTCTTTCATCCTGATTTGGTGATACCCTGAGTAGGCATCGAGGAAAGACAGGGTTTTCGCACCCAGCAGTGGAATCCACGATTTGATCGATGCGAGGCAGAGGGTAGGGAACCTTCGGACATGCTTTGTTCAGACCAGTGTAGTCTATACACATCCGCCATTTCCCCCCTTTCTTTCTCACAAGCACAGGGTTGGCAAGCCATTCGGGATGGAATACCTCTTTGATGAACCCTGCCGCCATTAGCTTGTGGATCTCCTCGCCTATGGCTCTGCGCTTCTCCTCGTCGAATCGGCGCAGAGGCTGCTTGACGGGTCGGGCTCCAGCTCGGATGTCCAGCGAGTGCTCGGCGACATCCCTCGGTATGCCGGGAATGTCCGAGGGACTCCACGCGAAGACGTCGGCGTTCGCGCGGAGAAAGTCGACGAGCACTGCTTCCTATTTGGGATCGAGTCCGGAGCCGATCCGGATCTGCTTGGAGGCGTCGCTGCTGGGGTCGAGAGGGACGACCTTAACCGTCTCCGCTGGCTCAAAGTTGCCGGCATGACGCTTCACGTCTGGCACCTCCTTAGAGAGGCTCTCCAGGTCGGCGATGAGGGCCTCGGACTCGACGAGGGCCTCGGCGTACTCCACGCACTCCACGTCGCATTCGAACGCGTGTTTGTACGTGGGGCCGACGGTGATGACCCCGTTGGGGCCCGGCATCTTGAGCTTCAGGTAGGTGTAGTTGGGGACGGCCATGAACTTCACGTAGCATGGTCTTCCCAGTACCGCGTGGTAGGTTCCTCGGAACCCGACCACCTCGAACGTCAGGGTCTCCCCTCGAAAGTTGGGGGGTGTTCCGAAGCAGACGGGAAGGTCGAGTTGTCCGAGGGGCTGGACGCGCTTCCCGGGAATGATCCCATGGAAGGGCGCAGCGCCTGCTCGGATGGAGGACAGATCGACACGCAGGAGCCCGAGGGTCTCGGCATAGATGATGTTGAGGCTGCTGGCTCCGTCCATGAGGACCTTGGTGAGCCTGACGTCGCCGATGACGGGGTCGACGACGAGCGGGTATTTCCCCGGGCTCGGCACATGGTCGGGGTGGTCGGCTTGGTCGAAGGTGATGGGCTTGTCGGACCAGTCTAGGTAGACTGGCGCCGCCACCTTCACCGAACAGACCTCCTGGCGCTCTTGCTTGCGGTGCCGAGCCGAGGCATTCGCCGCTTGCCCACCGTAGATCATGAAGCAGTCGCGGACCTCGGGGAACTCTCCTGCTTGGTGATCTTCCTTCTTATCGTCGTCGTGGGCCCTGCCACCCTCCGCGGGTGGCCCAGCCCTGTGGAAGTGGTGCCGAAGCATGACACACTCCTCAAGGGTGTGCTTGACGGGCCCCTGGTGATAGGGGCACAGCTCCTTGAGCATCTTGTCGAAGAGGTTGGCACCTCCGGGGGGTTTCCGAGGGTTCTTGTACTCGGTGGCGGCGACAAGGTCTGCGTCGGCGGCGTCGCGTTTCGCTTGCGACTTCTTCTTGCCCTTCTTCTTGGCGCCGCGCTGAGTTGACGCCTCGGGGGCATCTTCCGATGGGCGGCCCTGGGGCTGCTTGTCCTTCCGGAAGATAGCCTCGACCGCCTCCTGGCCGGAGGCGAACTTGGTGGCGATGTCCATCAGCTCGCTCGCCCTGGTGGGGGTCTTGCGACCCAGCTTGCTCACCAGGTCGCGGCAGGTGGTGCCAGCGAGGAACGCGCCGATGACATCCGAGTCGGTGATGTTGGGCAGCTCGGTGCACTGCTTCGAGAATCGTCGGATGTAGTCCCGGAGAGACTCTCCCGGCTGCTGTCGGCAGCTTCAGAGGTCCTAGGAATTCCCGGGGCGCACGTACGTGCCCTGGAAATTGCCGGCGAAAGCTTGGACTAGGTCGTCCCAGTTGGAGATCTGCCCCGGAGGCAGGTGCTCCAACCAGGCGCGGGCGGTGTCGGAGAGAAACAGGGGGAGGTTACGGATGATGAGGTTGTCATCGTCCGTTCCACCCAGTTGGCAGGCCAGACGGTAGTCCGCGAGCCACAGTTCCGGTCTCGTCTCCCCCAAGTACTTTGTGATAGTAGTCGGGGGTCGGAACCGGGTCGGGAACGGCGCCCGTCGTATGGCCCGGCTGAAGGCCTGCGGACCGGGTGGTTCGGGCGAGGGGCTCCGATCCTCCCCGCTGTCGTAGCGTCCCCCACGCCTGGGGTGGTAGCCTCGGCGCACCCTCTCGTCGAGGTGGGCCCGACGGTCGCGGTGATGGTGCTCGTTGCCGAGGCGACCCAGGGCCGCAGGCGCTGTGTTGCGCGTGCGCCCGGTGTAGACCGAGGCTTCCCGCATGAATCGGGAAGTCGCGGCATGAGGTTCCGAGGGGTACCCCTGCTTTCGGGAGGCGGAGCTCTCGGCCCGTCGGACCGTGGTGCCTTCCAGGAGATTCTTGAGCTCTCCCTGGATTCGCCGCCCCTCGGTGGTTGATGGCTCCGGCATCGCGCAGAGGAGCATTGCTGCTGCAGCCAGGTTCTGGCCGACCCCACTAGATGCGGGTGGCGGCCTGACCCTGATGTCGTCGGCGACGCGGTGCTGGAAGCCCTGGGGTAGATGACGTATTTCTCTGGCTGGAGGTTGGGCCGCCCAACGTCCCGGCGGATCGGCTCAAGCGCTCCTGCTACCTCGTCGAGCCTTGCCTGCACACCGCGGATTTGCTCGAGCTGTGGGTCATGGCCCCCCGCCTGAACGGGGACCACAGCTAGCTCCCATGGGATGTCAACGCGAGGCACCGGCCTAGGGAGATCACCGTCCTCTGGCATGCCGAGATGGTTGCCTTCGGAGGGACCCCCTAGATCGACGTGGAAACATTCGCGGCTTGGGTCGCAGTCCGCGTCACCGAGGCTACGGCTACCGTCGGAACAGTCGGAAAGGCAATAGTCGCATGCGGTCATGAAGTCCCACATGGCACTGGGGTTGCCAAGTCCAGAGAAATCCCAACAGAAGCTAGGCTCGTCGTCTTCCTCGGACCCAGAGGGCCCATAGGTCGAGACGTCCGTCAGCTGGTCCCAAGGTGACCGCGTACGAAACCCCAAAGGGTTTGGACTCGCCTCTACGAGAGCGCCCGCCAAAGCGAAGCCGCTAGGCGGGTCGAGGCTGAATCCGAAAGACGTGGGATGGGAATCGGTCGGTACCTCTTGGTCGACGGGCGGTGATGAAGTCACGTCGGGGACTGACTGCACCGTCGTCTCAAGTACGAGGGTGACACCCAGCAAGCCTTCCGTGAGCGTGCTGGCGTCGTCCGCTTGCTCGGGATTGGCGTGTCGCGGGGAGATAGCGCTCGTCTTCGTCTCAAGCGCGAGGTCGATGCCCGGCGCGCCCCCCGTTGAGGTGCTGGCGCTGTCGACTCGCTCGACAGCCGACAAGGCGCTGCCTCCTGCTTCGCCTTGGTTGCCCCGCCTTCCCCTCCGTCGGCGGGGAAGAGGGCGGGGCGAGCTCGAAGGTAGTTCTTCCACCACGAGGGGAAGATGTCGTCGATTCCGCCGCCGGCGGGCGGACTGTCGGCCGCCATTGCCGCTGTCGCCCGGCAGTGGAATGAGTGTCATGTCGTAGCCGCCGTCGAGGGACATGAACTCAAGGCTCCCGAAACGGAGCACCGTCCCGGGTCGGAGAGGTTGCTGGAGACTGCCCATCTGGAGCTTGACGGGAAGCTGTTCGTCAACACGCAGCATGCCCCTACCTGGCGCGCCAACTGTCGACGTTTCGATACCGGGGGGTCCCTAAGCCGACGAGTGAAATGTCGCCGCATGCCCCAGCCCAGATGGGTCGGCGCGAGGCCGAGCGCAAAGGGGGGAAGTGAGGTGGCCGGAGATGGGCGTGAGAAAGGTGGAAATCCCGCGGCCTTCGTGTTCGTCCCGTGCCCAGGTCGGGTGCGCTTGCAGTAGGGGGTTACAAGCGTCCACGCGGGAGAGGGAGCGAGCGGCCTCACGCGAGCGCCTGTCTCGTCCTCGTTCCCGCGCGGCCAACCCTCTCTAAGAGGGCACTGGTCCTTCCTTTTATAGGCGTAAGGAGAGGATCCAGGTGTACAATGGGGGGTATAGCAGAGTGCTACGTGTCTAGCGGAGGAGAGCTAGCGCCCTAAGTACATGCCGTCGTGGCAGCCGGAGAGATTTTGGCACGTAGCTGGTGTGATGTCGTGGCCGTCGGAGGAGTGCTGGAGCCTGGCGAAGGGACAGCTGTCGAAGCTGTTGAGTCCTTGCTGACGTCCTCTTGCTTCCGTAAGGGGGTTGAGAGCCGCCGTCGTCACAGAGTATGCGGGGCGCCATCATTGCCTATCTGGCGGAGCGAGCCAGATGGGACGCCGGTCTTGTTCCTCGTGGCCCGAGTCAGCTCGGGGTAGGGTGATGATGGCGCCTCCTGTTGATGTGGCTGGTCTGCGCCCTAGGTTGGGCGATGTGGAAGCTCCTCCAAAGCCGAGGTCGAGTCTGTCTTCCGTGGCCGAGGTCGAGTCCGAGCCCCTGGGTCGGGCGAGGCGGAGACCGTCGGCTGAGGCCAGGGCGGAGTCCGAGCCCTGGGGTCGGGCGAAGCGGAGACCGTCGGCTGAGGCCAGGGCGGAGTCCGAGCCCTGGGGTCGGGCGAAGCGGAGTTCGTCGTCTTCTGGGGCTGAGCCCGAGTCCGAGCCCCTGGTCGGGCGGAGCGGAGTTCGCCGTCTTCCGGGACTTAGCCCAAGTCCGAGCCCTGGGTCGGGCGGAGCGGAGTTCGCCGTCTTCCGGGGCTTAGCCCGAGTCCGAGCCCTGGGTCGGGCGGAGCGGAGTTCGCCGTCTTCCGGGACTTAGCCCGAGTCCGAGCCCTGGGTCGGGCGGAGCGGAGTTCGCCGTCTTCCAGGACTTAGCCCGAGTTCGAGCCCTAGGTCGGGCGGAGCGGAGTTCGCCGTCTTCCGGGACTTAGCCCGAGTCCGAGCCCTAGGTCGGGCGGAGCGGAGTTCGCCGTCTTCCGAGACTTAGCCCGAGTCCGAGCCCTGGGTCGGGCGAAGCGGAGCTTCCTATGGTGCCTGCGGCCGGGCCTGACTGCCTGTCAGCCTCACTCTGTCAAGTGGCACCGCAGTCGGAGCGGCGCAGGCGGCGCTGTCTTTCCGTCAGGTCGGTCAGTGGAGCGGCGAAGTGACGGCGGTCACTTCGGCTCTGTTGGCTGAGGGGCGCGCGTCAGGATAAAGGTGTCAGGCCACCTTTGCCTTAAATGCTCCTGCGATTTGGTCGGTCGGTGCGGCGATTTGGTTAGGGTTGCTTCTTGGCGAAGACAGGGCCTCGGGCGAGCCGAAAATATGTTCGCCGCTGGAGGGGGGCCTCGGGCGAGACGGAGATCCTCCGGGGTCGGCTGCCCTTGTCCGAGGCTAGGATCGGGCGAGGCGCGATCGAGTCCCTCGAATGGACTGATCCCTGACTTAATCGCACCCATCAGGCCTTTGCAACTTTATGCTGATGGGGGTTACCAGCTGAGAATTAGGAGCCTTGAGGGTACCCCTAATTATGGTCCCCGACAAATATAAACCTCTAATGCATCTACGGTACGTTCCTACCTTCTAATCGGCAAGGATAGGTCCAAATCCCACCCGTGGTTGCGTAGATGACGTTAGTTTCCACGTTCTACTCCGATCGAGACAGAATTTCAGCAGCACCTCCATGCTGTTCTCTAAATACACATCCTGGTAAGGAGATTCTATATCCAAAGAACAACATGTAGGTGCTGCCAAAACTCTATCTCGGATCGGAGTAGAACATGGAAACTAAACCCATCTACGCAACCATGGGCTATCCGAAAAAGTGGACAATTCGAACTAGATATAGTTATAGATATGCAAAGATATGGATATTTGCACAGTATCTAATGTGAACGAGAGATGCCTAACTGGGTTACGTAATCTACAACCATGATACAAAAATAGAGGTTGTACCTAGGGTGGCGGTGGAGTCAAGCTAGTGGGGCTGTAGCGGGTTGGTGCAGTGGCGACGCGACGCGGTGTAGGTAGACCCACAGTGGCTAGGAGGACATATGCAAAAAAGAAACACAAGTCTACCAACATAAAATTTTGGTAGCACCTCCCCTGCACGGTGAGATTTCTAAAACCCGCAAATAAAACTAACAACACGAAGGCTGACATCCACAAACCCACACCCACACCCACACCCACACACACACACATATATATATATAGATTGTATATTAGGAGCCCTGGGCTTCCAATAACTAAATGAAGCCCAGGCCAGACAGTGCAATCCGGTCGAGCCGGACCAGGTCCAAACGTCTATAAAAGAAAATCCGTAGTGCTAGGGATCAGTTTTTCACGCCCCATCTCGATTCATTAGCGACGGCGGTTGCCCGATAGTGCGCGCGGCGGTGGACCCCGACCAGTGGCTGCGGTGGCCGCGGCTCCTCGACCTCGACATGCGGTGGTGGCGGTTCCCAGGCCGGTGGTGGCGGCCCCTGATCCAGAGGGCGAGCGGCGGCAGCGCCCTTGTGCGGTGGCGGCGGTTCCCAGGCCGACGGTGGCGGCCCCCGATCCACAGGACGAGCGGCGGCAGCGCCCTTGTGCGGTGGCGGCGGTTCCCAGGCCGGTGGCCGCAACTCCATTACCTCGACGCGCGGTGGCGGAGGTTCCTCGATCCGCAGCGGGGCCCTTGTGCGGGCAAGCGGCGGCGTCCCTGAAGCTCCGAGGAGGCGGCACTTCCAAGGCCGGCGAGCAAACGACGCCCGTCGATGTGCGAGTAGCGACGGCGACGCATGAGGTGCGATATTCGAGCGAGCGACGTCACGGAAGGCGCGAGATGCGCGCAGCGATGATCACGCGTGACATCCTCCGATCCAGCGCAGTTTTCTTTTCGATTATTGTGTTTTATGCCTACCACATGTACTATTTACGCTAAAAACTGTACAATTTTATGCTTGAACACTAAGTTCGTATATCAGTTTACTGCATGCACATTGAAAAGGCAATTCCTTAATTTATGTTGTTCGTAATTTGCGCGCATGCAATGGAAACTCTTACGATTTTGCCATAATTTTGGATCTGTATAAAAATAGAAACTGCATGCATGCGACTGCTATGTTTTTAGGATCTGTCATAAAAATAGGATCATAATAACAACCTACTAGAGCTATCAACCTCTCATTGACTCAGTATTTACGCTTATAATTGAGAGATTCTATGCTCAAAACTTAAGGTTTTTACGCTTCACCCGGATATGCATCCACCAGTGAACAACATGCCAGTTTTTTTACGCAGTGTAAGGAATTGCATAAATACCTACACCGTGTAGTATAATTTGATTCAATATACATCATAAACTAGTTCTAATGCGTTTAGCTGCATGACTGTTAGAGGGATCATATATTTATGAAGAAAATAAAACATTAAATGCGATTTTTTGTTTCTATGCATGCAATTCATTTCCTTTTATTGCATATTCTTTCCATCATAAATTAGTGTGCATGGAGCTGGTAACAGATTTTTACGTAGTATACCCAATTGCATAAATATCTACACAGTGTAGCATATTTAGTATCACTATATATCATAAAATAATAATTACGAGTCTAGTTGCATTTCTGTTGCAGCGATCCTAAATTTATGGAGGAAATAAAACATTTAAAATAGAAACTGTCACACATATCTTTCCTAAATTTACGCGCATGCAAGGGAACGTGTTTGACTCATGCATGCATTTTGCCATAATTTTTGGATCTGTATAACTGCATGCATGCGGCTGCCATGTTTTTCGGATCTGCCATAAAAATAGGATCGTAATAACAACCTACTAGAGCTATCAACCTCTCACATTGGCTCGGTATATACGCTTATAATTGAGGGATTTTATGCTCAAAACTTAAGGTTATTACGCTCCAACCCGGAGGTGCGTCCACCAGTGAACAACATGCCAGATTTTTTACGCAGTGTAACGAATTGCATAGATACCTACACCATGTAGTATAATTTGTATCAGTATATATCATAAACTAGATTTAATGTGTTTTAGCTGCATGGTTGTTGGAGGGATCTTATATTTATGAAGGAAATAAAACATTAAATACGATTTTTTGTTTTTATGCATGTAATTCATTTCCTTTCATTGCACATTATTTTCATCATAAATTCGTGTGCATGCAGATGGTAACAGATTTTTACGCAGTATATCGAATTGCATAATTATTTACACAGTGTAGCATATTTAGTCTCAATATATATCATAAAATGGTCCTTACGCGTTTAGCTGCATGGCTGTTACAGCGATCCTAAATTTATAGAGAAAATAAAGGATTTAAAAATAGAAACCGCCGCACATATCTTTCCTAAATTTATGTGCATGCATTGGATCGTGTTTGACTAATGCATGCATTCCTTTTTTTGCGCTAACAGACATGGGGCAGGTGGCGCACCCGACAGCCTGGTTGGGCGCGCTGGTTGAACCAGTTTGCAGGGGTAGTCGGCCTGTGCTTCTTTTAACTATTGGAAGCCCAGGGCCCCCGTTATACCTGCCCTATATATATATATATACTGTTTTTATATATTACACCTGGGTGCATTCAATATAGAGAATGCACCCAGGCCGAACCTACGCGCCAGGTCCGAGCCAGCCGTCCCACCCAGGTCGTCTTCGTCCGTCTTCGTCCCTCCCGCACGTCTTCGTCGCTCCCGCCCGCTCCCGACAGAACCTTTTCACTTTCCCGCCCACGCCCCTCTTTCTCCACGAACGACTCAACCTCTTCACATAAGTTGCAATCACATCAGACCAGCAGTTGCAATTACACCAGACGGTAGTTGCAATCATTGTTTTGTTTAACAGATTTTTGGACATAGTTATATAGAAGTTGGAATCACACCAGACCAGCAGTTGCAATTACACTAGAAAGCAGTTGCAATCACACCAGACAACAGTTGCAATCATTGTTTGTTTAACAGATTTTTGGACATAGTTATATAGAAGTTGCAATCACACCAGACCAACAGTTGCAATTACACCAGACAACAGTTGCAATCATTGTTTGTTTAACAAATTTTTGAACATAGTTATAAAGAAGTTGCAATCACACCAGACCAACAGTTGCAATTACACCAGACAGCAGTTGCAATCATTGTTTGTTTAACAAATTTGTGGACATAGTTATATAGAAGTTGCAATCACACCAGACCAGCCGTTGCAATTACACCAGACCAGCAGTTGCAATCATATTTTTTAACAAAATTTCCAGAGTTATTCAGTACTTGCAATCACATCAGAGCAACTCAGCAGTTGCATCCACACCACACCAGCAGTTGCAATTACAACACACCAGCAGTTGCAATCATTGTGTTTACATTTTAACAGATATTTGGGAAGAATTATACAGCAGTTGCAATCACACCTAATGCGAGGGACATGGAGGCGCGCTGACAGATAGGCGCGCGGCGGCGCGGGGACAGGGAGGCACGCGACGGCGTGGGTACAGGGAGGCGCTCGGCGGCGGTGGGGAAGAGAGTGGCGCTCGGCGGCGGTGGGGGAGAGGGTGGCACTCGGCGGCGGTGGGGGAGAGGGTGGCGCGGGGACAGGGAGGCGCGCGGCGGCGGGGGGCAGGAAGGCGCGCATACAGGAGGCCGAGGCGTGCTCGAGGTGTTATTGCAGGTGGGTGCATTCAATATAGAGAATGCACCCAGGTGCATTTTAGTGCCGCCGTATATATATATATATATATATATATATATATATATATATATATATATATATATATATATATATATATATATATATATATATATATATATATATATATATATATATATATATATATATATATAACGAGCCCTGGGCTTCCAATAACTAGAGGAAGCCCAGGTCAGACGGTGCAATCCGGTCGAGCCGGACCAAGTCCAGACGTCTATAAAAAAGTCCCAGAGTGTTAGGGTTCAGTTTTCACGCACCATCCCGATTCACTAGTGACGGCGGCAGTTGCCCGAGAGCGCGCGACAGCGGACCCCTAGACGGTGGCTGCGGTGGCCACGGCTCCCCGATGCGCGGTGGCGGTGGTTCCTCGATCCGGAGTAGTGGCGACGGTTCCCTGGTCGGTGGCGGCGGCTCCCCGATCCAGAGGGCAAGCGACGGTGGGGCCCTGTGTGGGCAAGCGGCGGTGTCCCCGTGGCCCCGAGGCGACAGCACTCCCAAGGCAGGCGAGCAAGCGGCGTCACATAAGGCGCGAGGTGAGCGCAGCGACGATCGCGCGTGACATACTCCGATCCGGTGCAGTTCGGGCGGCCCGAGTGACGACCTCCATCTGTGCTTGTGTCGTCGACGACGTACTTCAACGACTACCACCTCCGAATCATGTTGTGTTTTAATTATTGTGTTTTATATCTACCACATGCACTATTTACGCTAAAAATTGTACGATTTTATGCTTGAACACGGAGTTCTTATATCAATTTACTTCATGCATATTTTTTGCATGCACAATGGAAAGACAATTCCATGATTTATGTTGTTAGTAATTACCATAAAAAATCAAATCAAATCATTTATGTTCGTAAATGCCAGATTTTTACATCTGTCATAAAATTGTCCCTAATTCCCGCCTGTTCGTAATTACCATAAAAAATTAAATCACATATGTTCGTAACTGCTAGATTTTTACGTCTGCCATAAAATTGTCCCTAATTCTTGCTGGCGTTATTAGTGGGACCGATATTAGTTTTTTTATCAATTATGCTACACAGTGTAAGTATTTATGTGACGTTGTATAAGAATTTATGCTCTGTGTGACTCATGTCATCCAATTTTTTGCGTGCGTGCATTGGAAAGGAAAATATAATCCAAAATCCGCGCGCATGCAATGAAAACTCCCACGATTTGCTATAATTTTTGGATCTGTATAAAAATAGAAACCACAAGCATGCGACTCCCATATTTTTGGACCTGTCATAAAAATAGGATCGTAATTACAACCCACTAGAGCTATCAACCTCTCACATTGAGTATGTATTTTCGCTTATAACTGAGGGGTTTCATGCTCAAAACTTAAGGTTTTTATGTCCGAACCTGAATACGTCCACCAGTGAACAACATGCCTGATATTTTACGCATTGTACCGCATTGCATAAATACTTACATCATGTAGCATAGTTTATATAAGTATATATCATAAACTGGTTCTAACGAGCCTAGTTGCATGGCTGTTAGAGCGATTCTATATTTATGGAGAAAGTAAAGCATTTAAGTAAGATTTTTTTGTTTACATGCATGCCAATTCATTTCCTTTCATCGCACATTTTGCGATCCTAAATTTGTGCGCATGCAGCAGGAAACAGATTTTTACGCAGTGTACCGAATTGCATAAATACCTACAGCGTGTAGCATAATTAATATCAGTATATATCATAAAGTAGTTCTATCAAGTTTAGTTGCATGACTGTTGGATGGATTCTATATTTATGGAGTAAATAAAGCATTAAATACGATTTTTTGTTTCTATGCATGCCAATTCTTTTTTCATTGCATATTCTTTCCATCCTAAATTTGTGCGCATAGAGCGGGTAACAGATTTTTACGTAGTGTACCGAATTGCATAAATATCTACATTGTGTAGAATATTTAGTATCGGTATATACCATAAACTGATCTTGGCGAGCTTAGCTGCATGGTTGTTGCATCGATCCTAAATTTATGCGCATGCAGAGAACGTGTTTGACTCATGCATGCATTACTTTTTTCGCGCGCACGGACGTGGGGTGGGTGGCGCACCCGACAGCCTGGCTTGAGTGGGCGCGCCGAGTTGGACCAGGTCGTAGGGGTGGTCGGCCTGGGCTTCCTCTAACTATTTGAAGCCTAGGGCTCACATATATATATTAGTCTTCGTACTCTTAGTTTTATTTGCAAATTTTGGAAACCTCACCATGCAGGGGAGGTGCTACCGAAAGTTTATGTTGACAGATTTGTGTTTCTATATATTAATCAACATCTGTTAGGCGACATGAAAAAGAACCTTAACTAACTCCATAAATTCACATGACTATAAGGGTTTATACTTTGGTTCGCCTTCCGCTCAAACTTAGTGGCTTGGCTTGTGATGTTTAGGGCTCACAACAGGGTTCACGGTTATGGTTTACACCCCTAACTATCTGACTTAGGCTTGCTACATAGGTTTTGTTCATAGTTTGGAGCACTAGTCATAGGTTGTTATGATTTAGGGCCATATTATAGGTTGGAACTATAGATTGCCTCATCTCTTAGGTTTGCAACTTAGTTGAATTTATGTGATGATACAAGGGGTTTGAATCTGCTTTATCTCCCATACAATTGGTAACTTGTTGAGTTGTTGTGCTTAGGTTTCACAATAATATGAGGTAAGATTAAGGTTACTGCTTTCTAGAATTCTTAAACATGGGACATGTGTTCTATAATAAAGTATGAACTGCATATGTTGTGCTTAGGGGTCAACTAGAATCATAATTAGATCAATGTTGATTGTAGGATGTTACCTATGTAGACCTGGACAAACCTTTACCTACTTACCTTTGCTACTCTGATTCTTTCTATACTTTTCTTTATCTTTTCTCATCTATTGCTGCTTTTCTCTAATTCATCCTACCTTTTCACTCCCAAAGACAAAATGGATTTCACACCTTGGAATCCTACACCTAAGTTTTCCCTGAAATATAGGAGTCATAATTCTGGGGATCGTAAAAAACTATTTTTGCTAGAAAATTATGCATATGAATGTTTGTTCTTATGCTAAATGCTTGTTTTGCCTCTTTGTTTGAGTGCAACGTGTTGTGGAGTTATGCCCACAATAACATATTTATTAATGTGTACACATATATAAATAGACTAGATGGGTGGTCAAACTAATCCAATCTACTTAAGTTGCCCTAGAGGAACAACTAAAATCTAATCTGATCAAAACTAATCCAATCTAATTAGATCTGATCCAATCTAAACTACACTAAATAGATATAATCTAGTCTAATCTGATTAGATCTAATCTAACCTAATCAGATCCAATATCATCTCATCTAACCTAATCTAGTATGAATCTCCCCTAATTTGATTTGATCTAATCTGATATAATTTAATTTAATCTAAATCTTCTACCTCATCTGACTAACTTAGATTAGTTAATACTGGTAAAATAGATTAGTTAGCCACTGTGGACTTTACTCCTAAAAATTTCTACCTAATTCGCTTCACCCTAAATTGGTACCCTAGCCTAACTCGGCCATGTAGCATAATCTATCTACTGCAACCTAACAACAAACAAAATTTTGAGAGTCAATCTTACCCACAGCTATATTAACTATATACCCCTAATCGGATGATAACACCAAGACCTCGTCAAGGAAGGATAGGAGTCAAACCAGATCGTCAAGGAAGGATACGAGTCAAACCAGATCTCTAGATGAGTCAGGATCCACCTTCTGGAATGGAAGCTTTTCCCTAACCTTCTCTTGTCCAAACATTCTTGAATCTGACCTAATAGATCCATGCTTTCCTGCTCACGCCAATCTAGTTAACTGGTTGTCACGACCTATCCCTGAGCCTTGGTCGGGGGGTGGCTTGGTCGCCTGATGTTTCTCTTGCTTCTTCCTTTAGCTATTTGACCTTGATAGAGGGCTCGTACAGGTCAGAGGCAAAGACCCCTTTGATGATGTGCTTCTATCTCGATGCAATGGTCAAGACTTGGTCAGCTTCAGCGTTGAAGCAACGATAGTTGTGGTGAATCTCGAAGCCCTTGAACTTCTCTTCTAGCTTGCATACTTTGTTACGGTACACATGCATTCATGGCTCGCAGGGCTCGACTTCCTTTATGACTTGGTCGATGACTAGTTTGGAGTTGCCCATCATGAGGAGGCATCGAGCCCCTACCTCAGTCACTATATAGAGCCTATTGATGAAGGCCTCATATTCTGCCATGTTATTCGTCACATTGAAGTGGAGGTGGATGACTTAGAGGAGCTTATGTCCTTGGTGATGTTAGGACTACTCCTGCACTGCTGCATATCTTGAGGTAAGACCCATCAAAGTACATGGTCCATTACTCTTGGTCCACAACGAGGGGTGGTGCCTGAGCCTCCGTCCACTCTACGATAAAGTCGGTCAAGGCGTGAGACTTGATCGTAGTTCTAGGGACGTAGCTTATGTCAAACCCATTCAACTTGAGGGGCCACTTTGTGATACATCTGGACGCATTGTGATTGCAGACAATTTCGCCGAGCGGAGCCGAAGATACCACTGATATGGGGTGCTGATCGAAGTAGTGTACCATCTTCCTCTTGGCGATAAGGGCTACATAGAGCAACTTCTAAAGTTGAGGGTACCGAACCTTGGTATTGATCACTAGTTCGCTAACGAAGTAGACGAGCCTTTGTACTTCGAGCGAGTAACCTTCGTCTGCTCGTTCCACGACAAGCATTGCGCTAACCACCTGGGTGGTAGTGGCAATGTAGAGGAGGAGAGTCTCATCCAAGTTGTGTGCGACTAGTACCAGAGGCGAGGTTAGGAATGCCTTTCTCCGATCGAGTGCTTTCTGAGCTTCTTGTGTCCAGGAAAACTAATCTTCCTTTTTTTGTTGAGGAGCTTATCAAGGGGGCATACCCCTTTCACCAAGTCGGGAGATGAAACGACTGCGTGTGGCAACGCACCCAACCAGCCGTTGGACCCACTTGAGGTTTCGACGGGCCCATCTGTTGGATGGCTTCAATCATTACTTGGTTAGATTTGATCCAACGGTCGAAGACCATGAAGCCCAGTAGCTTGCCTTTTAGAACCCCAAATACGTATTTTTTAGGGTTGAGTTTGATGCGAAACCTACGGAGGTTCGCGTCATCTCCTCTAGATCGATGATGAGGTCGATAGACCACTTAGGCTTAAGGACTATGTCATGGATGTACACCTCAATGTAGCGACCAACTTGGTCGACAAAGGACCAGAGCATACATCGCTGGTATGTTGCCCTAGCGTTTTTAAGCCAAAAGGCATAGAAATATAACAGAAGGATCTGAAGGGAGTGATGAACGAGGTACCGTGTTGGTCGCTTTCCTTGATGGCGATCTAGTGATAACCCAAGTAGTAATCTAGATAGGAGAGGAGCTCGCATCCAGCGGTGGAGTCAACAACTTGGTCGATGCGGGGGAGTGTGAAAGGATCCTTTGGACATGCCTTATTTAGGCCTATCTAAGCAATACACATCCTCCATTTCCCAATTTCTTCTTAACGAGTAAAAGATTGGTGACCCACATTGGGTGGTGCATTTCTTTTATGAATCCTATCGCTTAGAGTTTTTTGATCTCTTCACCTATCGCTTTGCACTGTTTTCATCGAAACAACAGAGACACTAGGCAACCAGCCTGGCCATTGGTTGGATGTTCAAGAAGTGCTCGACGACTTCCCACAGGATCCCTGGCATGTCTATGGGCCTCGATGTTAAGACATCTCAGTTGGACTGGAGGAAGTCGACGAGCATGTTTCCCTATTTGTCGGAGAGTGCTACCCCAACGCGAACCCGCTTGGTCAAGACCGTGAGGTTGACCGGGACCTCCTTCGTGTCCTCAGCGGACTTGAAGGTGTTGGTGCTAATCTTGTGGGCACCAGGAGCATCCTGGGCATGTCCTTCTTGTCACACCCGAATTTAAAGGCAAACTCGGGCGCGAATAAAATGTGTGCTAGGATCAAGTCTCACACATATGATGACTCATGGTACATAAATGAATGTCACATCTTAACTATATAATAGAAGTTCTGTACAAAATAGCTAAATAATTACATCATATGCAGACAACGACCCTCCACAACCATAGTTTACTGGGAGACGGTGGCCTAGATCTCTCACGAACTCATCGCGACATCCTTTATGCTCCTCATCTTGGCGGTACCTGTCATTGACCTAGGGGTGTCAGTACAGCAAGGGTGAACTCACATACGTTCATCGCTCTACATGTTGTGGGGAATAATATGCATGAGCTCACTTACGGTGGGGGCACATGTGAAGTGTAAGGCTTGCCAAAGAGAATGGTTAAGGTTGAGCGTTGCTTTTAACAAGTTGGTCAAAATTTTATTAGCAGTTACTAAGTATAAGTAGATACCATCCCAATTAAATAAGATATCACAATTAATAACAAATCCCACAATACAATGCGAATAAAAATTAAATTTAATTCCATAAATTAACCATGCAAGAGTCCTGAGTCGGTCTAGACCATGAGCACGACTGATATACTAGTTTTACACTCTGCAGAGGTTGCACCCTTTACCCATAAGTCATGTATCCCATCTAGCCAGGGTTTGCGAGGCCCTTAGACACTTCCGTGGTGAATGGCTAGGGATCCACTACGAGGCCTTTACAAAGTTCCACTAACTTCGGAAAAGCCGCTACAATTTCGTGAGAAGAGCGATATAGGAACCTCTCGTCCGAAAAGCCATCGCAGCATGATCGACCCGAGAACCTCCCTACACCGGCAACTCCCCTATCGCCCTTGCCCCTTTCGGGTAAGGTAGTACTCCACTAGCTTTCCTAATTAGTTAGCCAAGGGCGTCCCATTCCACACTTATGGTAGCACTGTTATCTCAAGTTAAGCTCCATGTTACAATTAATACAGTAGTCTTGTCATCAACACTAATTAAACCACAATAATAATGGAGTATGATCATAATTCAATTATAACATTAATCCCAAAACCAGGTAGAGCAATAACAAGTGTACCCAATAGTTCATTTGTTTGCAAGGTGTGGGGTAATCAAAACCAGGGTAACCTATTAGGTCCCATCAAATTAAACTGAGCATGTCACAGTGATTAACATAAACATTATTAGGTAAAGAAGAGTGATAAAGGGCACAACTTGTCTGTGACTTGAGATTCCAGGTTCTTCCCCAAGTTGGTCTTTGGGTTTCTCGTGACCTCAAGTTGGTCTTCAGGTCCTTTCGCGAGAAACCCGAAGACCAACTTGGAATCTCAAAGTTAATATATCTATAACTTTAGTTTGACTAAAGTATAGTTATAGATATATTAACTTTTATTAGAAGGATTAATCTACTAAGCGTAGGTTAAATGAATGTTTATTTTGAAAACATATTATCTGATAAAATAATGTTACAAAAGCGTATGCGATATTATTACGAAGCTATCACAACTGGAACGGGTCAATTCGAAGTTAAACAGAGAAGTTATGAATTTCCGAAGTTATTTCATTTAAAGGTTTATATTTAGAACATCTGAGTTTTGTACTGCGGGTCATATTTTGGATAAGTTTAGGCTCTATTTTCTAAAATTCTAGACCCCACGGTAATAGTCTTTGAATGGAGAGGGAATGTGGGTTATTTTCCCCCCAGCTTCGAGGACTCATTAACAAAAATCCACGACCGAAGCAGTATCCTCGTGGTTGGGCCATCCATCCCGAGATCAATGGCTCGAATTTAATCTACAAAGAGGTACACTCTGATGTATAAAATATCTATTCTTTCTACCGTTACCTAAGCCTGGGTTATGGGATGGTTATTATGCATTTGTGAGATGAGTGTCAGCCTGCATTAAGAATACTTTTTACTACAAAAAGAAAAGTGGGTTGGGTTATGTTTTCAAAAGAAAAGTGTTTTTGAAAATGGGTATGATGATGGGTTATCACCCTTATCACTTTTGAGTGGGATGATCAGGGACTCCTTGTTTGGAGAGGGTCTTAAGGTGTTGGCTCAGCTTGGTTAATTAGGTTTGAGCATGAAGGATTGTCTCGCTCATATAAGGACCGGTTTGTTGTCTTTCACTACCTATACTCTTAACAAGTACAGCCACTCGAGACTGTATGGGCAGTCCCTTGATCTGAATTTGCACGGTCCGAACCTCAGGGTTATGGTGGATGGGGAGCACTGGAAGGACAAGGAGGGGGATTAATTCCATCCTGGTTTGGGCGAGGAGGTGGCCTTGTTCCTTTCAGAATAACTGACAAGATAAGGTCGTGCAAGGAAGGAAAGAGCTTCTATGTCGGGTCTCATGGTAGTGAGACCGTAGAGCCGGACTAGTGGGTAAAGTGTACATCTCTGTGCACAGTTTGAAACCTATTCGAATAATCCATGTCCACTGGTATGGATGAGTATGGTGTGGTATGACAATTAATGTTTTATTTTCTAAAAGGAAGGGGAAATGTGTAAGTGTTTTGGAAAAGAAAATGATGCCACTGGAGCGGGAAGCTCAGTGGCGGTTGAGTGAGAAAATGTGCTACTCCCCTCTTCTCTAGGTAAAATATCAAGATGATGTCTTTTCTAAAGAAAAATAAAGAGTGACTTATAGCTCCACCATACCAAGCATGTACCACATATGTCTCTCTCTTTTTACGGGCTAGAATGAGCTTGCGGAATACGTAAGTATTCACCCAACTTTATTTATGTTTTTCATTGGCTGAAGACTTCTTTTCTGCTCTGTTCGACTAGAATGGTGTCTGCACCCAGTCTGCTTGTGGCTTGGGCTGGTTCCCACTCCGTTATTTTACAAGCTCTCTAGAGCTTGCTTTTGCTATTGTAATAATTATTGTGTAAGACTCTAAACTATCTAATGAAATAAATGTGTTTACTATAGCCTTCTGGGACTAGTAATTATATCATATTTGAGTCTCAAAGGATTGATACGCTTTAGCCATCTAACTAGTACTATGGTGGTCTAACGCCTTGTTTGATAGGATCTAACATCCTCTAGAGACCCCTTTAGCCCTTTTTCTTTCATCCTTTGCACATGTGCTAACTCCAATGTGTCTTCCACACTTTGCATAAGGTAGAGAGTTTCATAACCTCACTAGGTCCAATGCTTATGCTTGCAATTACTTGACCTAGTGGCACTTAAGTAACTATTCCAAACTTTAAAATTCCTTTTCTACTTATCCTAAATACAATCACATGATCTATATATGGCATCTTGATTGGTGAAGCAAAATGCCCTAGTAATACCTTTGTCATGAGACCTTGCATTTTGCATTTCTCCTGGCATTCTTGCTCAATCTTGGATATGAACTTAAAACTAGCTCATTATTCACAACACTAGAGTAGAGATTAATGCACTAGTTGTCTTAAATATCAAAGCTATACTTGGAGCTTTCAATCACCCTTTTTTGGTAATTAAGGGCAATCATTTAAAGAGCTAGTAAATATACGCTACTATACATAATCCTCCTAAAATGTTCTTCCACTCGACTAATGAGTAGATCACGGTCCTAGAATCTTGGCCATTATTATTAATTCATAGGCTGCATGATACGTCTAGAGAGTTGCACACCCAAACTCCTGTTTGCGCGTACTACCTTCTACCTGTAAATAAATCCCTGACAACAATTAACGCATTAACTAATCTGAAAAACAAACTCTCCAGCGAATGGGGGGCTGAAACCCGACGCCCGTACGACGAACTCCTGTGCAGATCCACGTGCATGCTTCCTTTTTTTTCCAGTCTAGATGAGAAATAAATCTGCCGTACGATCCTATTATTACGACCCATATCATAAACTAATCGTGATCGCTGCGTCGGCGTCGTCACGGCATTCTCGTTCTCATCACAAACGTGTGGCTGCCGATCATGCACAGCCGATTGTCGCATTAATATAATATATAAGCTAGCTTTGCTCCGTCATGTTTGGTAATGACCAGCAGAGACTTTGGGCAACTCGATCGCTGTCAGTTGTTAACCTATAGCTAAGCGATACGGTAGCAACACGACTTGACTACTGCTACTGTTTCATGATGGTAACATAGATGAATCTAGGGTGATTTATGGGATAGTATATGTATATAAATGTGTCCAGATTTCGAGATGCTACGTACCTAGCTATTAGCAGGACCGATTGAGCAGAGATAGCAGATTTATGGGAATCTTAATTCATTCACACGTAGCTGCTGTTATATTAGTTCTGAAATTGACGTGCACTTAGTTTAGCGGTACGGTTGTGGGCCTTAATCGAGTAGAGACTTAACAAAAAATAATAATAATTAAGGGAGTGCACATATCAGATTCAATGGATCCAGTACCAACTAGTAGATCAAATTAGATCGTGCTAGCTTCTAGATCTACAATAGTATACTTCCTGCCGCTGGGCAAGCATGCTTTGTTGGCTCAATTTATCTCCATTAGATGTGCGTGGTGTTTTCTCGAGAGTAAAGTTGTGACTGCCCCGACATTTTAGGGCTCCTTTGGAACAAAGAAAAGTAAAGGAATTTTGAGGATTAAAATCCTATATGAAACTTTCTTATGTGGCCTTTTGGAACAAAGGATTTTTGAGTCCCAACATGTTGAGTTTGTGATCCAAATTCTGAAGAAGGCGGCCAAGTTGGCGAGCGAAGCGGAGGCCCCCCGCGGTACGGATCGTTTTAGGGTTTCACCTCTATAAATATCTTTGTAAGCCGCAGGAGATATCCATCTCTATTTGTAAATCTCCTGCGATCTGTAACCACCCAAAAATAGTGAGAAGTTGCCGGCCGGCGCCCGTGGTTTTTTCCCCTTCACTTTGGAGGGGTTTTCCACGTTAAATCTGTGTCTACTCTGTGATTGATCCTATTTGTGTCGCATTTATTTATAACACAACAGATTCCTATGAATGGCCTATTGTAATGAGATTTTAGATGATTTTTAACATGAGAGGTCCAACCTCTTGGAAATTTTCCTTTGTGTCTATATATCTCCTTTAATTCATGTGTATCTTGAGCAACCTCATGAACGATTTGCATTTGTATTATGCAATACATATATTTTGCTTGCATTTGCATTGTTGTTTATTTTTCAATTGTATCTTGCTTGTGTGTTGATTGGTAGACAGAGACTCCATCGATGATTTGAATTTAGTTAATTCTCAAGTAGTAGCTAGAACCTAGTTATGCAAGTTTTCAAGTAAAAATAAAAAATATATAAAATAATGTTGACCACACGAGGTTTCTAATGTTTTTGATGTCTAGCTAACCATGATGGTAAGGGTGGAGCTCACAAGTGGTCTTCATTCAAAAATGGAAATAAAGCATGAACAAAGAGCATATTGTTGTCATGAAGAATAAAACATGGCATTTAGTTTCACCATAGAAGTGACTAAATGTTATAGTTACTTTTAGTATGGGTTACAAGATCAAAAGCACAACAACATTGTACATCATTTTCGGTGGCTTCTCGCCGCCGAAAATGACTGTAGCTGCTGTAGTGAAGGCAGTCTAGATTGGTATAAAGCTCGCTATACTATGTAGGAAAAAGGGCTTAAGTAAAGGTATGGGTTAGGATGATACTTTCAGTCTTGTTGTTAAAAGTGCTACCATTATAGTTATTTTGTCTTCTGTTGTGTCTTAAGGGTGGAGCCTTCACCAACTTGAAGAGCAGGATGTGCCTTTGACTATTCTTGCATTGACATCTAAGTGATATACATGTTACAAGGGTCCATACACCTTAGCATCACTTGGTAGTGCTAACTCTTCTACACCACTAATCTACTATATGCACAAGCTTGAAACTAAACCAAATTATCACATATATTGGGGAAGTTAATACTACCTAGTCGGGTCTATGAAACATGTATAATTTTTTTCAAGTAGTCTAAATGCTTGTGCAAGCAACACAAGTCCAAAATAGTTAGAAATTTATGCTCAGCTTAAAATTCCAAATATACCTATCTTTGTATGATTGCCATCAATTACTAAAAATGATGAGGTTGAAATCCCTAAGTTTGGTTTTATTAATTGAATGACAATGTTGGGAGTGTGCCTTTGTCGAAGGTCCTCAAACTCATGAGTCTCATCTATATTCGAATTTGTGTTAGGAATAGAAAAATAACCTTCATCATGAAGTAATAGCTTCAGAGCAGGAGACAAACAAAGCGCGATAGAGCAGTTGAAACGAGTGACCAGGAGACGAAGGAGGACTTAAGTGGCATGACCTCAAAGAGGAAAATATTATAATACCCTTAGTAGGTTCTGTAGATTGTATGTATAGGACTTGAGGACATAAATTTAATTTCATATAAGTTGTACGTCGTGCTGCTCCTAAAATAAGGGTATAGTTCCAATGCAAGGGGCGTCTTTTTAGCAATCCACATGCTCACGCTGCTTCAGAACACTGTTCGTCTAAAGACATTCGAACACTCTCACCTTTGGACACTTTTGTGTGCATTCCAAAGGTAACATGTTGTAATAACTTATAGTCATGAAAATAATAATAAAGATGGTGAATACACTATATGACTCACCTGCTCATGCATCTTCTTTCATGTGACATTAGCATTTGTTTGACCTTCTCCCCATGTTTCCTTCTCTCTTCATGAATGGACAAGGGGATAAGATACTACCTTTTTAATTTTGTTGCCATGTTATGGTTTCTCCTAGGAACTTAAATAGGTGACCAACAGACAACTAGTGGACTAATGCTTTTAATGAGTTCTCATTCAACTAGGGTCCACACCAAGGTAGTGAGCAATGCTAGGAGATGGTTGAGAGGAGATCCATCCATATGGAGCAATCTCACATTGGAGTAGAGAATAATAGGTGAAAACAAGCACAAATGCAAAGGTATATCCTAGTGATTTCCATTTTGGCGACCAAGACACAATATAATATGTGGTAAGGTTTAGGATAAATAGCCATACTAATAAGAGGAGAACTCTAATGCTAAACAATTATTTAAGTGCCAATAGGTATGAACTAACTTTGCATTTCTATTTGACCTAATGACGTGATAAGATGCAAGTGACATATGATTTTGTAAAGCTAACTCAACACCTAAGGTGAAGACGCTCATATTGAAACATATTGGAGTTAGTAGTTTGACATGTTTGTGAGAAACAAAACATAATGTAAGATTTTTGCACCTCATCAAATTTATGTGTTGTTGTGACTAGGGAGTTATCGAAGAATGTGATATAGCATGGGTCCACTAAGTTGAGTTCATAGATCCTAGGTGAATAGACCATGACACCTAACTCAGGGTAAATTAGGCAACTTAAAATATACTTCTAAAACTATGACCTACATTTTTCACTTAGTCAAAACCTATGCAAAATTTGAACTACCTAGCTGTGCAACTAAAGAATTGCTAGGTGTATTGATGTATCTACTGCCAAAGAGTTATGAATCCAAGGTTCTAGTCCTATCAACTAGCCTATCAACTAAACTAGAAAGGTAAACCACACAACTAAGATACAAAATATAAATACAAAAGCTAAAGACTGTGCAAACTCTAATTTGAGGATGCCAGTACTTTTAATGGGGTATCAAGAAGCATGCAACCTTCTCCCTAGTCCTTGTTGGAGCCCCTTGTAAGGATACCCTCACAAGGGCTAACCCTCGAGCCTTCCCCATGCGCAAGCGGTAATTGAGATGGCCTCTCCTAGACATCTCATCTCTCCTCGTTGTCTTGACCATTGACCTTTTGACCATATCACTATGGGCCTCATTCCCTTAAGTACCTAATGGTAGTCACATCACAAACACGATTAGTGTGATCTTGCAAGAACACAAGCCCCTCCCATGTACAACAACGACACACATAAGTATTGAGTAATAAGAGGTATGTAAATCTCGCTAAACACTAGGCTTGAACATAGAGCAAGCGTAATTAAGCAAGTCCAATGAACCTAAGCACTTAGCTAAGAAATACATTAATTATGCAATCTTCTCTTATGCACTTATGGTGCTTACAACACTTGGTGAAGTGTCTCAACACTCCCATGTATTAAACACACTCCAACAACATCCATTTTGCTAGCCATGGGGGTATAATGAGCCCTTGCAAAGAAGTAGTCGTTGGAACATTGCATACGCTAATTGTACAACCACCAGGTTGTCTAGTGGGGACCATCAAATAGTCGTATGCCCTACTCGCACGACTAGCCTTTGAACTATCCAATGACAACAATTAGGTGCCCCAACTATATCATATCTGCATATGGAATGATCTTTGTCATCTAACTAGCTTTGTGCCCAAAAATCTTATTCAAAACCTTGTTATACGCCATTGGGCCAATTGCTGTTGAATCGACGCCCCTATAGTTGCTCGGTTGAGTGTGACTATGTATGTGAATAGTGAGAGTGTTTGGTTTGATGCTCAGCTTAATGTCTTGATGCCCCATAGGGTCTGGTCCAGTGCTCCTTTAAACCCTCTTTTCAATTTTTTTCTTCACGATCTTTGCATGTTGTTTGGTTCCATCTTCTGTCTTTGATTTCTACATGTCATGTGACTCTTCTATATTGCTTCCAGCATCTTTCTTGAGATGCTGATTGTCGTGGTTTCAGAAACTGAGGGACAATAAGGTTTGTGTTAGATGGGGATGCTAGCGCGAACTTACTCCGAATGGTGACTCGCTGGGACTCGAATGTGGGAATTGAGACAAAGGGTTTATACTAGTTCAGGCTTGCGCCCTAGTCCAGTGTAGTGCTGATTGTAGTATTGATCTAGAGCGTGTTACAACTGGTGTGTCTATGTGGGAAGGAAGGGTCCCTGGGTTTTTATATCTCAAGGGTAGGACCTTATAGTGGGACTTGTATTCTACTAAAGAGGGATAGAAAGATATTGGCTCCACGGGATGGCATGGTGGGCCCTTCGTAGGGTTGCGTGTAGTCGTACTCCCGGTAAGGCTTCGCTCGTCCCCTCGCTCTTATAGCGAGTCTATTACTGACGTCCTCATAATGGCCGGTTCCTCAGATCAGTCTCACGGCGCAGTCGTACGTGGCATGGCTTCTCTAGTCGTCATGAGCCCTTCGTCACGTGTCAGTGTGTGTAGGCGTACACTCGGTATGGCACGTTGTCCTGTCCTTCTGATGTATGTGTCACTATAGAGACCTTGGTGTCGAGGCCCTCCTCGACTAGGTTTAACTGACCCCACGGGGCAGTGGGGATACGCTTGAGACCGTTCGTGGGATCGTACGGTCATGTTGATGGTGACCTCTCGGCGCCCATTCGTCATGTTGTGCGCATGTCTGACGTGGCTTGATGGTGACACATCCCGTCTGACGTGGGTCAGTAGCGCAGGAATCATATCTCCGCCTCGCCGAGTTGCTCGATGGTGAGTTAGTCGGCCGAAGTTGATCGACGGAGAGTTGGTCAGCAGAGTTGGTCGACAGAGAGTTGGTCAGTTGGTCCAACTCGTAGAGTTGATTGGTGGAGAGTTAGTCAACAGGTGTGCCTCGTAGAGTTGGTCAATGTAGAGTTGGTCGGCAGAGTTAGTCAACTAGTCCGCCTCATAGAGTCGCTCGGCAGAGACTTGGTCGACAGGTGGGTCGTTGTGAATCATCTTGGCCCCTTAGTGATGTTTTGGTAATTAAGACAACCATATGTGGACTAACAATTCTTGGAGAAATAAGAATGCATGTTGGACCATAGGTAAAAAGAGCTTTATCGAAAGTCCTGGAGACTTAAAGCATTGGTTGTGGATCAGGTGAAGGCAAAGGTATAACATAGGTTTTGATTTTGTCAGTCACCAGGTGTTTAGAGAAGAAATTGACCAGATTAGTAGGCTAGATAGTCGTACTATCAAGAGGGGTTAATGACACTTATTTATGTAAAACTTAGTGCCTCATAGAGCATCTAGTAGTTGCATTTTACATGAGGACTAACATCGCTTCTAATTTCGAGAATTAAAATCTTTTCAAAAGCATGGTCAAAACGTTAAGTGGTTCAGTGGTCGGTGGACCGTCCGCGACTCACTCTGTAGACCAGCAGAAGTGGTTCTCATCGGAGTAATTTGAGCTCTTGTACTGCGGACCGGTCGGGCCTTAGGACTGGACCATCCGTGGTCCTAGCCAGAGGGAATGCAAGTTTACACAAGTCCATGTATGGTTGTGCGGACCATCCAGACGGGGTCAGCGAACCATCCGTAGGTGCCAAAATGGTTTAGGCAGGGATATTGTGTTTTTGATCGAGTGTACTACGGACTGTCTAGGGTTTCAATCAAAACAGTAATGTCTCCCACGTGGCAAACCGTTCGGCCTTGGAGGGCAGACAGTCTGCCCAAGTTAAAGTGGTCTGGTCAGGGCTCGTGTGAGTTAAGTTGCTAGGTCTCGGACCGTCCTGCCATGGGCGGCGGATCATCCGGACCTGCCTTCATTTGACAACTTTGACATGTTTCAAATGGGAATATAGCTGTTACTTTGTACGGTGGACCGTTCGGCCTGAGAGCGCGGACCGTCCGCGTGTGTGCAGAAGTTGTGCTACTTGCACATAATGGCTAGAAATGTTTAGGGCATATAAATAGAAGTGGTGCTCGTGTGTGAGACTTCTCTTAGCCATTCCTAGCACACATTGAGCACATTTTTGATCCTCCAACTTACTCTCTCACACTCTGTGCTTGAGATTGCATTCCACTGAGAGATTGAGTGTTTCTAGCGCATTTGCATCGATTGGTGATCCTTGAGGCACTAGGTGATACACCGACAAGCTTCATAGACTTGATACTCTTGGAGGTTGTCGCCTCCTAGATGGCTTGGTGGTGTCTCCGCCGAGCTCTCTGTGAAGGTTGTGGAGGAGCCACGGTGGTGATTGTGAGGGGTTCTCGCCTACCTCGTCGGAGCGGCAAAGGTGACGCAGGTGGAACCGAGATATTGAGTGATTCCTTGCTTACTTGGCTGAAAGATCAAGCAGTGTCTTGATAGAGGAGAAAGTGAGAACTTGGAGTCCACCTCAACGTGGATTAGGGGTGATCAGCAAATCATCAGTACCACAGGAAAAATCTGGTGTCTCTCTTTCCCTTTTGGTTGTTTCATTTGCAAGTAGCTAGTGATTGTTGAATTGTCATTCATTTCTAGGTTTGATATTGTTGATTCCCATTAGTTGCATACTTCTAATAGCTAGGAAATTTATATCTCTTGTCGTATTGATTAAATTTCTCTAGTATCTTTGATTTTAGTTAAAACGGTCTATTCACCCCCTCTAGTCGGTGTCCTAGATCCAACAACCGTTTTAAAGAGGCTATGACCCCATTTCGGGTACCCGGTTCCTGAGTACTCGATATTGATCACCTAGATCACCATGTTGCCTAAGTCCAAGTCCACTAAAAATCCTTCGAACTAAATCCAAAAAAACACTAACAAATAATATTAATCCAAATGGTCATGTTGATCATTAAACACCAAAAAAGAACTTAAATGGGTCATAGCTCCTCACAATCTCCCCATTTTGGTGTTTGATGACAACATGACTAAAACAAGCAAATAATAGATACAAAAATTAAAATGCAATTTGCTTGTTTGGATGAAATGCAAAGGCAAGACCATAAGATGCGAGGGGATATTGTAAAAGTATAGAGGTGCTTGGAAGAATCTATCACCATCCCAAACTCATGTTTGTCTATGTTGCATGTTGATCTGTTGGATGAGTAACAAACCCCTCATGGTGGCTTTTAAATAACAACTAAAGCTGTCTCCAGTAGACCGTATATACATACGTGGAAAATACTATTTTGTATTGTATATCGTGATATTTGAAATAGGGGTGAGATAGGAGGTGTGATAATATCTACTACTATTAAGGCTGCAAGAGTAGTCGGCCATTCCCGTGTTCTGCCACCATTCCTGTTCTGCCATTCCCGTTCTGCCACCATTCCCATTCCCATGTCTGTCATTCCCATTCTTTATTCTATCTTTCTCATTCCCTCCTCCCGCAAAGCTCATTCCCATTCCCCCGTACAGCCCACGTCTAACTAAAATTAAAAAAACACATGTCCTCAAGGGGATTTGAACCCGTGACTTCTTAAGCAAAGGCCAAGAGTACCTACCACTACACCACATATGTGTTTATGTCTACATCTATGACAGGAAACACATCTACTACATCTCTCACTAAGCTCACTTGCTACCCTTGCACAATGCGTAGTAGTAGATAAGTATCACCGAGATTCTTGAATTAGATTTTTGGATGGAGGTAATATTATTTAAAGAATAGCTTTGCATGCAATTTCTTTTGTTTGAATAATGTATTATACTTAAATTCCCTTTTTTGCATGCGTGACATTTTTCTTCGTAATATTTTTTCCATAGATCAGACTTGTGAGTCATTTTCATAAACCAACGCCAAGCATGAATCCATATTTCTTACTTGAAACCCCGAACAAACACTATGAGCAGGAGGCACTCACATTGGCGTCGCTCATCAATGACGAGAAGAAGCTTGGCGACTGTCAGTTTGACCTCTAGAAGCAGTCCTACGTGGTCGCATGCGCCGCTGTGTACGACAAGCTCCCGCGAAGTCACCACTTGGACGCGGTCCAGAGCAGCTGCACCGCGCTGTCCATCGTTAAGCAGGGGGGCCTCATGGTTGTCGCCAACATCGACGACTCTCGAGTTGTTCTGAACACTGCATCCGACGACGACGCCATCACGTCGTCTAGCTCATCGTCCACCTGAAGCCCAACCTACCACGTAAGTCGTTACTGACCGGACATGAATTCTTGTGCGCTGGGACGATGGACGTTGCTGACGTTGTGTGAGTGTCCTCGAACATGATGTATGTAGTGGAGTAGCGCATCTGGTGGTGCAACGGCCAGGGGTACTACCTCGCTGATGAGCCTGGAGTGCACTTCGTTTGGCAGCCCAACCAAGAGTCATTGGTACTCGTCATGTCGCGCGCGTTCGACGACTACTATATCGAGGATTGTGGCGTCATCTTAGCGTCGGAGGTGACGCAGAGGAGGATCGACAACAGTGACCAGTTCGTCATCCTCGCCACCGTCAGGGTAGCTTTTGTGCCGACCTGCCTTTAATTCTCTTCGCAAACACACACACTTACCTTTTTGTTTAAGCAAGAGCGTATGGTGGTGCGTGTCTGATGACTAACGATATACGAGGAAATTTCTTCCAGCATGTGTGGAACGTGTTCTCCAATGACGAGACCATACAAATCGTGACATATATCGAAGTCTGCATGATACTGTTGGTTGCAATGTAGTGGTGGAACAACTAGATTAAAATAACAAAATTTATGTATAGCTAGGATCACAAATTGATTATGAAACATTTTCTCATAACAATATAACACACATTTTGTATATAAGTTATCGTAGTATACTGGTATTATATATTACCGTTGCAACGCACAGGCACTCAGCTAGTAAGACATAAGAAGGATGGTGGAGAGAGTAATGCCTTGACTTGACACTACTATGACTACTATTATTACTTTCGGTTGACTAGACCAGCAACGATAGGCCACACCATCCCGGCAGATTACCCCGGCCTGTGCTCCTGGTTGGAATTCCGATTGTGACTATTAGTATTTAGTTCCCCTAGTGCTTTTAAGATTATGGGAAAACGTATTATTGTAGCAGCTAAAATGCATGTTGCCATGTGCGGTGTACTTGTACACCACCCGGAAGGCTAGCTAGCTAGAAACTGCTAGCATGATTCATGCCTTTTATTTTTAAACAATGCAAATGGCGGTATTATCTCGTTGCAAGGACAAGGCCATATGTGCCCTGACTAAACTGAGCCCTGAGCTGAAACCTTTGCTTGTTCTTCTTCATTCGGTCACGCCATATCTCTGTGTCGGATACAGTACACTTATTTGACTAGAGTCCTACTACGACCTCGCTCTACGACGACGACGACTAGACCGTGCATGCATGGATCGGATTGGATGTGGCAAATAATTCAGCACGTCGTTCATATCCATCTGGCAGGAGAGCAGACACAGGTACATGGGTTGTTATCGTATGTGCGGCAGGGCATATCACACGTAGTATACTGTAATCTCCTGTGCAGCGCAGGTTATCTAATCGCTTATGTGCGCTGGCTACTACGTATCTGGACTCTGGAGTGTTACTGTACACGCAAGCTGGCTGGCTGGCTGGCTCTGGCTTTGGTTGGAGCCTTGGAGGTAGCTAACAGTGCGGATGAACAGTGCGCCGGACAGAACCTCACGTGCAGACCATCCGGAATCCGACGACCACAGAGGGCTCAGGCATCAGGGCATAGCCTAGCCCACCCTGGGACCTGAGAGAGAAGAGTCACACGCTACGTAGCGGCAACGAGAGATGGTGACAACTGACAAGTGTTTTTTTTTTGTTTGCATAATTTTTTTAATGATTATGAACAAGAAAGGAGCAGTGTACACTATACTGTCAATGGCTGTATGCACAGTACTCCTATACCACTTGAAGCACAGCACAGTCAGTGTACCATGCATCCAGTGTACGCCCGCAGGAGTATTATTTTTAAAGGGATGTTGTTGTGTAGAATGCGTGCGTGTTTGTTGCAGGTCCTGTCCGATCAGAGGGGAAAGCCACTGCCCACTGGCTCCGTTTCAAAAGGATGGCCCTTCCCTTTGCAGCAGCCACTGCTCATTTGCTGTACCACTGCTAGCTAGTACTCCCCCACGGTGTTCGCTTCGGAATTTTACGCAGTTCAAAAAAACACAGTATTTCATACAAATGACTAGTACTATCCCTCCAAAACTCATGACGACCGTGTTCAGATACTCTAGTTAGGAGACTACTACCAACAGTGAGTGGAGCCCTACGAGTCAGTCGGTGTGATTGAGAGTCCACGAACGTGAGTTGGCAAAGTTTTAAAATTATGTGAAAATCGTTGTATTAATGTTACTTCCTATTCACATCATGAAATTTACGAATTCCAAATTGTGACAGTGCTTCGTGGGAGATGGCTCGTGCTGTGATAGAGGACTCGACTATTTCGTAGCAGGTTATATCGTATAATCCTCCACGCTTATCATCAATGATCAAATTATGTCGAATGATACATGTGTAGGCATGATCATACTGAATACTTGGTAGGAAAAATATACAAACTCTCCATCTATGTACTTCTGTGTAGACCTTCACATTCTAAATGCTCTCTATACGTCCTTCAGTGCACCCTCCTCACATGTAGCAAAGATATGTTGCTTCGAAGTCTGTGGGAGGGGAATGGTATTCAAAAACACCACGACTATTGGTTGTGCACTTGTCACTTGGCATCGTTGTTCGATCTCGCTACTCTAAAAAACATGTCAAAATCCACAAGTCATACGAGGCAACTGCCTTGAGCATGATGGCTAGGATTCAATACATCTCTTGTAAATTATCCTCTCCATTCAATAGGGCACTTCCTCCACTTTCAACATGCAAT
This sequence comes from Zea mays, assembly GCF_902167145.1. NCBI lineage: Eukaryota > Viridiplantae > Streptophyta > Magnoliopsida > Poales > Poaceae > Zea > Zea mays. The sequence continues at coordinate 3,705,053 of NC_050102.1, read as the reverse complement.
CTACACTTTCCACCATACCTGAAAATTCTCTATTTCCCTTTTTAGCTAAAAGTCGTCTAAGATTGTAAATAGTAGGCAACGACTATACCGTATGATAGAATGCGTAGGACAGTGGTGCATTTTTTGTGGAGGCACAAATGGTTGCGTTGAGTGCATTGTTTTAAGAGTGAAGTAGTGCTCATCTAATCTTTACAAGATTTGAAGAAAACCCTTCTATATGTACTAAATTCGATGAGGGTACAACAAATGATAGACATGCAGATCGTTGAAACAGTTGTACATCAACGAGTCGTGGACGACTTTATGACCCCGATTGGTAATAGCTACAGTGATGTGTCACCCACTACAGGAAATTGACAAACGTCTGACGGCCACATTATTTCCGACGATCGCCCAGGAAACCGTTGGATGTAAGGTTATCTCTGAAGGCATCCAACAGCCGTCGGACGTACAACTTACCTCCGACGGCTACTCTAACAGCCATCGGAAGTAAGCTTATGTCCGACGGCTGCCAGAACGGCCGTCAAAGATTATATATTTCAAGGTAACGACGCTCAGCGCCGTTCCGATTTTTGGTGCATCCTCTCCCTACCGCGTGCGGGTTGCTCTCTGCGTGCACCATCTCCGCTACGTCGTCGGTGTGCCCGCTGTCGTGGCCTCGCCACCGTGCCCGCGCGCTTGTCGGCTCGCTCGATACCTCCGTCCGCACTTGCGCTCGCAGAGGCCACCACCGCACAGGTGCGCTCGCCGACGCTGTCGTGGTCTCCGCCAACACCGCCGCCACACAAGCTCGTTGTCGTCTCCGGCTGCCCAACCTTGCTCGTGTCCAGTGCCTCCATCGATTGTCCTTGTGACTCCTCGCCAAAGGCATAGCCACAACCACCGCTAAATGAGTATCCTTTTTCTTTGTTTTGTCCGACGGCCGGAATTTGATTATCTAATTAAATTAGCTTGATTTAGTTTATTTAGGCATGTGTAGATAATTTAAATTTTAATTTCTGAGGGTAATTATTATACCCTCGGAAATAAGGTCATTTTATATGATTTCACCCATAACATTGTTATTTTATATATAATATTATATTATTGGTTTATTAGTTGAAATATGTAATAATGCATAATGGTTCTAGTTGTTCGTAGTGTATCATAGTGTCAACAAATGAAACCTAGACACCACCCATTTCAGCCCAATACATGTCACATGCGATGCATGGAGGTGTGTTGGGCCAGAATTGTCTCTTTATTGGACAGCCTCGGGGTAACCAACAGAGACCGTGTTTATGACAAAGCCATGTTCTCCTGCGTAGTTTCGGCAGCATAACCCCACTATTCTCCAATTGCACCATTTTCAGGCGTGCGATTAGAGAACATCGGGGTTATGCTGTCAAAATTTTGCACGAGCACATGCCTTATCATAAACATGGGCTCGTCGTCCACTCCTAGGTGGTTAGGACCTATCCTTTTCTATAGATGTAGGGGTGTGATTTCTTCGTAATAACGAACAGTCCATGCATTATTTAACTAATTAAGTTAACGTCTCGTATCTAGTATGGCGGAGGATCATCGATAGATGTATGAAAGTTGAAAAAGAGAGATGCTCTATCAAGTGAGTGGGTTGCCAAGATTGACGCGTTTTCTCGACTGTGCCTTTGCTCGGTCAAAGACTGGAACCGATGTTAGGTGCCCTTGTAGCAAGTGTCGGAACATTTATTTCCTAGACAGTAGGACTATGTCGATAGATCTTTGTAAGAATGGCTATATGTGTGGCTATGAGGTGTGGCTGTACCACGGTGAGGACCCACCTCCTCGTGGAAGTTCAGACACATGAAGAGGGGAACTACGATAGGATGGAAGAGATGCTTGACGATGTATGGCATGAGCTTCTACACATCGATTACGAGAACCCCCCTTAACCCCCCGATTCTGAGGATCCTCCTATGTTTGAGGTTCAGAAGTTCTTCGAGCTCCTTAAAGCTACCGAAGAGCCGTTGCACGAGCACACAAAAGTGATCACCCTTATTTTCGTGACTCGGATTATGGCTATTAAGTCCAAGTTTGCATTCTCAGACAACTGCTACAAGGAGCTTCTGAGCTTGATTAGTGATGTACTTCCAGAGAATCACAAGATGCCCAAGGACATGTACTAGTCCAAGAAGTTGCTCTCGGGTCTCGGTATGGACTACAAGAAATTCGATGTCTATGACAATAAATGTATGATTTTCTAGAAGCAGACCGCGAATGAGAAGAAGGGTATAGTATGTGGTGAGCCTAGATTCGTAGAGGTTGAAAATGATGACGGTCTGACCGTGATGACCAAGGTAGCACGTCAGCAGCTTCGTTACACACCTCTTATACCTCTATTGAAACATTTGTTTATCTCCAAGAATACAGCCAGACACATGAGATGGCACAAAGAAGGCGTACATGAGAAACCCGATATCATGGCGCACCCAACTGATATAGATGCATGGAAGGCACTAGATTCCTTTGATTCCAGCTTTGCTGACGTAGTGTGAAAATGTCTGTCTCGGTTTGGCAACAGGTCGTTTCTCGCCTTTTAATCTAACTGCACAGTCCTACTCATGTTGGTCCGTCTTTGCTGTTCCATACAACATTCCGCCAGCTCTATGCATGAAATATGAATTTATTTTCTTGTGTCTTCTAATACCTGGTCCGGATCATCCTGGAACAAAGATCAATGTGATGATGAGACCCCCGATTGAAGAATTGAAAATTTTGTGAGAAGGAGTCGAGGCGTACGATTGTTACAAGAAATAGAAGTTCAACCTAAGAGCTACGTTTTGTGGTCGATTCACGATTTTATGGCTTATGGTATCTTTATTGGATGGAGTTGTCATGTGATTCTAACATGTCTAGTATGCGTTGAAGGCACTTTATGCTTTCGACTAAAGTTTGGTAGGAAGATATGTAACTTCTGTTCCCATAGATGCTTTTTGCCTCAAGATCACTCGTTCAGGTTCAAGAGGAACGCGTTTAGAAAGGACACGATTGTGACGAGGCGACCACCCAAGCATCTTAGTGGTCCAGAGATTCCCGGGGACTTAATGATTTGAAACTAAATGAATATGGAAATCGGTTTGAAGGTTTTGGAACCGAGCATAATTGGACTCACTAATGTGGTCTATGGAAACTATCTTATGTGAAATTGAAAGGGAAATAGGGTCAAACCTTTTCCTAATTGATTTTGGTGGTTGAATTGCCCAACACAAATAATTGGACTAACTAGTTTGTTCAAGATTATATATTCTACAGGTGCCAAAGGCTCAACACAAACCAATCAAAAGAACAAGTTAGGTCTCAAAAGGAAGGAGCAAAAAGGGAACCGAAGGCTGCCCTGGTCTAGCGCACCGGACAGTCCGGTGTGCCACCGGACAGTGTCCGGTGCACCAGGGTGCTTCAGCTCGAACTCTTCACCTTCGGATTTCCCAGGCGCAGCTCCGCTATAATTCACCGGACTGTCCGGTGCACCAGCGGAGCAACGGCTATCTGCGCGCAACGGTCGACTCTGCAAAGTGAACAGTACCGCGGCAGAAGTCAGAGCAGCGGTCAGAGGGGCACCGGACTGTCCGGTGCGACACCGGACTGTCCGGTGCCACATGAGGACAAAGCCTCCAACGGTCGACCAGCTCCAAGCCCTAACAGCAGGATGATGTGGTGGCACACCGGACACTGTCCGGTGGCGCACCGGACTGTCCGGTGCGCCCTTCGCCAGCAGACTTCACCAACGGCTAGTTTTTGATTGGTGGCTATAAATACCACCCCAACCGGCCACTTCAAGGTGAGGGAGCCCAAGCAACATTCCAAGTCATCTAGTTGACATACTCAAGCCCTCCCAACCACATATATTCATTGATCCATCCTATACACAAGATTTAGACCACCACAACCAACACAAGTGCCACAAAAGAGAGAGCAGGCAAAAGAGAGCTACTCATTTGAGTTTAGCACTAGTGCCTTGTGAGATTCATTGAGAGATAGTGTGTGCTACATCTTTGTGTTCATTTGTGCGTGGAGTATTGACTCCCATTGAACTTCCTCCAAAGTTTTGGAGGCCTTGTAAAAGCTAGCAAGAGACACCAAAGAGTATGGTGGTCCTTGCGGGATCGAGAGTGATCCTTGAGAAGAAGAAGAGCTCGCCGATCCTTGGGTGATCGGTGGAGAGAGGGAAAGGGTTGAAAAAGACCCGTCCTTAGTGGACTCCTCAACGGGGACTAGGCCTTCAAGGGCCGAACCTCGGTAAAACAAATCGTCCGTGTCCATTGTGTTTATTGCTTGTGATTTGTTTATTTTCCTTTCCTCTAAGTTTTCTTGCGCTATTCTTTGTCAATATCATTTGGTGTTGCTTCAAGTTAAATTCTCATTTAATGAAGCAACACTTCGCAAGAAAGTATTGCTCTTCCCATCTAAGCCTTCTTGCTTTATTATTCATATACCTATTAGTTGTATTGATTATCAATTCCGCATTATTTCAAAGCAACATTATTTACAAGCAAAGAACTTAGTTTTTATATTCCGATAATTATATATCTTGTTCTAACCACTAATGAAGGGATCTAGTTGGGGGATAAAGTTTTAATTTTCAGGTTTCGCCTATCCATCCCCCCTCTAGGCGACTTTCAATTGGTATCAGAGGTAGGCACTTCATATTGAGTCTAACAAATCGAAGTGATGGCTCGTAAAAGATCCAAAAAGAACAAGAAGACAACTCCGAAGGAGAACAAGGAGGTAACTCTTGAAATATTACTTTCCGATTGTTCTAATTATGATTCTTGGTCTACTAGGGTGATAAATGCCTTTAGAACCGTAGATCCACAATTAGAACAAATTATGGACAAGAGTATCTTCCCTCCTAGTTATAATGGAAAAATTATCTCCGAGGAGGATCAAAGATGTTTTCGCTTAAACTACCTAGCTTATGACATATTAAGCAATTCTCTTAGCAATGAGGATTATCATGCCTTCATATCAAATAATGACGAATCCATTTATGATGCGCATGATATTTGGACTAGAATTAAAAATAAATTTGATGAGTCCAAACATGATAGTTCATTTTGTGCCTCTACTTCCTTTGGTATTTGTGATACTAACCCTTGCAAGGAAGAAGAAGAAAATGAACGATGGAGACCAAATGATGAATCCACCTCTCCAAAAGGTTTGTCTTCCCATTTTGATTCCCACATATGTTGTGTGGCTAATGAAAATGATAGCGGAAGGACAAATGAGGATGAGGAGGAAGAAAGAAGCTTCTTGCATCTGTACGCTCGCCTAAGCCAAGAAGATAAGGCGGTCATGCTCAAACTTCTAGAAAGAGCGAGAGAGCAAAGCGAAGCTCGTCAAAGGCTAGAAGATGTTCTCTCCATGAAAATGCTACACTTTGACGGGTTGACTAAAGAACATGAGGAGCTAAAGTGCTCTCATGTTGATTTGGTCCAAAGGTATGAAACTATTTCAATTGAGCAAGATAACGCTTTACATTGTATCGCTCAATTAGTAAATAGGAATACCTTGCTTAAGGACCAAGTAGAAAAGCTAAAAGTTGAAAATCTAGCTTTTCAAGAAAAATATGATATGCTCCTTTGCTCTCATGAAAATCTTATGGATGATCATATCATATTAAATGTAGCTCATGAGGTTGTGATAGAAAACTTAAAATCCCAACAACCTCACTCTTGCACATGTATTCAAATTGAAACTATATTACCTTGTGCTAATGCTTGTTGTCCGTCGACAAGCAAATCTTCCTTTGATCTAGAATCTGCAGGAGCAAACGATGATACATATAAAAAGCTCAAAGAAGAAAATGAGAGGCTAAAAATGAGCTTGACACAACTAAAAGGGAAATGCATTGCCCAACCTTCTCAAGATAACCGTGATCTCATGGTGAAGAAGCTTGAGACGGGAACAACTGTGGCATGCACTAAATCCCTTGAAGAAAATGTCAAGGACTTGAGGATTGCCAAGAGGAGGAAGCCAAAGAAGAAAAACAATACCTCTTCCAAAAGCCTCAACCATGCCTCCATAAAAGGTAACATCCAAGGTAATAATCAAGTCACACTTCATACAAATAGAAATAAGAAGTGTAGTGAATGCTTTGAAAAGGGGCACTTGATTAGATCATGTCCCTATATTAAAAATGGCTTGATTATTAACAAGGATGATAAACTTTGTTTTAAATGTTCAAAGAAGGGACACTTTATTAAATCTTGTCCCCATTTGAAACAAAAAGGCATAGGGCTAGAAAAGAAAATATTTACTAACCATGTAGCAAGCAAGAAACGAGGAAGGAAGAAATCTTCAAGACTTGAAGATCGCCTTTGCTACATATGCTGAAAGAAGGGGCATCAATGCAAGGGTTGTCCCATTGGTAACAATCCCACTCCTAGCTTGTCAATTAATTCTCATGTAACTAGGCAACCCAAAATTGCAACTTGTGCTAGAAAGGTAATGAGTTTACCTAGTGCTAACACAAAGGACTCTTGGGTTCCTAGATCTTTGTTGACTAACCTTGATGGACCCATCAAGAGATGGGTACCAAAATATGCTTGACAAGCTTTGCAGGAAAAAGAGATGGTATGAAGCCTTGAGGTGCTTGAAAGAGTCAATTCAATTCTTATTAACTCAAGCTATCAATCTACAATGATCTACATATCCAAGATTGACCCAAGGTTATTTCAAATTATTATGTCTAAAACTCATATCATCTCGGGAAGATCTTGATGTTGTAGGAAATAAAGAATTAATCCTATGCCGAAAAGTCAAGATCTACAACATGGAGGAAAGTCAAGGGATGGTAACAATTATGCTTTTAAGTGCAAATATCTTAAATTATGTCACCATTCTTTGAATAAATTCCTCTCATATGGTAGATTGCATATTCATCATTTCTATACCATAGCAATCTACATGCTTTAAATTGTTGTAAGTTCCTCATGGCATGTTTTACACTTATTATCTTATTATTGCCATGATTCTATATATAGAGAGATATTCCAAGTTCCTAAAAGAATAGGGTGTCATGTAAGGAATTCAAATCTCTACAACACCTACAAATGGAAGATTCTCTCTATAACTAGAATAGTGAGACTAATGCTTTTTATCTAAATAACCCATGTAGTCTCACTAATAGAGAATATGTTTCTCTTTGAAGATGTGTAATTTAACATAATAGGAAAAGTCAATCCAATGATTTGTATTGTTTTGCTTATTGCTTAGATTGGATATGATTCTTCTACATTTATCGCTCTCCATGTTATGAATTAGATTTATTCCCATAATCTTAAAAGAACTAGCTATGCTTGTTTTAAAAGTTAAAACTAAGCTTACTTCAAGGAATAATCTAGTTCATATTATAAAGTTTCCATGCTTTAGTAATCCACTTTTCATTCCTTATCAAAATAATTACAAAAAGGGAAACTAGTGCTTGTGTTGCTATTAACATTTCTCTTGAGCTCACTTATGAATATCTACAAGAGAGTGAGTGCAAGTTTAAAGCCACAAGCCTCAAAGGGTTGATCTTCACCCAAAGGAAGAAAGGTAAAAGCAAAGGTATGGGAACTCATCTTCTTAATCAAATATAGTTCCCATCAATGGTTGTTTACTTTAACTTATCATATTCTACCTGTGTAAAGAATAGATTCTTTTTTGGACATAAATTAGCTAGATATGAACTCAAATCTCTTTCATAAATACACTTGTCCATTGGAATCTAATTCATGCCTTTGCTATATCTGTTCTCATATTGATATTCTTGTTATGATAATGAATTCAATATGAAGAAGTAAAATTCCCATGATTGATAAAATATCTAAAAGGTGCATATTCCTCTTTCCAAGTAATGTGCACTATTGTTAAGGATTTTACTTCATGTCTATATGACTCATGGATGATGAATTGTTTTTATTTTTTATCTAAAAGAAATCATCATTCATCATATTCTCCCTTGTGCTATTAACATCTTTCTTGAGTATTTTCAATAAGTTTGGAAGGAAAAAGAAACAACTACAAAGGGAGGACGCTTACATGAAAGAGAAAGACATCAGGTGCAACAACACCTACTTGGACAATGAGACTTTCAAAACATCAATGGTGTGGTTGTGAGTATTCTAAATCTTTTTCATTGTGAGAATACGAGGCATAAATTGTGTATTGCAAATCTTTTTAGCCTTGATCAAAGATAAATAGCGCTTCTCCCCATTTGCCTTTGCAAATGAGTGCATTCACCCATTTTTTTCATTCCTGATGCATATCTTTAGGGGGAGCCTATTTCTATATCTTGATTATATTGAGACTAGCACGTTATCTTAGTAATCTCATATAGTCTCATGTATGAGAACAAGTTTCTCATAAGGCATGCTACTACATTTCAATCCAACTTGGTAAAATAATGTCACCTTTATCAAGGATTGTAGCTTTCAATGTTAAAGTAGCATATTTATTGGATTCTCCTATGTTTGAGCTTGTTTGAAAATCTAATGCCTATGTTGTTATTTTGGTCGCATCTGTTGTTTGATCATTGAATAACTTCAATTATCACTTATGCTTCTTAGTGCCTCATGTAATTTCAATTTGATTTCAATTGGTAATTTCAATCAACATCTCTCTTGATATGCACTAAGTCAAAAGGAGAATTCATGATACATCTATGCAATTAGTGATCTACTTGATATATAATAACATGACTTAGAAAAGGATCACTAGTTGTAGAACTCTCTCTTGTGCAAAATATTTTCATACATTGTCTTGAGTATAGGTCTTAAGCGACTAAGACTAAGGACAAAGCACAATGAAGAAAGCATCACTATGTAAAGGTACAAAAGGGTAAAACTATTCAATCTTATTCATACATGTACCTAAATCTTCCTACATTCCTTGCATATCTTGTATAAAAGGAAGAGAAAGCATGATCATACATTAACCCTGCTTCATACCTAGTTTAACTTCTCAAACATTCATTCTTACATCTTTGTTTAAACTGGGTGAAGTAATTTTATTGTCAAAGAGCTTAAAGCTTAAACTTGTAACGAGGATAAGCTGCCTTTGTTCCAAAGGTGGATGGTCCTTAAGCCTCTTTGAAATCCTTAAGGGAAAAAGCTTAAGATAACATGTTTTCATAAGTGCATAAACTGTCATGAGCATCACATTTATACTATGACACAATGCACTTCACAGTCTTTATGATATAGACACCATCTCATTAACCTAATTATGTGCACTTGGCGTTTAAGACCAAAAATTTGTATTCCTCTCAAAGCACATATTTAGGGGGAGAACTCTATATTATATTGAATTGTTTAAGCTAAATTGACATATCCTTTTAATCATGTCTCTTTCCTTTGGTACATTTGCATATTTCTTATCTCTATTTTGTGTCAAGACTAAGACTAATATGTTTTCATGAGCATCTCATGTATTAAGTCTTAGATTGAAAGGGAAATGGAGTTTTCGGCAAAGACATCGCTTCCACTCAACTCCATTGGTATTATCCACTCTTTGTCGGTACTCCGCCGTCTCTCCATATTTGGTACAATCTTCACTCATATATTACTTGCCAAAGGGGGAGAGAAAGTAAACGGGCTTATATTTCACTCAAGTATCCGTTTTTGGCGATTCATGCCAAAGGGGGAGAAAATATTAGCCCAAAGCAAAAGGACCGCACCAACACCCTTATTTTAAAAAAGAGTTTTTCAAATTGGTATCTTATTGTGTTCAAAAGGGGAGAAAGTAGCACCTTCAAAAGTTTGATATCTTAAAACCCTCTTGAACACTAAGAGGAGGATTTCATTGAAAGGGAGTTTTGTTTAGTAAAAGGAAAAGCATTTGAAACAGGGGGAGAAAATTTCAAATCTTGAAAATGCTTCTCAAAATCTTATTCATTTATCCTTTGACTATTTTGCAAAACACTTTGAAAAGAATTTCCAAAAGAGTTTGCAAAAACAAAACAATTGGTGCAAGCATGATCTAAAACATTCATGCAAATCTTATGAAATAATAGATTGGTTTAATTCCAAGCAATCTTTGCACATATATTATGCAAACTAGTTCAATTATGCACTTATATATTTGCTTTGGTTTGTGTTGGCATCAATCACCAAAAAGGGGGAGATTGAAAGGGAAATAGGGTCAAACCTTTTCCTAATTGATTTTGGTGGTTGAATTGCCCAACACAAATAATTGGACTAACTAGTTTGTTCAAGATTATATATTCTACAGGTGCCAAAGGTTCAACACAAACCAATCAAAAGAACAAGTTAGGTCTCAAAAGGAAGGAGCAAAAAGGGAACCGAAGGCTGCCCTGGTCTGGCGCACCGGACAGTCCGGTGTGCCACCGGACAGTGTCTGGTGCACCAGGGTGCTTCAGCTCGAACTCTTCACCTTCGGATTTCCCAGGCGCAGCTCTGCTATAATTCACCGGACTGTCCGGTGCACCAGCGGAGCAACGGCTATCTGCGCGCAACGGTCGACTCTGCAAAGTGAACAGTACCGCGGCAGAAGTCAGAGCAGCGGTCAGAGGGGCACCGGACTGTCCGGTGCGACACCGGACTGTCTGGTGCCACATGAGGACAAAGCCTCCAACGGTCGACCAGCTCCAAGCCCTAACGGCAGGATGACGTGGCGGCGCACCGGACTGTCCGGTGCGCCCTTCGCCAGCAGAGTTCACCAACGGCTAGTTTTTGGTTGGTGGCTATAAATACCACCCCAACCGGCCACTTCAAGGTGAGGGAGCCCAAGCAACATTCCAAGTCATCTAGTTGACATACTCAAGCCCTCCCAACCACATTATTCATTGATCCATACTATACACAAGATTTAGACCACTACAACCAACACAAGTGCCACAAAAGAGAGAGCAAGCAAAAGAGAGCTACTCATTTGAGTTTAGCACTAGTGCCTTGTGAGATTCATTGAGAGATAGTGTGTGCTACATCTTTGTGTTCATTTGTGCGTGGAGTATTGACTCCCATTGAACTTCCTCCAAAGTTTTGGAGGCCTTGTAAAAGCTAGCAAGAGACACCAAAGAGTGTGGTGGTCCTTGCGGGATCGAGAGTGATCCTTGAGAAGAAGAAGAGCTCGCCGATCCTTGGGTGATCGGTGGAGAGAGGGAAAGGGTTGAAAAAGACCCGTCCTTAGTGGACTCCTCAACGGGGACTAGGCCTTCAAGGGCCGAACCTCGGTAAAACAAATCATCCGTGTCTATTGTGTTTATTGCTTGTGATTTGTTTATTTTCCTTTCCTCTAAGTTTTCTTGCGCTATTCTTTGTCAATATCATTTGGTGTTGCTTCAAGTTAAATTCTCATTTAGTGAAGCAACACTTCGCAAGAAAGTATTGCTCTTCCCATCTAAGCCTTCTTGCTTTATTATTCATATACCTATTAGTTGTATTGATTATCAATTCCGCATTATTTCAAAGCAACATTATTTACAAGCAAAGAACTTAGTTTTTATATTCCGATAATTATATATCTTGTTCTAACCACTAATGAAGGGATCTAGTTGGGGGATAAAGTTTTAATTTTCAGGTTTTGCCTATCCACCCCCCTCTAGGCGACTTTCAGAAATCCTTGATTCTGTTGCATAACATTGACGTCATGCACTAGGAACGAAATATGAGTGAAAGCATTATCAGCACTTGCCTGAATAACACTGACAAAACAAAGACAACCCTAAGGCTAGAAAAGATTGGCCTTAATTTGTAGTCGACCAACTTTGGAGCTAGGAGAGAACGAGAAGAAGCCACATGTTGCTTACAGTCTTAAACCTAAAATGAAGAAACAATTGATAAAATGGTTGAAAACCTAAAGTTCCCTGATGGTTACGTCGCGAGCTTTAGAAGGTCTGTGAATTTGAAGACGGTCAAGTTTTTCGGGTTGAAGAGTCATGACAACCACAGAATTATGGAAAGACTCCTTCCTGTTATGTTCCGTGGTTTTGTAAAAGATGATGTGTGGAAAGCGTTAGTGGAGCTAAGCTGCTTTTATAGACATCTTTGTGCTAAAGAAATAAAGAAAGAGATGGTGGAGAAGCTTAAGCAACAAATACCGGTTTTGGTATGCAAACTTGAAAATATATTTCCTTCGTCCGATGCAACATATACTTGTTTACCTACTATACGAAGCTAAGGTAGGTGGTTTTGTCGAGTATAGATGGATGTATCACATCGAAAGGACACTAAAGAAGCTACGTGCAATGGTTGGTAATAAGAGACGAGTTGAAGGGTGCATCTTCGAGGGATTCAAATACAAAGAGATATCATCATTCACGAACCTGTACTGGAGGCTGTCGGACATAACGCGGGTTATCTCCGACGGCTTGTATGGAGACTGTGGGACATAATGCGGTGGGGCCCACTAGCGATCGCTACGACCGTTAACGGTCACAAATGTCAACGGTCCTTTCCGACCGTCGGATATAATTTATGTTCGATGGCAGCCGTCAGACATAATGTTATTTCCGATCTATTAAGGTCGAGAGACGGCTGCCGTCGGACATAATACTATTTCCGAACTATTAAGGCCAAGGGACGACTGATGATGGATATAAGCCGAAAGCTGTCGTAAATAGCTTATTTTTGACGGTATAAGCCTTATTTCCGACGTACGTAATGTGATTTGTCTTCTTTTGTTGTTGAAGATCCGGAGGCCAGTTTTTCGATAAAAAAGAGACCATAAAGAAGAAGAACTAAGTTGTTAACGAAAAAGAACAAAGGAAACAATGCCTGCAACTAACCATATGCAAGCATGATGAGATTCGAGAGGCAACACGCAGTCACGCACGCACAGACTGAGGCTTTGGATTTTTGGCAGCGGTCGCACACAAGGGGATCACGGCAAGGGGCACATAGCACATTTGGCAAGCAAGCAATCGCATGGATTCCATTTGGAGCGACGTATCAGAAACATGACATGGAGATGCTTGTAGCGGCGAGCAGACCACACGATCAACGATGCCGATGCAAGACTCTACTACCACGCCGTCTTTCCCCTCTCTCTCTGGTTCCTTTCCTTAACTTTGCCTCTCTCGCCCGCTCTCCGGCCGCTGCTGCACAAAAGTTGCTTGCGCAGAGGCTGGGCTGTGTGCAAGGGATAGAAAGGGCATGTGCACTGCTCACTGCTGTGCATGCATGCCCGGTAACAAGTCGATCACTTGACCGTCGAAACGACCAGACCACGTTCACAGTACTCCTACGTGCGTGTGTGAGCGTGTCAGTAGCTAGCTCCATAGGCCACCAATGCTGCTGCTGCTGCCAATCTCTTGCACTTGCTGAAAATTCAGATGCTGCTGCTGCATGCACTGTAATCTCTCGTCCATCTTCATATGACAGACGTTTAGGTTACTATTTAGGATGGAGAATATAACTGAATAAGCTAAAACAGCACGTATAGTAGTGCATGTTGTTGTCCAAAGCAAGCCAAGGATCGAATCTTATCGAACACAGCTGGATGGGACTTAAAGCAAATGCTGAGTCGTCAAATTGCATTCCTCTTGGTGTAGTAGTAGAATATTGAGAGAGAGAGAGAGAGAGAGAGAGAGAGAGAGAGAGAGAGAGAGAGAGAGAGAGAGAGAGAGAGAGAGAGAGAGAGAGAGAGAGATAGCAGGTCGTGGGTGGATCCAGACGACGACAATGGAATTCGTTTCTTCTTGGGCCTAGAGCTGGTCAAACGGAGAGCATAGTGGTCTCTGAAAGATCTGCTTGTTGCTGAGATTCTACTACTACGAGCTGTCGCAGCTACACTACCACGCCTGCCTGCCTGACTACGGATCGGAACGGAGTACATGACATGCAGTTCCATCACCAGCCAGCAGCTCATGAATGCAACGCATGCATCAGATCAGATTAGAGCCCCATTCCGCCACACGCAGCCAAGCAGGCCGGCAGGGTTGTAGCTGGACTGGTCACTCACCAGTCACCACTCACCAGTCACCACTGACCAGCGGGAGGGAGCTTGCAGTCTCCATCCGGTTCCGGGAGCCGAAAGCCTCTGAAATGAAACGAAACAAGGGGGAAAAGAAAGCTGGAAACCTAAAAGGGATCCGAAAGCCCAAGGCTTGTACATACGTTATACGTAGACGTAGGCGGCCCAGCCCAGGAGGCCGGTAGTAGTCCTACGTACTCCTACTCGAATTCACGCGACTGTTCTAAAAATGACACACTTGTGATAATTCAGGTATCATCACGTGGATTATTTACTAGGTGGGTGCATGTGCTATGCTAAAATAGGTAGTACATGTTTTAGGCCCTGTTAATTTCATTTCAAAATTATATGATCCAACTTATGGATTATATAAGTACCTAGTGATCTGCTTATAGATTATTATAATCTAGATATCTGAATTGCATAATCCATCTATCTCAAATTATTTATAATCTAGCTAGAGGGTAAACAAAGCATTCGGACGGACAGAACTCGATCGGATGAGTTAAACAGCGCATCGATCATCGGCCGGTTCCTATAATTAAAAGGCTAGGGTTACACCACCCATGTTTTTTTTATATTGTCTTCATTAGGTCTCACCGGCTATTAATTAATTTCCTCTGCACTAACAGCACGGCAATGGTACAAGCCTACTTTTGATTCCAAGAGAAATGCTTTTATGCTTATCGCTCCATCACCCGTCAAAGTCAGCTGATATAAAAACCAAATATGGTACGCAGCTTTACAATTAGGTTAGACATCACCCTGATTGTTATGGTCTTTTTAACTAATTCTATATTATGTTTTGTACTTGCTTATTTTTGAAGTATAAGACACTACCCAAACAGTCTACTCTCAGAAAACACTCGTCAAACTGTTTGCTGAGTGTGACTCTCGGCAAAGAGAACTTGGTGAACTATACATCAGTAACTGTCTCTTTATCGAGTGTTTTTTGTCGAGCACTCGGCAAAGTCTTTATCGAGTGTCATCTGGTGCTCGGCAAAAGAAAAGTCATCGTGACGGCGACAAGTAACAGTGATAGAGACCTTACCAAGTTTACTCACTGACACTCAGCAAAGAGTGAGCATTTGCCGAGTGCCTGTCGGCATGGCACTGGGCAATGAAAGCTCCAGTGAACCCTTTTGCCAGTTTCTTTGTCGAGTGGCACGACTACAGCACTCGGCAAAGTGACCAGAAAACCTATTTTTATTTTTTATTATTCCATCCAAACAAACAAAACATATAACACATATGCATCACAGAGTTCACAGAATCATCACATACATCATAGAGACTACATATCTCACAAGACCACAAATCTCACAAGTTTTTCACAAACATGTCTAAGTTCAGACCAAGTTTCACAAACATAAATATTGCCAAGACTCACAAACGTAAGTTTTGTTTAGACCAAGTCTCTCACATAAGTATCACAAGTTTGAAAATGCATGTCTCACAATCACCACTAAGAGATCATCATCGAGGTGGGCGGTTGGATCGGTGATAGGCTCGACGACCCATGAGGGTTGTTTGATGCCGCCGATTGTCCCTGCGTAGAAAAGTGATTGCATTTGTGAGACAAGATGAATATATATCATACATGACTAAAATTTTGATACTCATAGGAGTAGAGAATAGAGCATGGTCAGCTGGAGGGAACAACTGCGGTGGTGGAGCAAAACATTGTACTGAAACATCCCCCCATCCTCTGCTCCAAATCCTCACGTTGCCTCCTCTGTTCTTCTACCCGAGTCTATAATATTTCGCCCTAATGTTATGGTAATGCAAAGAAAAGTTATATAATAATCAATGAACGACGAATAGGTAAGGAATAACAGAAGGTGGGGTAGGATTATCACGGGAATGTCGAGCTGCCTCTTTTGTCCATCACTAGAGTCTACCTCCATAAAACCTAGACGATTTACACATCGAAGAATACTTTGCCTCCGCGTATACTTTCCTAAATAGGATGCATCCATTCAGACAAGCATGTTTCTACTCATACGTCATCTTGAGTGCACGAAGGTGTTTCTATGCCTTGTACATGCTCTTTGGCAGAACGTGATCCTCTAGAAGCAGATTGACAATAATTGTCAACAAACCATTGAAGGCTTCTCGACTTAGGTTGTACTGCGACTTGAACGACAATATATGTCCAATGGCATCCAATTGAGAAACCTTTGTCTTGTTGTTAAGGGGTTTCTATGCCACGTCAAACATGTCATAGAACTCCTTTGTGGCCGCCTTTGGCTCGTCCTCGATACGTCCTTCGGTGAACTGTGTCTCGTGATAGTCGTTCAACATGTTTGCTACCCCAACATCAACATCATAATCCTCGACGCATTGTTTCACCACCTCAACTATCGTATAATGCACTTCACCATGAAAGATTCATCGAGTATAGTCTATCGTAAATCCATTCTTCCAAATATGTTCTCCCATGGTCTTCTTTGTTTGTCTTTTCCAGTTGGCACATTTGCTGCACGGACATGGGACTAGACTCGTCCCATTAGCAACTTCGCCAAATGTCCGTTCCAAGAAAGCATTGGTCTTCCTAATGCATTTAGGGGTGACATCATCCCTTCTTACGCGGTCCATGTACATCCACTCGCGTCCTCCATCATCTAACATATATTATAGCATAATGTAATATAAACATGTAATGCATATACATTATGTTCCTACCTTCTAATGGGTGATGATAGTTCATAATCCTACCCACGGTTGCGTAGATGGGGTTTGTTTTCATGCTCTACTCCGATCTGAGACAGAATTTCGGTAGCACCTCCTGTTGTTCTCCAAATACACGTCCTGACAGGGAGAGTGTGTATCCAGAGATCAACAGGGAGGTGACGCCGAAACTCTGTCTTGGATCGGAGTAGAGCATGGAAACTAACCCCATCTATGCAATCGTGGCTATCAAAAACATGGACAATTAAAAACAGATACATTTGTAGATATGTAAAGATCTGCATATCTAGATCGTATCTCTTTCAAACGGGAGATGCCTAACTGGTTTATGTGGTTATAAGATCTATAACCATGATATGAAAATTAAGGTTATACCTAGGGTGGCGGTGGAGTCAGACTAGCGGTGTTGTGGCGGGTCTGTGTAGTGGCGACATGACACAGTGCAGATAGACACGTAGTGGCTAGGAAGACCTCTGCAAAAAAGGAACACAACTATGTCAACACAAAATTTTGATAGCACCTTTCCTGCACGGTGAGGTTTCCAAAACCTATAAATAAAACTAACAGCACAATGGCTGTAACACCCCGTCCACTCCCGGACCGACGGTACTTACTCCTAGCAGCCCTCTAGGATCAAAGACCATCCCCACAGACTAACACGAGTCTTTTGTGCGCACTTTGTCCTCTCTCATGCGCACCCGAGAAAACTTCTGGTCGGTCACTCATCCCAAATTTCTCTAAGCCAAGCACACTTAACTTGGAGGTTCTTTCGAGATAGGCTTCCGAAAAAGAAGACACACCTTGTTGGTATGAGTACTTTATTAATCACATTAAGCATTGGGCCAGGATATCACCATCCAATGGGGCCAGGCACTAGATATATCGATTATTACATCAATTGCCAGTCAAAAAATCATAAAACTTGTTGACATGTCAAGATATCATATGTAAAGACCATGATAAAAATTTGACATTGTTTCGTGAAAGTTATCACACACTATATGTACAAACCTAGCTAGCCTCCATAGAAGTTTTATGGTTTCATGTGAGGCCTGCTAGGTTTTGTACCCATAGTGCATGACAACTTTCATGAAACAGTGTCAAATTTTTATCACAACCTCTATATATGATATCATGACATCTCGAGTAGTTTCATGATTTTTTGACTTTGTTTGTGTTTTATACAATTTTAAAACAACTAGATTGCAAGTTAGTGGTCATGTTTCGTGAACATGGTGTTTGAAAATTCTGCTATGCTCCTGATTTAAGCTGTAACTTATGCTCAATAACATGAATATTATTTTTGCATTCACTATTTTCTATTTTTCTAGTTAGTTGCAGTTAAATTCGAATTATCCGATGAAATTCAATTAAATGGACTAAATCCAACAGATATAGCAAACACTTTGAGAAATGTGCAAAAGTTGAACATGTAGGTTCAGAGACTGTATGAACATAGTACAAAAGGTTTGGGGGGAAAGAAAAAACAAATAAACTTTGTCGAGCGTCAGGAGAAGACACTTGGCAAAGGTAACGGTTGTTAGCTGCTGACGGCGCTTTGCCGAATTGCGGTTTTTGTCTAGAGTTGGTCTTGACAAAGACGTCTTTGTCGAGAGCCGTTTTATGTTGAGCGTCGTGCGCTTGGCAAAGACCCTATTTCTCGAGTGTTTTCTTTTTGCGGAGTGTGACACTCAGCAAAGCATGTTTTGCTGAGTGTCCGATAAATTACACTCGGTAAAGAGTCAAGTTCTGGTAGCGAGAGAAGTCCCAACCCTCTATGTCATCTAGTTTCTGTAGTATTAATTTAGTTGCCACATAAGTAATTTGGGGACATGACAAGAAAATTAATGAGAAAGAGGAGTAAATGATTTCCTTTATGAGAAATAAGGTCTACCCGACCAATGAAGACACAAGAAACCACTATTTTGACATTGGGGACGAGCATGAAACCACTATTTTGACATTGGGGACGAGCATCTAGTTTCCAACTGTGGAGCCCACACACCACTCTTCCCTAGGCCTGCAGTCGCCACAACTTACTGGGCGCTGCCGCATCCACATTTATTATGACACTATAATAAAAAAATAGTTTTGAAACTTATAGTTTCTATAAGTGGTTTCTTAGTGAGATGGCAAATATAGAAATCACTTAGTAGTTTCTAGGTTGTGACCGGCATAAGTTCGTTTTCTCTCTTTAGGCATCGTTTGGGAACACGACAACCGGCCGGTTTCCACTGGTCGAGCGGCCCACGGGCACAAAATACACATGCTTTCCGTCTGGGTGTTTGGGAGATATATGTATGGGTTTGTCGATCCGGTGTAGGACCGGTTTCGACAGGGGTTCGCTTCCACTCCTCAGACGATCGGTTTTGTGTGCCTCGCGCCTCCCTCTCGTCGTCGCCTCTGGGCTACACCCGCCGTCGCCCTCACCCAAACGTTATGCTTCAAACCTGTTTATTCTGCTTTTGTTCACCCAAACGGACACAGGGAATCTGTGCCCCACGGGGCTACAGCAAACGTGGACAGGCATGGCAAGTATTGGCTGACCGGTGGTGGCTGACAAGGGTGACACGTTACCTGGCTTCCCAAACGAGGCTTTAATTATTGGATTTGGCTTTCTCAAGAAGCCAAATCAGTTTTAGAAGTCCAAACAAAAAGGACCTCTAGC
Organism: Zea mays; assembly: GCF_902167145.1. Taxonomy (NCBI): domain Eukaryota; kingdom Viridiplantae; phylum Streptophyta; class Magnoliopsida; order Poales; family Poaceae; genus Zea; species Zea mays. The sequence continues at coordinate 3,685,759 of NC_050102.1, read as the reverse complement.
TAGGTACCAAAGAATCTTCTAACACGAGGTTTAAATGGTGTAAAATCACCTTAACTTTACTAGAAATAAAATACTTGGAGCAATTATCTGTGTGTCATCGAAAATTATACTCATTCTTTATGTGTCACTAGCTCTATATGTTATACGTATAAAAAATATCTATATACCACTCAATGATATATAAGAAATGAGTATAAATTCCAATGGACGTAGGGCATTGTGGTAAAGAGGCAAAGGTAAAAAGGTCACTGATGAGCGTACGTTACGTACTACGGGCAGCGCATGCAGCGGCCAGTGGAGTGGAGTGTACCACTGCTGGTGCAGCAGCAACAGCTGAGGCATGGGAGCAAGGAAAAGGCAAAGAAATTCCCCGCGAATCGCGCGGGCTTCTGCGCCGGATGGACGGACTCTGCAGTCTCCTGTCGTGTCGCTGCCGGGCGAGCACTCGACCCCACCTGTCTGCGGCGCGGCGCGTGCATCGGAGTCCCCCCCAGCAGGCCCCATCTCGTCCTCTTCGTCTCTCACCTCACCTCATCTCCTCCGTAGGCTCCGTTCCCAGCTGACTGACTCCCCACAGAGAGCCACCAACTTGGCTGGCAATGGCTCCCCGTTCGTCTCCGTCGTCGTCGTCGTTGGCTGACTACATGGCGAGGCGCGGCCGGCGGCCGGCAGCGCAGAGGGAAGTGTGGAGGTGACTGGGTTGGGAACTCAAGCATTTGCTTCGACACGATGGAATGGAAGTAGTTGGGCTGCTTCACTGACTGGATGAGTGAGGCCACCACTGGGGTGGGGGGGCGTGGACCCGTGGTTGCATACTTGCAGTGCATGCAGCCGCGCCATGGCCCCCGCTTCCTGTCAACTCGAACGTCCCTTCTGTCCCCTCTTAACTCGGTCAGTCCGTCCACTGCAGAGCACAGGAGAACTGTACGAGTGATGAGTAGCTACGACCCCATTTTCCTACAATCTCTCTCTCTCTCCGGATCGGATTCGAGGCCATGCGATTTTGTCGATCTGATCTCCGGCTGCATGCAAACTCGTGAGACATCACATACAAGAGCCTGTGATGCATACGCAGTCGTGTGGCTGGCCATGGCACTGGCACCCAAGACAAGCTTGGAACTTGAGAGCGCATGCAGGACCAAGGCCCAATGGCCAAGACAGAGGCCATTAAGATGGGCCAAGCAGGTCTCCAACGAGGGGAGACACATGGACGGCCGAGCAGGCCACACGCACGCAATACGGCCCGCTACTGGGCCGATTACTTTAGGGCCTTTTAACTTACCTCCAGACAGGAATGGCAACCGGCACATTTTATTCATGTGCGAGCGAGTAAAAACTTTATAGAGTGCAAATTTAGGTGTGAGTTTGTACTCGCAAGTACAGATGCGAGTTTGATTATCAACCTGATGGATTTTTTGTTTCTCGTGGGTATGTAAATGTTGTACCCATACCCGCAATAGATATATATGTATATATACATATTTATACATAGTTTATATATTTGAAGCTCTGAGCTTCCAAACAGATAGGGGAAGTCCTGACTCAATGGTACCTTTCGGTTCAACCACACCACCTCAAACAGACAAGGCCTCGTGCCGTCTATAAAAACTACCCGAGACCACCACAAATTAGGGTTTCAGTGGCGGCAACGGTTGCGCGACGACGGAACCAACACATGTGGGCAGGTCCTATGCGGGCGGCACTGCCCAACGGGCGGATCCGACGGGTGCGGGCGCTGCGCTGGCCGACGCACGGTCGAGCGGGTCCGGCGCAGACATAAGGGCTCCACGGCGGGCAGACGATGAATCCACAGTGGGTGGACGGACGCGGCACAAGCGGTCCGCTGCGAACGGATGGACGACAAGGACCATTATCTATATGTTTGCATAAATATATGTATACTAGGTACGTGCCCGTGCGATGCCACGGAACACAAATTGACCAGTCTCTAACGGCTCAGACCTTGTCGACGTGCGGCGTGAGTACAATGGTAACTGCAAAATCCGTGCTTAAACATAGATATGGAATCATATAAATACGTAATAAAAAAATTGACCTTTTATTCCATCATGTCTTGTGCATAGGATGCAAAGATTTTTTTGGAGGAACTTTGTTATCGATCTGTTAAGTTATGAGGATAATTCGTGCCGATATGTTATCCCTGCAAACATACAACTGTGACTTATTGATATCGCTAAAAAATATTAAGTTAGTATACAAGATGTCGACATATTTTCTTATGATTAAACATTCTATATTTACTCTTTAGAAATAATTTATGTGATACTGATAATGTTTTTTCGACATCAGTTTAATCTATTTGAGTCGACGTATTTATAATAATATTATATATTTATATCATATTAGCTTAATTGATCTTTGCCTAAATTACTATTATTAGAATGAAATTCAATTCCAAGGATCCAAACAAATAAGCTAAATTTGCAAAACATTTGCTATTGATAACCTTCAGGGTGACCAAATAGCGAGTAAATACACATAAATGTTGATTACTAATGAATCCTTCATATAGATGTCACACAGCCAATTTGCAAGATGCATAGGAACCTTTTTCTAATTGGCTCGTCACCATGAACTAACTTGAAAAATTCAAGAGCCAAAAACTTAAGATATATTTCAAACAGGACATTTGAACACTAATTTAAATTCATTTAGAAAACAGAAGCCATTCAGAATTTTTATGACATAGACCCATTTTAATCCATTTTATAATAGCAACCTCAATATGAAGCTTAATCGGAGTCCCAACCGAGAAATGACACGAAAGTTAATCTCCTGTGCAACGTGAGGGCTCGCCCCCTATGGGACACTATGGGCAGATCTTTACTCGTACCAGGGGAACAACGAGTGGCATTTTTTAACCTCAGCCTGAAATTCGTTCCCACTGAGATTTGAACTTATAGACTAAAAAGTGCTACTCAGACCACCTAACCAACTCGGCTAGAGGCCCTTTCGAATATTATGAAATTAGAATTTGTTACTTACTCAAATCATGTCTTATGCATTACCTCTTCATGTAAAAAGATACATCAATAACCAATTTGAAAATTGAAGCGTCAGGTCCTAGGATGTCATATTAGCACACATAAAGAATGCATTCTTATAGTGACCAAAATGCATAACAAAATTAAATGAATCAACCATATACACATCATTTGTCAATCTTTTGGGTGATCTGGCATGTCGCACACGCTAGCAAGCATTGTACTTAAGAGAAATCCCTGTCTTTCCTCATCATTAAACAATGATACATGTTCTTCCATGGATCAGTATGTTGAGATGTTCATATTGTCGAACTCAGTGCTTGACAATGTATCAGAATAGTCTCCATAAATATCATCTTGGTCTTCCATCTTCATTTACTCTTTGAGTTCTGCAATTTATTTAGAAGAAACAGGCATAAAATTCAGTAATACTAACGTGTTATGTGAAGGCATAAAATTCAGTAATACTAACATATTATGTGAAGGAAAATTGAATTCCTTTGTTATCTAACCTTGAACACTAACGTTGATGCTTTTAAAGGTTCCAGAATAAGTATCTTCACCAAAACTTATGCGATAAAGAAGTTGGACTTGAGCACTCACAACTTTCAGCACTTGTAATACTTGCTCATTCAGTTGTTCGAGTGTCGAGTTGATCAACTTTAATCTCGACTTATGATTTCCTTCCTCATAGAACCAAATGTATGTTAAATCTTAATAATTAAAATGCAATTATTTCATTGGAGCTAAAAATTTTCATAACAAAACTAAAATTACTTGAGATGGTTTGATCTACAGATTCAAAGATTTAACCACCACTATTTTATTTAGACCTAGGTGTAAGTTGATTGTTTGCTCTCCACATACAACTAATCATATAGGTCGGAAGCTACATCTAGTCTAGCCCTGAATCCTCACATGGATTGGAGATTCGCATACCTGGGCTGGCAGGGCGGACACTGGAGGCGGCAGAGGGCTTGACGGTGACGACGACAAGGCAGTACTGTTGCAGCTTGCTTGGCGGGAAGAAGTGCTGCAGTGTGCCCACTTCAGTGTGTAGAAGTTTTGCTCGCTATCGTCGATCCCTACGACCATCATCATCTTCCTTGACGTCGCTGCCGACAAGATAATAACAATAAACAAACAACATCTACAATAAAAAAGAGCATGTCGGTTGTCGATTTATTGTTAAAATCATGTACATGAACAGGTGTAACTGATATACAGGTGATTACAGGATGCTTGGATGATGCAAACAGGATCACTAAAACTGAAAGTGAATCTGTCTAGAGCTTGTTTACTTTGGAACCTAAAAATGGTATGCAATGGATGCAAAACAATTTCCCGGTTGTATTGTTCATTAACTTCAATTACGGAAAAAAATTCCTTTATTGGAGCGATTATGATTCAAGTGGATAGAATACTAATCGACCAATGAAAATATTGTATTTCAGCTATTCAGTCATACAATAGCAAAGGACAGAAATGGCAGCCATAAAGGATAAGAAATGCAATTTTCTTGCCTACAAAATTAAATAACTAACATTGAACTGCCCTATCAAGCTAAGCTTTTGTGAAGTTGCGTGAAAACATGAAGCTCACATTTGTAACTCAAAATATATTCTACCAGCATCGATAGTGCTTACTAAAACCAAGACCCCATATTACTATAAGCTATTCTTTGAATACAATCAAAAGAACCTACTAATGGAAAATGCAAAGCTGATGGTGTTAGCTAACCAAATAAATGCATAATTTATTTTTAGATAGATAACATATGCATAGAATTAAATGGTTACGCAGCTTACTAAACAATTGCACAACGATGGAATAAAAATGCAAGAGCGTAGTTCAGTGTCAGTGCACCAAACCTGTTTGAAGTACATGGCCTCCATGCCATTGAAAACAGCACGCGCTTCATAGAACATAAATCCAAGTCTTGGAAGTAGGATGTTTGCACCATGACGAGCTAACACAGAGCAAATTATCTCAATTGCTTGAGTACAACCACTTGTGAGGTAGAAACATCATGTGACAGTTTATACGGCAAATCACCGGATAGTTACTGATGAATGAGCCTGAAATTAATAATCAAACCAGTATAAATTGGAAGAAATTAGGTAGTATGTATAGTTTCTTCTGCAAATAAAATAAGCATAAATGTGTGTTGGGAGAAAATGTTGTCCACGCTCCTAGGGATCAATTGTTGTTTCGTAATTATTAGAATTGTGAGCTCGTGACAGTCCTGTAACAGCACAATTGATGCGATAACAAAAAAAGTTCACAAAAACCTGAAATTAATGTTGTTATCACTCATCACATTCTAAGCAACTGAATCTTTATAATTCGAACATGAATCATGGTGAAGGCAACATTTCCCAATGTACTATGGATGTTAGTGGCTAATTGGGTAAGGCAGCAAGTTGACCGAGACAAAATTAACAGCTGTAAGGTTCAGTGAATCCCAAACAGAGCATGCTGATTTCAGCAAATAATGAATTCAGGGAGTAGAAATGAACAAATCTTTTTTTTCTGAGAAACAACCGACATCATATTGTTTCAGCAACAAGGAGACCAATTTATATAGAAATAACTTGAGAAAGGGAAGCAATAGACACAGAGCAGCTGACTCAGCCAAAAAGTCACCTTCGTGCGTGCTCAAGGCCAATGCTAGTGGGCTAGGAGTACGTCCAGTCAGGAAGGGGAGCGATACTACTCCGGATACAAAGAGCGATTATGTGGCGTGGAACTGGACGCCACTGCGAAGCGGTTGAGGATGGTGCCCATGCGGTAGACCCACATCTGGGTGACGCTGCTGTAGAGGCTAGACAGGATCCATGGACGACGCGAGTGGAAGGCGAGGTCCTTGACCCGGTTGCACTTGGTTTCGAACTTGGTGAGCATCTTCCTCCCCCGTCGGAGGAGGGAAGCCTCTGCTCGCTCTCGGCAGCGGCGTCCTAGCGGGTTGGGGGAGAGGTGGATCGGAGCAAGAGGACGTTGTCGCCTCCTCGCACCGAAGCGGATTGACCGGCGATCGACGGGCGGCTTATTGGGCGCAGGCGTCGGGGTGGGCAACTTGCCATGACCGGCATGAGGAAGTAGATCTTGCCCTTCTACAGCTCGGCACTCGACCTGGAGCTCGGGCCGCTGGTGCAAGCGAATGGGATGGGGGATGGCGAGGTAGGGTCGACCGACGACCGCGAGAATGGAGCAAGGATGGGGCGGGCATCGCCGCCCAGAGATGTACGCGGGGTGGGCGTGCGATCCATGAGGAGGCGAGCGCGGGCGTCACACCGGGGGCATCGCAAGCGGGGACCGAGAGGGGGTTTCGGGCGGGGGCATGTAGCAGCTGTGGACGCCCTCCTTAGAGACTTATAGAGTAGTAGTAGATATAGATCATATATATATATATATATATATATATATATATATATATATATATATATATATATATATATATATATATATATATATATATATATATATATATATATATATATATATATATATATATATATATATATATATATATATATATATATATATATATATATATATATATATATATGGCGCTGCTAAAATGCACCTGGGTGCATTCTCTATATTGAATGCACCCAGGCGTAAGTCCTGTTTCGCGCGCCTCCCCGCCCCCCGCCGCCGCGCGCATCCCTATCCCCGCGCCGCCGCCGTCTCCTCCTTCTTCCTCCGATCCTCTAAACCTAGATCCCACCGCCGCCGAGCGCCTCCCTGTCCTCGCGCAGCCGCGCGCCTCCCTGTCCCCGCGCCGCCGCGCGCCTCTCTGTCTGCGTGCCTCCCTGTCCCCCGCATTAGGTGGGATTGCAAGCCCGCATTATGTGTGATTGCAACTGTTGTATAATTTTACCCAAATATCTGTTAAAAAAATGTAACAAAATGATTGCAACCGATGGTGTGTTGTAATTGCAACTGCTGGTGTAGTGTGGATGCAACTGCTGAGTTGCTCTTATGTGATTGCAAGTACTGAATAACTCTGAGAAATTTTGTTAAAAAATATGATTGCAACTGCTGGTCTGGTATAATTGCAACTGCTGGTCTGGTGTGATTGCAACTTCTATATAACTATGTCCAAAAATCTGTTAAACAAACAAGATTGCAACTACTGGTCTGGTGTAATTGCAACTGTGGGTTTGTTGTGATTGCAACTTCTATATAACTATGTCCAAAAATATGTTAAACAAACAATGATTGCAACTGCTGTCTGGTGTAATTGCAACTTCTGATCTGGTGTGGTTGCAACTTCTATATAACTATGTCCAAAAATCTGTTAAACAAACAATGATTGCAACTGCTGTCTGGTGTAATTGCAACTGCTGGTCTGGTGTGATTGCAACTGCAAGTCTGGTGTGATTGCAACTTATGTGAAGAGGTTGAGCCGTTCGCGGAGGAGCCGTTCACGGAGAAAGAGGGGCGGGGGCGGGAAAATAAAAAGGTTCTGTCCGGAGCGCGCGGGAGGGACGAAAACGGCCTGGGTGGGACGGTTGGCTCGGGCCTGGCACATAGGTTCGGCCTGGGTGCATTCTCTATATTGAATGCACCCAGGTGTAATATATAAATACAGTATATATATATATATATATATATATATATATATATATGTGTATGATTATGTACTCGTAGGTATACTCGCGCGAGTTTGTGATACCCACGGGTAGCGGATACGGGTAACACATTATACCCGTCGAGGGTAATGGGTACGAGTTTAATATTAAACCAACGAGGATGGGTTTGTAAATCCTCTACCCACATATTTCAAACTCGTTACCATCCCTACCTCTAGAGTTTAAATTTTCCTCTCTTATTTTACATCATCACATCGTCTAAATATAACAAGTTTCGAGCTGTTGCTGTTAATTTCTGTTAGTTATAATTATTTGAGTTATTCCTTTTCATATTACGGTGCTCACCTGAGATTTGTATAAACTTATACCATATTTTTTTGCAAATTAGCCCTTTTTGAAAAAAAAGTCATGTTTGGACCCCTGAACGACATTTTGACCCTTTGCTCGGCGCCATAGGCCATGGTGTCGAGGTAACACGGCTCGGCGCCATAGCGTATGGCGTCGAGGTACCTGATGCGCTGAACTATCATTGCTACGTTGGCGTCTATGTGGCCGAGCTCCTATCTCTAGCAAAAAAATCGGTCGTACCTAAGTGTCTGGAGATAGGAGCTCGGCGTCATGATTCATGGCGTCGAGCTCGGCCACATAGACGCCAGCATAGTAGTGACAATTCAACGTACCAGGTATCTCAGAGTCGTAGGCTATGGTGCTGAGCCGTGTTACTTCGGCGTCATAGCCTATGACGCCGAGCAAAGAGTCTAAAAACGATATTAAGTCATCCAGGAGTCCAAACATGTTTTTGTTTTGAAAAAAGGGGCTGAATTGCAAAAAATACAGTAAACTTATACCATATATCTAATTTTAAGATGGTATATATAGAAGCATCACTAGTAATAAGGGTGTGTCCAACTGACTTCCTAGTTCACCTATCACACCTGGAATTAAGGACAAATCTAAATGCATCTCACATGTGGGCCAGGCTCAAGTCTCTCACACATGGCGACTCATTGTATAGAAAACAATGCCACATCTTTATTACTCAATACAATTTCTATACAAAATAACTAAATAGATTACACCATATGACGAAAACGATCCTCCACAACCCTAGTTGACTAGGAGGCGACGATCTAGACCTCTCCGAACTCATATTCATAATCCCCTTCCGGCGATACAAGTTCTTGACCTGGTTGATTATAGCAAGAGCGAGCTTCCATACAGTCATCATGGGAGATAGATATCCCATGGGTCATCATCACTTGGACATGTTCCATGGGTCGCTTAAATAGACCCCGATAAGTCGCCCACCAAGATGTGCTATTGGGCCGGCCAGAAGGATTCCGAAGAGTGCGGCGTAAAGAAATTATCCATGCGCATATATCGCAGAGGGGCCAACAAAATTACGGGTTTGTGCCCCGCATGCGATCGAATAGTGAATTGCTAGGCACAAAACTCGAAGGGAAGCAACCGTTGGAAGAGCCAGGGCATAAGAATAGCAGAAGTAGATAAGTTTTTATGATCTGTAAAAGGATATCTCCCTAGCCGGCTATATAAGGCTGCGGAGGTACCCTACAAAATGAATCCCTCTCTTTCAACATCACGCCCACCAGTAGAACAATAGGGTAATTTTCATCCACCGCCATCCATGACTCACCTATAATATGTGAACTCCAAGTAAACTCAATACTCAGCACCACACATGATGTAGGGTATTACGCATTCAGGTGGCCCGAACCTGTATAATTCCCTTGTATTCCGACATGCTCCTGCACGTACCATCGAGTTACGATCAATATCATCGTTCTCCCAAAAGCACTGTGTGGGTTACCCCATAGTGCACAGTTGTGACTAAACACCGACAATCATCACTCATCAAGTGTGGAAAAAATGTAGTGTAAGGTTTACCAAGGATAATGGTTAAGGCCGATCATTGCTTTTAATTAAGTTGGTCAAAATTTTATTAGCAATTACTAAGTATAAGTAAATACCATCCCAATTAAATAAGAGATCATAGATGAAATATTCCCACAATGCAAATGCATGTCATGTTAAATTTAATTCCATAATTTAATCATGTGAGGGTCTGAGCCGCTGTTGATCCTGAGTGCGGCTAATAAACCAGTTTTACATTCTGCAGAGGTTGCACATATTTAACCACAAGTTGTGTATCATGTCTAGCCAGGGTTTGCAAGGCCCTTAGACACTTCCGAGGTGAATGGCTAGGAATCCACTACAAGGCCTTTACAAAGTTTCACTAGCTTGAAAAAACTCGCTAAGGTTTTAGGTAGAGGGGGTATTGGAATCCCTCTTCCAAAAAGATATCATAGACAAGTCGACCCGAGAACCTCCCTATAATTGCGACAACTCCTCTCCGCTTCAAGTAAGGTTATCCCTCACCAGCTTCCTAATTAATCAGCCAAGGACACCCCATTCCACCCTTGTGGTAGCATTATTGTCTCATGGTGGTCGCTATGTTGTAATTAACAAAATGATCTTATCATGAATAAAAATAATAAAGCCAACAATAGTAATAAGTCATGATCATAATTCATATATAATATTAATCCCTCAACCAGGTAGAGAAATAGTAAGACTACCCAATAATACATTTGTATGCAAGGTATAGGGTAAACAAAACTAGACAACTTATTAGGTACCATTAGTTTAACCTAACAGTGCAATCACGGTGAGAACATGAGAGTAACTATTATTAGGTAAAAGAATGTGATCGAGGACACAACTTGCCTTCAACTGCAAGCTCCTGCTCAGATTCTTCACCCTGCTGTGCTTCGGGTTCCGCGATCACTTGCCCGTCTACTTGCAACAGTACTGAGAGAACCTAGAGAGGGGGGGGGGGTTGAATAGGTGATCCTATAAAATTCAACAACTAATAGCCACAAATCTTGGTTATATAAAAGTTAGTGCGACTAAGTAGTTGCGAGCGAGTTCTTGTGGCCAAGACAATCACAAAGAGATCAACACAAGAGACACATGATTTTATCCCGTGGTTCGGCCAAGTAACACTTGCCTACTTCCACGTTGTGGCGTCCCAATGGACGAGGGTTGCACTCAACCCCTTTCAAGTGATCCAATGATCAACTTGAATACCACGGCTTTTCTATGCTTATCTCTTTTTCCCGTTTGCGAGGAATCTCCACAAGTTGGAGTCTAACGCCCTTACAACAAAAATCACAATGAAAGCACGGAGTAAGGTTGGGAAGAGCAACGCACACTAGAATTAAATCCACACCTCAAACACGCACACAAGTGAGAAGATGAGCACACAAAACACGCGCGGGGAGTTTACAACTCGAAAAGTGCTCCAATCTCAAGAACGATGAACGATTGCGTGAAAGTGAGGACTAGAAGTCTTGGAATGCTTAGAGTGTGAAAGCATCTAGGCCCCTGGTTGGTTTTGGTGATTAATGACAACGTAATATTATATGTGACTAACGTGTGTTTTGCAGAGACAAATGGTAAGTTAGGTCGCATGACAGGTAGAAGTTCTACAACGGTGAAAACAATCCCGAAGATAAGAACTCGAAGCGACGGCTAAAACGACGAAACAAAAGGTGAAGGTCTACGGAGTCCGAGTGTCAAGGAGATGTGGACACTCGCGATTTAGTTAGACTTTTTATTCTCTTTTAGCCGTACTATAAAGAGGGGTTGTCGATGAGTAGTTTGACCAAAAGAGTTCTAGTGTAGTGTTGGTGCACTATCACACTCATATACAGTGCTAGGTGTTACTCTAGAACTCACACACAAGTTAGAACGAAAACCGATTTGAAAATCAGCTGAAAAACAAGACTTAGTGTTTCTGGCTTTGGGGCACCGGACTGTCCGGTGCACCCTCTGCCAGGTGGGCCAGGCTGGTCCATGGCAGGGACTCTCCCAGTCGCAGAAACCCGAGAGCGCAGCCTTCGGAAATGAATTTTAGTGGCACACCGGACACCGCACCGGACTGTCCGGTGTGCACCGGACAGTGAACTGTTCACTGTCCGGTGCGCCATGAGTCCAACGGCTCTGTGTCAGAACTAGCCGTTGGAAGTGACCGTTGGCGCACCGGTGGCGCACCGTTGGCGCACCGGTGGCGCACCGGACTGTCCGGTGCGCCATCGCGCAGCAAGTTTCCTGTAACGGCTAGTTGGTGGGTGAGGGCTATTTATACCCCTTCCACCCACCATATTCAATGTCTTGCACTCGACATTTATTTCAGCACCTTGGTAGAGTATTGCAAGCACCAAAAGCCTAGTGAGGAGATTAGAGAATCATAATCCGCGCTTGCTCCTCATTAGCGCTAGTGAGAGCCACCTAGAGCACACACCACTTGCATTAGGCTTCTCTTGGTCAAGCGAAAGTCTATGGCTTGTTACTCTTGGTGATCGGCATCACCTAGACGGCTTGGTGGCGTTGGGAGCTCGGTGATCACCGTGAAGATCTTGTTGGTGACCCGACTCAAGTTTGTAAGCGGTCTCGAGGGATCCACCGCGCCGGAGTGGCAAAGGATCATCTCGTAGTGAGCACTTGGTTCTTGCGAGGACCAAGGGGGAGCGATACCCTTGCGCGGGTGCTCCAACGAGGACTAGTGGAGAGTGCCGACTCTTCGATACCTCGGGAAAAATTGGAGGAGTCTTCTAAACTTTGCTTTACATTCCGCACTTAATTCAAGCTCTTTACTTTGTGTATTTGTTTAGCAAGTATTTGAAGCATTGTTTTAGCATTGTTACATTTCTAGTATTATTTTCTTAGTGCTAGTTGTTGGGGTGAAGTTGGGCTCTTGTTTAGCTATTGCTTAGGTTTTAATTAGTGTTGATTTTTAGAAAAGCCCAATTCACCCCCCCTCTTGGGCATCGTGATCCTTTCAATTGGTATCAGAGCCTTGTTGCTCATAGATTAGCTTAACCGCTAGAGTTACGATGTCCGGTGGGGATGGACCTCCTCCCGTTTTTGATGGTGACGATTTTCCTTATTAGAAAATTCGTATGGAAGCATACTTAGAGGCTATAGACATTGGTGTGTATAAAGCCGCCACACAAGGGTTTCCCCAACCTAGAGATCCCACAAATCTTGTAGGTGATGAGTTCAATTATGAGAAATGGAATGCGAAGGCCAAAAACACCCTTTTTAGAGGCCTTTGCAAAGATGTGTTCAATAGAGTCCGGAATCATAAAAATGCTCATGATTTGTGGATGGACATTTGTGCTCTACACGAAGGAACTAGAAGTGAACGTGAGGAAAGATATCACATAGCTATGCGAAAGTTAAATTCTTTTGAAATGCTTACTAATGAAAATGCAAACGCTATGTACTCACGACTTAATATTCTTGTAGAGGAAGTCAATGGATTGGGGCTTACTCAAATCTCACAACCGGATGTTGTGAGGAAGATTCTCAGTGTCCTCCCAATAGACAAATATGGACACATTGTCACTGTGCTACATCAAATGGATCTTTCAGTTACCACACCTACACAAATTTTGGGAAAGATCAATGCCCATGAGATGTACATGCACATCAACAAAGAAGAATCATCTTCCAAAAGAAAGGATTTGGCTCTCAAAGCAAATCATGAAAGAAAAGGAAAAGCAAAAATACAAGTTGAGGAAGAATCCTCAAGTGATGATGACCTTGATGCAAACATTGCCTTGATGGTAAGGAAGACCACCAAGATGTTGAAGAAGCTAAATAGAGAAGGCATCAAATTTGATTCAAGAAAGAAGAAGTTCTTTTCAAACAAAAGAAAGCCCATTTCTGAGATGGACTGCTACAACTGTGGTGAGCTTGGTCATCTTGCTCATCAATGCAACAAGCCCAAGAAGAACAAGTTCAAGGGCAAGAAGGAAGATGACAGCGATGATGAAAAGAAGGAAAAGAAATTCTTCAAGAGGAAGGATGGGAAGCAAAAGAGGTTCCACAAGAAGAAGAATGGAAAGGCCTATATTGTTGGCGACTGGCTCACCGACGTCGAATCATCAAGTGGTTCTTCTTCAAGTGAAGAAGAGGATGATGAAAAAGTTGCGGCCATCGCTGGGGACTTCTCTTCACCACCACCATCGCCATCATCCACTCCTCACCTGTGCCTTATGGCTAGGGGTGAACGAAAGGTACAAAATGATATTAATATTGATGATGCTAGTGATAGTGATAGTGATGAAGAATTTGCTTCACCTTCATATGATGAGTTAGCTGACTTACTTAAAGAATATACTCAAATCATTAGAAAGTCAAAAGCTAAATGTGATAGGTTGAAAAATGAAAATGAATCTTTAAATGCCAAGTATGACATAGTTATAAAGGCTAGTGATGAAATAAAAGAAGAAAATAAAACTATGTCATCAACTGTAAATGAGCTCACAAACTCCCTTAAAGACGCTAAGGAGAAATATGACAAATTAAATGAAGCTAATAGGGAGTTGCAAAATAGACTAGTTAAGATCAAGGAGGACTATACTCAAATTAAATTTGATCATGACAATCTTCTTGTTGAAAATGAACTTTTATCTTGCAAAACACATGAGGCTATTAACCCTGTTGTTAAGCTTGATGTAGCTACCTCATGTGATGATTTGATTCAAGAAGAGCAAACTAGTCTACATGCTGAATTGACTGAAAAAGTTGAAGTCCTGACTTTAGACAACCAAAAATTGAAGAATTATTTGACTGATGCAACTACTAGAGGAAAAGTTGCTATTGAGAACAATGATTTCAACAATGAGTTGGCAGTGGATAATCAAAGGCTTAAGAATGAGGTCAAGAAGCTAAAAAGTGAAAATGAACATCTTGCAACAAGTGTGCAAAGGTTCAACAAGGGTCAATACCTCCAAAATGAGCTGCTTATGAACACTGTTATGAAAAATAACAAGAGTGGTATTGGATACAATGCTTTTGTGCAAAAGAAAGCTATCACTCAATACAAGCCAATGCAGACTCACAAGCCTATCAAATGCTTTGAGTGTGGAAATGAAGGTCATTTTGCCCACAACTGCAAAGCTAAACCACCAACTCCCTTGCCTAAGCACTCAAGACCATTTGCTTTCAATGCTCACTATGTTCTAAGAAAAGTTGCAAATGGAAAGATTAAGGTTACATTCCTAGGTCCACCAAATAAGAGTAGACCTAGACAAATCTGGGTGGCAAAGTCCTTAATTGAGAGAGTCACTGGTCCTATGCAATATAGGGCTCTCAAAACTCAAGCTTGAATTGTCTGTGAATGTAGGTGAACTACAAGACCGGTGGGAGCCATTGGGTTATTGACAGTGGATGCACACAACATATGACAGGCAACCCACGGATGTTCACCTCATTAGATGAGAATGTTGATGGTCAAGATAAAATCACATTTGGAGACAACTCAAAAGGAAAAGTACAAGGACTTGGCAAGGTGGCAATCTCAAATGACTTATCAATATCAAATGTTCTCTTAGTTGCACCTTTGAGCTTCAATTTATTATCAGTGGGACAACTCTGTGATCTTGGACTTCAATGCTTATTCACTCCATCAGAGGTTATTGTAACAAAAATGGATGATGAATCAATGGTATTCAAGGGTTTTAGATACAACAACCTCTACTTAGTGGATTTCACTTCAGAAGATGCAGACTTAAGAACTTGCCTCTTCACCAAAGCTTCTCTTGGATGGCTTTGGCATAGGAGGCTTGCACATGTTGGAATGAGCACACTCAAGAAGGTATTAAAGAAAGATATGGTTAGAGGATTAAAGGATGTGGTGTTTGAAAAAGACAAGCCATGCAGTGCATGTCAAGCTGGAAAGCAAGTTGCTAATACACATCCTACTAAAGCTTTCATGTCAACATCAAGGCCACTGGAACTACTTCATATGGATTTATTTGGACCTACAAATTATGTCAGTGCCGGTGGCAACCTCTACTGTCTAGTGATTGTTGATGACTTCTCAAGATACACTTGGGTGTTCTTTCTCCATGACAAATCTGAAGTTGCATCTATATTCAAGAAGTTTGCCAAGAAAGCACAAAATGAATTTGACTGCAAGATTAAGAAGATTAGAAGTGACAATGGCAAAGAATTTGACAACACCAACATTCATGAGTACTGTGATGAAATTGGGATCAAGCATGAAGTATCTGCCACATATACACCTCAACAAAATGGAGTTGTTGAAAGGAAAAATAGGACCTTGATCACTCTTGCAAGAACAATGATTGATGAGTATAACACATCGGAGAGGTTTTGGGCTGAAGCTGTCAACACTGCTTGCTATGCATCAAACAGGCTATTTCCTCACCGGCTACTTGCGAAGACTCCTTATGAACTGCTAAATGGGAAAAAGCCAGACGTCTCCTTCTTCCGGGTGTTTGGGTGCAAATGCTACATCTACAAAAAACGCCATCATCTAGGGAAGTTTCAAAGACGTTGTGATATTGGGTTTCTTTTGGGTTATTCATTAAAGTCCAAAGCATATCGAGTATTCAACCATGCCACTGGCGTGGTAGAAGAAACATATGATGTGGAATTTGATGAGACTAATGGCTCCCAAGGAGCACTTGAAAATCTTGATGATGTAGGTGATGAGCCACTTAGGGAAGCAATGAAGAACATGCCTATTGGAGCTATCAAACCAAAAGAAGATGAAGAAGAGGTGCCAATCATTGACAGGCCTTCTTCATCAAATGTACCACAAGATGATGAAAAAGATGAGAGGCATGCAAATGAAGATACATTTGTCTCTCATGAACAAGCAAGGGTACAAGCCGAAGATGTTGATGCTCCAGGATCTTCTTCCCAAGTGGTTGACAGGAGGAACTCATCACTACTTCAAGCTCATCCTCAAAACCAAATCATCGGGAGTCCTTCACAAGGGGTTATTACTCGATCACATAGACATGCTAATTTTATTGAACATCACTCTTTTGTTTCTTGTGTTGAGCCTACTTGTATAGATGAGGCGCTACAGGATCCGGACTGGGTGAATGCCATGCATGAAGAACTTAACAACTTCACCCGTAACGAAGTTTGGACCCTGGAGAAGCCCCCACAAGATGCAAGAATCATTGGAACAAAGTGTGTGTTCAGAAACAAACAAGATGATCAAGGTGTGATTGTAAGAAACAAGGCAAGACTTGTCGCAAAGGGATTCTCTCAAGTTGAAGGCTTAGATTTTGGAGAGACCTTTGCACCGGTTGCTCGACTGGAAGCCATCCGTATCCTACTTGCATATGCATCATGCTATGATATAAAACTTTATCAAATGGATGTAAAAAGTGCATTTTTAAATGGCTTCATAAATGAACTTGTATATGTTGAGCAACCGCCTGGATTTGAAGACCCTAGATATCCTAACCATGCTTACAGGTTGTCCAAGGCGCTATATGGGCTAAAGCAAGCTCCAAGGGCTTGGTATGAGCGTCTTCGCGACTTCCTCATCGAAAAGGGCTTCAAAATCGGGACCGTCGACACAACTCTCTTCACAAAGAAACATAACGGTGATATTTTCATTTGTCAAGTATATGTTGATGATATAATCTTTGGCTCGACAAATGACTGTCATTGCAAGGAATTTGGTGAGTTGATGTCGAAGGAGTTTGAGATGTCAATGATTGGTGAGCTAACATACTTCCTCGGCTTTCAAGTCAAGCAAATGAAAGATGGTAACTTTCTCTCACAAGAGAAGTATACCAAAGACTTGTTGAAAAGGTTCAACATGGAGAAGTGCAAACCAATCAAGACCCCCATGCCTACAAATGGACATCTCGACTTAGATGAGGAAGGTAACCCGGTTAATCAAACTCTCTACCGTTCTATGATTGGTAGTTTATTATACCTTACCGCATCTAGGCCCGATATTATGTTTAGTGTCTGCATGTGTGCTAGATTTCAATCTAATCCTAAGAAAGCTCATCTTCGCGCTGTTAAGAGAATTCTTAGGTATCTCAAGCACACCACAAGCGTTGGTCTGTGGTATCCCAAAGGAGCTACTTTTGATTTAATTGGCTATTCCGATTCGGATTATGCCGGTTGCAAAATTGATAGGAAAAGTACTTCTGGGGGATGCCATCTGCTTGGTAGATCACTAGTTTCATGGACATCCAAAAAGCAAAACAGTGTTGCCTTGTCAACTGCCGAAGCGGAATACATTGCCGCAGGTGCTTGTTGCACACAGATTTTATATATGAAACAAACTCTTCTAGACTATGGCGTAGTTCTAGAAAAAGTACCTTTGTTGTGTGATAATGAGAGTGCTGTTAAAATTGCTAATAATCCTATACAACACTCTCGCACCAAGCACATTGATATCCGTCATCACTTCCTTAGAGATCATGTTGCTAAAGGAGATATTGTTTTAGAAGGAGTGAGGTCGGAAGATCAATTAGCGGATATTTTCACTAAGCCACTTGATAAGACCCGCTTTTGCATGTTGAGGAATGAACTAAATATTCTTGATCTCAGAAATTTTATGTGAAATGTCAAATGGTGTTGTCACTTGCATTGCATATTTAAATTCCTTGTATTGCATCTAGGGCTTGTCTAACCTAGTTGAGATAACCGCCAATAAAGCGAGTGAAAAAGCTTAACTCGGGTCAAACTTGACAAGTCTTAGTTTTTAAGCTTTTAGCACTTAAATTCTTCCTTTTCATGCAATTATTGGTTCTTGAAATATGCATGAGGTACTGCACTTAGGGGGAGTATTCAAAACTCAAATCACTCTTGAAAACCCCTAGTGCAAGCCCAAATGCAAATTTCACCATTTGCCTATTTTCTCTAAAAATTATCTAGCCTATGGCAAAATATTTTGAAAAGTATATGAGGGTGCCAATACCTGTCCCAACAAGTGTTATTTTGTGTGATTATAAGTTGGGATTTGGTTTGGTTAGGAGTTAGATAAAAAAATTCAAAATTTTCCAAACTCCCCTCTGTCTGGGCTCACCGGACAGTCCGGTGTGCACCGGACACTGCACTGTGCAATGTCCGGTGCACCGGCAGCCGCGCGCAAAATTCCTCTTTTCCTGTGCGCTGTCCGGTGGCTCACCGGACATCTACTGTGCGCTGTCCGGTGTGCACCGGACAGGCACTGTGGACTGTCCGGTGTGCCCATCTCGCGTTTTAAAAAATTGCCTCCAGCCCGAGCCGGGCCAGAGGCCTTCTTTTTCCCAGCCTGCGCCCGCAAGCTCTCTGTCTCCAGGCGCCTCCTCTCTGCTCCTGGCGGTAGTCCGGCGACCTCCCGCCACCGGCGGCCTCCAACCTCCGGCGACCACTTCCCCCTCCTCGGTGAGCAGATCTTCCCTCAGATCTCCTCTCCCTCTCTTCCTGTGAGCAGCAGTTCCTCTCTTCCCCCTTTTTGTGCACCTCTTCACACTTCTTGAAATCTGGTGAATTCCTGTGAATCCAATTGGTGGTTTGTGCTCTAATGTCTCTATTGTGTATCCCTGTTTGTTTTTAGCTCCTTCGGGAGGGCATTCCTACCTCAAATGACCATATTCCTAAAACCCTAGCTCCTCGCACACCAAGTGTTCGGTGAAATGCCCAAACCAGCCAAACTTGCTCCAATTGAACCCAAATTTTTCAGGCACCTTCACCACACTTCCAGTAACCTACTTGCCAAATTTCACGCCAATCCGAGATCCCAGGCCTAAATTTCACCAAAATTCCCGTTTTGCGCGATCGTTTCCGAGCCGAGTGCCCAAAACCCTATTTCTTCGCCTAAATTCAAACCAAGCACACACTTCACTCATATTGACCTATATAAACCCATTCGTGAAGTATCGGCTCAATCCCATATCGTTTTGTGCCTCAATTTGAATTCCAATCATCCTATGTCTCTATTTGTCTGTCAAACGTCGTTTTCACGGCTTTTGACTTATCGATCGTCCCGTCTCGTGCCATATCTCTTTGTGTATGTATTTATTCACATTTCATATGCTTATGACTATGTGACTAATACGTACTCACCTCTTCTGTCATTTCAGTGACCTTGTGTGACCGTGTGCCGTCTTCCGTTCTGCCTGGATCGTCACCTCCAGTGTGCGCTTTCCAGGTAGACATCTCACTCTTTGCTAAATCTATCGGTCATTTTTGCTCTGTGCTTAGTCTCTCTATCTCATTTGCAGACTTTAGTTCAGGATGCCGCGCACGAAGAATGCGTCGGCATCAGGGGG
Source organism: Zea mays (assembly GCF_902167145.1). Taxonomy (NCBI): domain Eukaryota; kingdom Viridiplantae; phylum Streptophyta; class Magnoliopsida; order Poales; family Poaceae; genus Zea; species Zea mays. The sequence continues at coordinate 3,666,025 of NC_050102.1, read as the reverse complement.
TGGCGACGATGAGGACCCTCGTCGCCCCTTCAGGCAGGTGAAGGGCAAGACTGTGTATCTGGAGCAGCAGGAAGGCCGCAAGAAGCGGCGTTCGGACAGAGAGGCTCGTGCAGCAGCAGCAGCTGCCGCAGCCGCTGCACAGGCAACACTTGGAGATCAGCCGGATGTTCCATCAGATCAGATTGCTTTCCGTGCTCGTCGTCTCGCCTCCCGGTCTCGCTCCTCCACTCACACCTCCGCTTCCACTCCGCCACCCACTCTGCCTGCTCCAGTCACTCCTATTGCTCCATCCACCTCCACCGCCATACCCACTACCAGCACTACGCCAGCTTCCACTGCTACCCCTGCACCCGCTCCCGCTTCTGCTCCACCTGTCCCTCCACCTCGCTTCCGGGAGCGTGATGAGACTGAGGTTCGTCCTCTGGCTTCGGATCCTCGTCTGTTTGATCTTCAGTGTGCTACTGCAGCCTGGGTACGTCGGTTCAGGTACGTACCCGTGGAGTCTTGGCTGCCAGCTCAGAGAGACCCAGCAGCAGGAGTTCTTTTCAGCACACAGATTCAGGAGTCATTCTTCAGGGCTCAGATGTCTGCTCAGATTGCGCTGCGAGTGCACCGCCTATTGGATCTTCCAGCTTTCTTGCTAGCAGCCGGTGCTGAGTCTGAGGCACATCTCACCTATTTGCCAGGCCTTCTGTCCTTTTTGACTATCAGCGGCAGATATGTCGAGGAGTGGGTCCGCGTCTTCTATGCCTCTGTTTGGATTGACCCGGATCATCAGTGGATGAGGTTTCGCTTTGAGCGCGAGGATGTCACGATCACTGCTAGTCAGATCCGACAGCTTTTTGGATTCCCTGATTCGTCGACTCGTCTTCACAGTCTCTGCTACGGCACTTCAGATCCTCCACGTCGCCCTCACGGCGGTGTGGCTCCAGGGACAGCTCACATCGCGGCTCTGTTCCGCCCGCCTTTCACAGATGGGTCGCGACGTTCTCCAGCAGACTTCACTACTGCAGCGAAGTACTTATATGAGCTCGTCAGGCGGACACTCCTCCCTAGGATGGGATACAGGGAGGCTACCACTCATATTCAGCTTTGGCTCCTTGGTGCCCTAGTATCCCACTCTGAGTTTGATGTTGTGGACTTTCTGATCTGTGAGATTGAGGACACCGTTCTGGATGGGATTCGTGCGCGACGGCAGCTACCGTATGCTCACTACTTATGTCACATCTTTGCGCAGCTGATTCAGCCACCTCGATTTCAGAGCATTCTTGAGGCCTCACGCCTTGTGTTTGGATCTTACCGTCCTGCTCCTGAGATTCCAGTGCCAGCTTATGCTCCTGTGTTTGACACTCAGGCCGAGGATGCAGCACTTCGACAGTTTGACACCCAGGGTACAGCAGCTGATGATGATGATGATGATTTTGGGATACCTCCTCCGCCTCCGCCTCCTATGCCTCCACGCTCCCATGATCATGAGGCTGGGAGTTCTCGTGCTGCCCCTGCTCCTCCTCCGGCTATGGACCCTGCTCTTGCGGCGATTCTGGCCAACCTGGCCGCCGAGCAGGCCCGGTTATCCGAGACGATGCTCTCGATGTTTCAGAGCATGCAGGACAGGCAGGATGCACTTCAGCAGCAGCTTATTCAGGATAGGGCAGAGAATAGGGCATTCATGGCCCTCATGCTTCAGCATTCTGGTATCTCAGCACCTCCGGTTCAGTCTGCCCCGCCTTCTTCGCTTCACGCTCCAGTGGTGCCTTCGATCTTGTCTGCACCCCCTGCTGTTACCTCTCCGCTCCGGCCGGTCACCTTGGCGTTCACTTCTCCGGTTCTCAGCTCTGTCTGCCCGCAGCCGCCAGTGCCACCAGCATCTGCTGTTACCACTACCGCTGTGGCAGTATCTGTGACTGCTTCTGTTCCGGTAGCTCCTGCAGCGCTGCCTGCGTCCGAGTCAGTACCAGCTCCAGCTTCTACCGCAGATCCTGGATCCGAGACTGACTCTGACCCTCCGTCGGCGTTCGCTCTGCTACCTCGACCTCGACCGGATGCGCCCCCGCCGCCTCCTCCTGCTTCAGATGATTAGGTTCAGGTCCCTTTTGGTGCTTGACGCCAAAGGGGGAGAGATATGAGTTGTGAGAGCTAGGGGGAGTTAGAGAGTTAGTAGAGAGTCAGTGTCCTTTTGATGTAATATTTATGCCTGCTACTCTCTGTACTAGCTTTATGTTTTTGGCTCACAAACTCGTCATATACTCTCGTTGCTTATGGTTGACTGTGTGTATTACGTTTTCACCTTATATCATATCACCAGTCTTCTAGCTCTTGTTTCATTAATTTACTTTCTCTTTAATATGAACAAGAATCTTATGATGTGTATGCGCTCACTCTTATTATTATGGTACACATTCCTTCTGTCAAAAATTACTGAGTATAACTAACCATTCTTTCTATTGACAGAATCTTCAAAACAAACTACTCTCACAAAACTTGTAGGGTTGTCATCAATCACCAAAAAGGGGGAGATTGAAAGCATCTAGGCCCCTGGTTGGTTTTAGTGATTAATGACAACGTAATATTATATGTGACTAACGTGTGTTTTGCAGAGACAAATGGTAAGTTAGGTCGCATGACAGGTAGAAGTTCTACAACGGTGAAAACAATCCCGAAGATAAGAACTCGAAGCGACGGCTAAAACGACGAAACAAAAGGTGAAGGTCTACGGAGTCCGAGTGTCAAGGAGATGTGGACACTCGCGATTTAGTTAGGCTTTTTATTCTCTTTTAGCCGTACTATAAAGAGGGGTTGCCGATGAGTAGTTTGACCAAAAGAGTTCTAGTGTAGTGTTGGTGCACTATCACACTCATATACAGTGCTAGGTGTTACTCTAGAACTCACACACAAGTTAGAACGAAAACCGATTTGAAAATCAGCTGAAAAACAAGACTTAGTGTTTCTGGCTTTGGGGCACCGGACTGTCCGGTGCACCCTCTGCCAGGTGGGCCAGGCTGGTCCATGGCAGGGACTCTCCCAGTCGCAGAAACCCGAGAGCGCAGCCTTCGGAAATGAATTTTAGTGGCACACCGGACACCGCACCGGACTGTCCGGTGTGCACCGGACAGTGAACTGTTCACTGTCCGGTGCGCCATGAGTCCAACGGCTCTGTGTCAGAACTAGCCGTTGGAAGTGACCGTTGGCGCACCGGTGGCGCACCGTTGGCGCACCGGTGGCGCACCGGACTGTCCGGTGCGCCATCGCGCAGCAAGTTTCCTGTAACGGCTAGTTGGTGGGTGAGGGCTATTTATACCCCTTCCACCCACCATATTCAATGTCTTGCACTCCACATTTATTCCAGCACCTTGGTAGAGTATTGCAAGCACCAAAAGCCTAGTGAGGAGATTAGAGAATCATAATCCGCGCTTGCTCCTCATTAGCGCTAGTGAGAGCCACCTAGAGCACACACCACTTGCATTAGGCTTCTCTTGGTCAAGCGAAAGTCTATGGCTTGTTACTCTTGGTGATCGGCATCACCTAGACGGCTTGGTGGCGTTGGGAGCTCGGTGATCACCGTGAAGATCTTGTTGGTGACCCGACTCAAGTTTGTAAGCGGTCTCGAGGGATCCACCGCGCCGGAGTGGCAAAGGATCATCTCGTAGTGAGCACTTGGTTCTTGCGAGGACCAAGGGGGAGCGATACCCTTGCGCGGGTGCTCCAACGAGGACTAGTGGAGAGTGCCGACTCTTCGATACCTCGGGAAAAATTGGAGGAGTCTTCTAAACTTTGCTTTACATTCCGCACTTAATTCAAGCTCTTTACTTTGTGTATTTGTTTAGCAAGTATTTGAAGCATTGTTTTAGCATTGTTACATTTCTAGTATTATTTTCTTAGTGCTAGTTGTTGGGGTGAAGTTGGGCTCTTGTTTAGCTATTGCTTAGGTTTTAATTAGTGTTGATTTTTAGAAAAGCCCAATTCACCCCCCCTCTTGGGCATCGTGATCCTTTCAGAGTGTGCTTAGATTTCTCCTCCATGCGCCTAAGGGGTCCCTTTTATAGCCCCAAGGCAGCTAGGAGCCGTTGGAGGCCAACAAGGAAGGCTATCCTTGGCTTCTGTCGGTTGGCGCACCGGACAGTCCGGTGCACCACGGGACAGCCACTGTTCATGTCCGATGCACGATCTCCTTTCTTTTCTAGCGAAGTCGACCGTTGCAGAGACGTGGCACTTGGCGCACCAGACACTGTCCGGTGCACACCGGACAGTCCGGTGCCCCCTGCCGATCGTTGGCGCGGGCCACACGTCGCCCGCGGATTGCGCGACCGATCATTGCGCTGGCGGACTGTTCACCGGAGTCCAGCCTGGTGCACCGGACACTGTCCGGTGTGCCCAGCCGAGCTGGTCTTCGGCTGTAGGCAGCCAGACTTTTGCAATCCAATTCATTTTCTCTTTTCTCTGTTTCTAACACTTAGATAACTTCATTAGTATACAAAAACCAACTACTAAGTCTAGAAACATACCTTCTCTTTGATTTGCACTTCTTTCTTCATTTAGCACTTAATAACTCAATTAAATGTGTTGGACACTTAATCACCAAAACATAGTAGAAATTGCCCAAAGGCACATTTCCCTTTCAATCTCCCCCTTTTTGGTGATTTATGCCAACACATCCAAAAGCAACCAAAAGAAGTGTAACATCAATGCAATTGAGAACAAATTTGTCTTTGACAAGATTTGACATATTTGGATCGTCTTTTGCCACCACTTGGTTTGTTTTTGCAAATCAAATTCATTTTCCTATCTCTAAGTCAAACACGCTTGTTTGGGCATAAAGAGAGATATTCCAAGAGTGAAATTGATTAAGATCCAAAAACTCCCCTTTTTCCCATAATCATAAAATCTCCCCACAAGAGACCAAATTTTGCAATAAGAGTATTTTTCTTTAACCCCATTGCCTCACCAAAAATGTCAATTAAGAGCAAAAAGGCAATAGGAGCATAAGAATGAACTTGGAGGTGAGTACACTAATACTGGAGTGCAGTGGAAGTCTTTGCAAAGTCCAAGTTCACCTTTCCCTTTCAATGCACCTTTGAGACTACATCAAATAGACTCAAACACAAAGGTTAGTCTCAAAGGATCAAGTTGTAGCACTTCTCCCCCTAAATATGTGCATCATTCACACATGGACTTGTGAGGTCCGGGGATCCCTAGCACAACTTGAACACCATAAATAAGCATAAATGCATAAAGTAACATGATCAAAAGCATAAAACACATGTATGTTATAAATCAATCCAAGTTACGCGAATCTAAGACATTGAGCTCACTACGCAGCCTGCAAAAGGTTTTCTCATCTAAAGGCTTGGTAAAGATATCGACTAACTGGTTCTCGGTGCTAACATGATACACTTCGATATCTCCCTTTTGCTGGTGGTCCCTCAAAAAGTGATGCCAGATGTCTATGTGCTTAGTGCGGCTGTGTTCAACAGGATTCTCTGCCATGCGGATAGCACTCTCATTGTCACATAGGAGTGGGACTTTGCTCAGATTGTAGCCAAAGTCCCGGAGGGTTTGCCTCATCCAAAGTAGTTACGCGCAACACTGTCCTACGGCAACATACTCGGCCTCAGCGGTGGATAGGGCAACAGATGTTTGTTTCTTTGAGCTCCACGACACCAGGGACCTTCCTAGAAATTGGCACGTCCCCGATGTGCTCTTCCTATCAACCTTGCACCTGGCATAATCAGAGTCTGAATATCCAATCAAGTGAAAGGTAGACCCCTTTGGATACCAGATCCCAAAGCAAGGCGTAGCAACTAAATATCTCAGAATCCGCTTAACGGCCACAAGGTGACATTCCCTTGGGTCGGATTGAAATCTAGCACATATGCATACGCTAAGCATAATATCCGGTCTACTAGCACATAAATAAAGTAATGACCCTATCATAGACCGGTATGCTTTTTGATCAACGGACTTACCTCCTTTGTTGAGGTCGACATGTCCGTCGGTTCCCATTGGTGTCTTCGCGGGCTTGGCGTCCTTCATCCCAAACCGTTTGAGAAGATCTTGTGTATACTTTGTTTGGGAGAGGAAAGTGCCATCCTTGAGTTGCTTCACTTGGAATCCAAGGAAATACGTCAACTCGCCCATCATTGACATCTCAAGTTTGTATGTCATCACCCTGCTAAACTCCTCACAAGACTTCTGATTAGTAGAACCAAATATTATGTCATCGACATAAATTTGGCACACAAAGAGGTCACCGTCACAAGTCTTAGTGAAAAGAGTGGGATCGGCTTTCCCAACCTTAAAAGCATTAGCAATTAAGAAATCTCTAAGGCATTCATACCATGCTCTTGGGGCTTGCTTTAGTCCATAGAGCGCCTTCGAGAGCTTAAAAACGTGGTCGGGATACCTGTCATCCTCAAAGCTAGGGGGTTGTTCCACGTACACCTCCTCCTTGATTGGCCCGTTGAGGAAAGCGCTCTTCACATCCATTTGAAACAACCTGAAAGAATGGTGAGCGGCATAGGCTAATAATATTCTAATCGACTCTAGCCTAGCCACAGGAGCAAAAGTCTCCTCGAAATCCAAACCTGCGACTTGGGCATAACCTTTTGCCACAAGTCGAGCCTTGTTTCTTGTCACCACCCCGTGCTCGTCCTGCTTGTTGCGGAACACCCACTTGGTTCCCACAATGTTTTGCTTTGGACGTGGCACCAGACTCCAAACTTCATTTCTCTTGAAGTTGTTGAGCTCTTCCTGCATAGCCAACACCCAGTCCGGATCTAGCAAGGCCTCTTCTAGCCTGAAAGGCTCAATAGAAGAGACGAACGAGTAATGCTCACAAAAATCAGCTAATCTTGAGCGAGTAGTTACTCCCTTGCTTATATCACCCAGAATCTGATCCACAGGGTGATTCCTTTGAATTGTCGCTCGGACTTGAGTTGGAGGGACCAGTGGTGCTTCTTCCTCCATAACTTGTTCTTCTTGTTCTCCCCTTGATCACACGCCTCTTCTTGATGAACCTGTTCATCATCTTGAGTTGGGGGATGCACCATCGTTGAGGAAGAAGGTTGATCTTGCTCTTGTTGTTCCTGTGGTTGCACATCTCCAATAGCCATGGTGCGTATTGTGGCCGTTGGAACATCATCTTCATCTATATCATCAATATCAACTTGCTCTCTTGGAGAGCCATTAGTCTCATCAAATACAACGTCGCTAGAGACTTCAACCAAACCCGATGATTTTTTGAAGACTCTATACGCCTTTGTATTTGAGTCATACCCTAGTAAAAACTCTTCTACAGCTTTGGGAGCAAATTTGGAATTTCTACCTTTCTTCACTAGAATGTAACGTTTGCTCCCAAATACACGAAAGTAAGATACATTGGGTTTGTTACCGGAAAGAAGTTCATACGAGGTCTTCTTGAGGAGGCGATGAAGGTAGAGCCGGTTTATGGCGTGGCAAGCTGTGTTCACAGCTTCCGACCAAAACCGCTCAGGCGTCTTGAACTCTCCAAGCATCGTCCTCGCCATGTCGATAAGCGTTATGTTCTTCCTCTCTACCACACCATTTTGCTGTGGTGTGTAGGGAGCGGAGAACTCGTGCTTGATGCCTTCCTCCTCAAGGTACTCCTCCATTTGCAGATTCTTGAACTCGGACCCGTTGTCGCTTCTTATCTTTTTCACCTTGAGCTCAAATTCATTTTGAGCCCGCCTTAGAAAGCGCTTAAGGGTCCCTTGGGTTTCTGATTTATCCTGCAAAAAGAACACCCAAGTGAAGCGAGAAAAATCATCAACAATAACAAGACCATACTTACTTCCCCCGATGCTAAGGTAGGCGACGGGTCCGAAGAGGTCCATATGTAGTAGCTCCAGTGGTCTTGATGTTGTCATCACATTCTTGTTGTGATGAGTGCTTCCCACCTGTTTTCCTGCCTGACAAGCTGCACAAGGTCTATCTTTTTCGAAGCATACATTAGTTAGTCCTAACACATACTCTCCCTTTAGAAGTTTGTGAAGGTTCTTCATCCCAACATGTGCTAGACGGCGATGCCACAGCCAGCCCATAATAGTCTTAGCGATTAAGCATGCATCTAGATCGGCCTCCTCTTTCGAAAAATCAACTAAGTAGAGTTTGCCATCTAGTACACCCTTAAACGCTAATGAACCATCACTCCTTCTAAAGACAGATACATCAACATTTGTAAACAAACAATTGTAGCCCATGTGGCACAATTGACTTACAGACAGGAGATTATAGCCTAGCGACTGTACTAAAATACATTGGAAATAGAGTGCTCACTTGTGATGGCTATCTTTCCCAAACCTTTGACCTTGCCTTGATTCCCATCTCCAAATATGATTGTATCCTGGGAATCCTTGTTCTTGACGTAGGAGGTGAACATCTTCTTCTCCCCCGTCTTGTGGTTTGTGCATCCGCTATCGATAATCCAGCTCGAGCCCCCGGATGCATAAACCTGCAAGGCAAATTAGGCTTGGGTTTTAGGTACCCAACTCTTGTTGGGTCCTACAAGGTTAGTTACAATAGCTTTTGGTACCCAAATGCAAGCCTTGTCTCCTTTGCATTTGGATCCCAATTTTCTAGCAACCACTTTTTCATTTTACATGAAAGTACAAATGTAGTGTTGCAAGCATGAAAGATAGTAGTAGGTTTATTACACATTTTCCTAGGAGCATGAGACACAAAATTTCTCCTAGGCCTACCATTAAAATTAGAACTTGAAGCAAACATGGCATGTGACTCACAAGCATCATGATCATATCTCCTATTATGACTAGCAATTTTCCTATTATACATGAAAGCATGATTCTTTTGAACGCTACTAGCCATAGGGGCCTTCCCTTTCTCTTTGGCGAGAATGGGAGCCTTTTGGCTTGTTAAGTTCTTGGCTTCCTTTCGAAAACCAAGCCCATCCTTAATTGAGGGGTGTCTACCAATGGTGTAGGCATCCATAGCAAATTTTAGCTTATCAAAATCAATTTTGCAAGTCTTAAGCTGAGTATTAAGACTTGCCACCTCATCATTTAATTTGGTAATGAACGCAAGATGTTCATCACAAGCATTCATATCAAAATCCTTGCATCTATTGCAAATGACTACATGTTCCACACAAGATTTAGTAGTATTAGATTTTTTTAGTTTAGCATTTAAATCATCATTTAAAATCTTTAAACTAGAGATTGATTCATGGCACATAGACAATTCAGAGGATAACATTTCATTCCTTTTAACCTCTAAAGCAAGAGATTTTTGCACACTAACAAACTTATCATGCTCTTCATACAAAATGTCCTCTTGCTTTTCTAAGAGTCTATCCTTTTCATTTAAAGCATCAATTAACTCATTAATTTTATCTACTTTTGCTCTATCTAAACCCTTAAATAAATCGGTATAATCTACTTCATCATCACTAGAATCATCATCGCTTGAAGTAGTATACTTAGGGGTTTCTCGAACGCTTACCTTTTTCTCCTTTGCCATATGGTAAGTATGGCATTCGTTGGGGAAGAGAGAGGACTTGTTGAAGGCTGAGGCAGCAAGTCCTTCGTCGTCGGAGTCAGAGGAAGAGCAGTCCGAATCCCATTCTTTGCCAAGATGTGCCTCGCCCTTTGCCTTCTTGTAGGCCTTCTTCTTCTCCCTCTTCCCGCTCTTTTCTTGTCCCTGGTCACTATCATTATCGGGACAGTTTGCAATAAAGTGACCAGTCTTACCGCATTTGAAGCAGGAGCGCTTTCCCTTTGCTTTGCTCTTGTTGGGATACTCCTTGCGTCCTTTTAGCGCGATCTTGAAAAGCTTGATGATTAGAGCTAGGGCTGGGCATTCGGTTTTTTTTGAAACTTCGGTTTGGTTTTTCGGTTTTAAAAAACTTCGGTTTTCTAGACATTAGAAACCGATCGGTTTTCTTGAAAATGAAAAACCGAGAAGTTCAGTTTCGGTTTTTTATTTCGGTTTTTCGGTAAAAACCGAATACCAAACTTACACTCACAACAACGCATACAAAAAGTTTATATGATAGATTACACATAATTTTAAAAAGTAAAAATTATATATTTACAAATATTTAGAGATTCATCATACATCACATATAAATAAGTGAATAACAATTTAATTGTTTCACACATTTAGTTCACATAATCGAATAGCCAAATTTTAGAATTGATAAAGTTAGGTAATTCGGTTTTTTGGTATTTCGGTTCGGTATACGGTGAAAACCGATTACGATACCGAAAACCGAACTTTTGAGATACAAAAACCGAAACCGAACCGAACTACCGAAAAAACCGAAATTTCGGTTCGGTTCGGTACGGTTCGGTTCGGTTTTCGGTTTTTGGTAAAAAAGTGCCCACCCCTAATTAGAGCCATCTCATCTTCGTTTAGCCCGGCAGCCTCAACTTATGTCACCTTGCTTGGTAGCGCCTCCCTGCTGCTTGTTGCCTTGAGCGCAACGGGCTGCGGCTCGTAGATGGGCATGGGTCCGTTTAATGCATCATCAACATATCTTGCCTCCTTAACCATCATGCGCCCGCTCACAAATTTTCTGAGTATCTCCTCGGGCGTCATCTTTGTGTACCTGGGATTTTCCCGGATGAGGTTCACAAGATAAGGGTCAATAACAATAAAGGACCTGAGCATAAGTCGGACGACGTCGTGGTCCGTCCATCTCGTGCTCCCATAGCTCCTAATCTTGTTGACCAGGGTCTTGAGCCTGTTGTACGTCTGTGTTGGCTCCTCTCCCCTGATCATAGCGAACCTTCCCAGCTCGCCTTCCACCAACTCCATTTTGGTGATCATGGTGGCGTCGTTTCTGTGAGGGTGTCCCAGGTTTGCTTGGCGTTGTCCAAGTCGCTCACCTTGTTGTACTCATCCCTACACAAAGATGCTAGCAAAACAGTGGTAGCTTGTGCATTTTTATGAATTTGCTCATTAATAAACACAGGGTTATCCGTATTATCAAATTGCATCCCATTTTCCACTATTTCCCAAATGCTAGGATGGAGAGAAAAATAGATGACTACACATTTTATGACTCCAAAATGAGTAGTCCTCTCCATCAAAGTGTGGAGGTTTTCCTAGTGGAATAGAAAGTAAATGTGCATTCGAATTGTACGACATGCGAGAATAGTCAAAAGAGTAATTTTGATTAACGGTCTTTTTCTTTGAAGAAGGATTGTCATCGTCGTCGTCTCTTGGTGAAGAAGAAGATTCATCACTGTCGTAGTAGACAATCTTCTTGATGCGTCTCTTCTTCTTCCTGTCCTTCTTCTTGTGACTTGAGCCAGAGTCTATGGGCTTGTCGTCTTTAGGCTCGTAGGAGGAAGGACTCCTTTTCCTTGTCGTTGACCACCATCCCCTTTCCCTTAGGATTCATCTCTTCGGGCGATTAGTCCCTTACGTGAAGAGAACAGCTCCGATACCAATTGAGAGCACCTAGAGGGGGGGGGGGGTGAATAGGTGATCCTGTAAAATTCAACAACTAATAGCCACAAATCTTGATTATATAAAAGTTAGTGCGACTAAGTAGTTGCGAAGCGAGTTCTTGTGGCCAAGACAATCACAAAGAGATCAACACAAGAGACACGCGATTTTATTCCGTGGTTCGACCAAGTAACACTTGCCTACTTCCACGTTGTGGCGTCCCAATGGACGAGGGTTGCACTCAACCCCTTTCAAGTGATCCAATGATCAACTTGAATACCACGACTTTTCTTTGCTTATCTCTTTTTCCCGTTTGCGAGGAATCTCCACAAGTTGGAGTCTCTCGCCCTTACAACAAAGATCACAATGAAAGCACAGAGTAAGTTTGGGAAGAGCAACGCACACTAGAATTAAATCCACACCTCAAACACGCACACAAGTGAGAAGATGAGCACACAAAACACGCGCGGGGAGTTTACAACTCGAAAAGTGCTCCAATCTCAAGAACAACGAACGATTGCGTGAAAATGAGGACTAGAAGTCTCGGAATGCTTAGAGTGTGCTTAGATTTCTCCTCCATGCGCCTAGGGGTCCCTTTTATAGCCCCAAGGCAGCTAGGAGCCGTTGGAGACCAACAAGGAAGGCTATCCTTTCCTTCTGTCGGGTGGCGCACCGGACAGTCTGGTGCACCACCGGACATCCACTGTTCATGTCCGGTGCACGATCTCCTTCCTTTTCTGGCGAAGTCGACCGTTGCAGAGATGTGGCAGTTGGCGCACTGAACACTATCCGGTGCACACCGGACAGTCCGGTGCCCCTGCCGATCGTTGGCGCGGGCCACGCGTCGCTCGCGGATTGCGCGACCGACCGTTGCGCTGGCGGCCGTTGGCTCACCGGACAGTCCGGTGCATTATAGTCGTACGCCACCAAACATTCCCGAGAGCGGCCTGTTCATCGGAGTCCAGCCTGGCACACCAGACACTGTCCGGTGCACCACCGGACAGTCCGGTGTGCCCAGTCGAGCTGGACTTCGGCTGTAGGCAGCCAGACTTTTGCAATCCAATTCATTTCCTCTTTTCTCTGTTTCTAACACTTAGATAACTTCATTAGTATATAAAAACCAACTACTAAGTCTAGAAACATACCTTCTCTTTGATTTGCACTTCTTTCTTCATTTAGCACTTAATAACTCAATTAAATGTGTTGGACACTTAATCACCAAAACATAGTAGAAATTGCCCAAAGGCACATTTCCCTTTCAAATACAAACATACATAAATAAACCAGAAATTAACATCATGCCAAAAATGAACAATCCACATAATAATATTATACGCGTCGAGACGAAACTGTAGGTTCGAGAACCACTGAAATCAGAGCTAAAATGAAGAAGTTATGATTTTTCGAAGATTGTTGGATTTATTTCTATACTGAAAATCATATTCCAGATTTTAATTTACTTAAATCAATGTTCATGGACTACGAGTTCTATTTTGAAGAAATCTAGGGTCTGCAATGTAAAATTAAGGACCTAAATTAGATTCTTTTCAATATGTCTCAGACTATGAGTTGATTATGAAAAATCTCAAGGACTCTTTAGAGAAAATGTCGTGGTGAAGAGATATGCTCCAATCTGCACCGTTAGATCAGAAACTAGCGGCATAGATTAGATTATAACTTTTATGAACCAGTACACGTCCTTAGACGTCAGATCTACGATCAATGTCTATGATTTAAAATGACCAGACTACTGGAACATCCAATTTGGATCGAACGGCCCAAGTCAGATTTGTCGTCCATCTAATCTTAACCGTCCAACTCGGATTGGATGGCCTAACAGTCTCCTTCCTCCCCCGAGCGACTATGATATCCTGGCCCCTGGGATGGGATATCCTGGCCCAAAGCTTAATAGAATTAATAGAGTAATCATATCAACAAGGTGCATCTTCTTTTTTGGAAGCCTATCTTGAAAGAACCTCCAAGTTAAGCGTGCTTGGCTTGGAGCAATTTGGGATGGGTGACCGACCGAGAAGTTTTCTCGGGTGCACATGAGTGAAGACAAAGTGCGCACAAAAGACTCGTGTTGGTCTGTGGGGACGATATATGATCCTAAAGAGCTGCCAGGAGTGAGTACCGCCGGTCCAGGGATTGGACAGGGTGTTACAAATGGTATCAGAGCCGACCCTCGCGGTTTCATGGGCGTGTGTGGGCTAGGGGGTTCGGGTATATGGCGCATGGCGCATATGGGCCCGGAGTGGTCACATGGCATGACATATGACGACACTAGACATACAGACGTGGCCAAGAGTGCAGGTTCTTGGATTGGGGTTGACCGACGAGGACTTCAGTCTTCTAAGGGGGGTGGATTGTGATATCCTGGCCCAAGGCTTAATAGAATTAATAGAGTAATCATATCAACAAGGTGCATCTTTTTTTTGGAAGCCTATCTCGAAAGAACCACCAAGTTAAGAGTGCTTAGCTTGGAGCAATTTGGGATGGGTGACCGACCGGGAAGTTTTTTCGGGTGCGCATGAGTGAGGACAAAGTGCACACAAAAGCCTCGTGTTGGTCTGTGGGGATGATATATGATCCTAGAGAGCTGCCAGGAGTGAGTACCGCTGGTCCAGAGATTGGACGGGGTGTTACAACGACCATCCCACGCTGGCACAGTGACCATGCAGCGAGGCCATTGTTACAAAACTCCAATACTTCACCCTCGAGCCTGGAGCTTACTACCAACCATCGCTAAACGATGCGGAGGCCAGTGGAAACAAGATGGGGAGAATCTCACTGGAGTTGGTGGCGATGACTCCCCCTACCCACGCTGGCAGTTGACTCCACGACGGTGAATTTCTCCGACGAGTAATTGCCGGAAGGCCTGGACACTCCCGCGCCCACAGTTCACGCAACACACCTTCCCCATGCCCCTTGCTCCTATCTTGATCGGTTCCCAGGATTGGACCGACAGCTAAGGTGAGAATCATCCGCAGTGGCTCCTCCCTCTCTCTTTTTCTCTCCAAGACGCTTGTTGACGCCCCTGTCACGCTCGGCGGGCGTGAAAGCGTAGATGCGAGATGATGCTGGAGGAGACGCGCAAGGGCATTTATATAGCCGACCCTGGGATGGATGCCAGTCGTATGGCAGTTGAAACGGTCGCGTGCGTGGGAATCGCGCGTTCCGTTCAGCCCGTACTGATCCCACTCGAGAGGAGCTTCAAGAGCGTGGGTCCCGCCTGTCAGCGAACCGTTTCCCAACATGGCATGGGTGGGAAAAACTAGGTGAAGGGCCCCACAAGTCAGCGTATGAAAGAAGGCGCGATGCTCGCAAATAGAAGTGTGGGATTGCCCTACGGGTCCCACACGTCGACACATGATGCCCAACTGGATCGGTGCGGGTGGGGGCATGGGCCGTCAGTGAGGGTTTCGGCCATGTAACGTTTCTTTCCCCTTTATATTTTTCTTTTCTGTTTTCTTTTTTCTATTTCCATTTTAGTTTACAAATTTCAAATTCAAAATCTGAGCCAAAGATTCAAAATTCAAATTTTAATGCACAAATCAAAACTCTAGGAAGAATGCTTAAGTTTATTTTAAATTATTATCTATTTATTAATTTAATCACTTGGACATGTTAACCTATACATATGTTAAATGAGAAAATCCATATAATGCGCAATCAAAATCCTCTCCCTTTATTCACTAGAATCTGGGTATTACACCACCCTATAACATTCTCTATATCAAACTACACTCGATAAACAATACGATTTTTTACACGGTCATTTAAACGATCTGCTGAGCACGAGGACCTAAAAAAGATGACTTGAGGAGATTTGACATTTTGATTAGCGGAGATGGACATAAAATGCTCTCCTTACCCAAAATATCGAGAGATTCATGGAGATGAATACAGGATAAAACAAGCATATCGGTAAATTAATTTACAAGTGTCATTGTTTGGTGCTCTCAAATTTTCTAGGAAAACTCTCAAATAGAGACCCAGAGTGGGACACCATTAGGGTTGGTGCCATTATGGTTGTATTAGAGTCTGAGTACACTATGAATGAACCTACCTCAAAAATGATGAACCAAACAAAGAAAGTGAATCATCTCATGATAGAACTCTTAGATCTCCCGAGAACCTTAACCACTAGATACAAATCAATAATACAGAGCGTACCTCTGTTTAGATCTGACGCCGTTATGTTCATCGATGAAGCTCTGCGCTAGGATAACGACGGTCGAGTAAGCGATCTCGCCGGCGATGAGCTTCCCATTGCTGATAGTTTTCCCTCAAGATCGGCCTAGGGTTGAGGTGGGGAACTAGGACGGTAGCTACTGCGAACCTCGTAATGAGCTGTCAACCCCACCTCTCTATTAATAGGTTGCACAATAGGGTCCCACTAACATCGTCTTGGGATGAACGCCCCCGATTAGGGCACGAGGTCAAGGACCTAGTTCACCATTGAGCTAACTAGTGGAGATCAATTCCAACATTCTCCCCCTTGATATCATCTTATACTTTCAACTTTATACATTTTTAATTCTTTTCGTATTTCATCACAAATTAGTGCATAGAGCATGCTTTGTCGTCACAGTCAATCGTCGATAGACTTAACAACTACAGTACACGTCTCCGTTTTGAAATAGATATTTTAACTTTAGGCCCTTTCATTGTACGAAAAACATAGGCTATACCATAAACCTATGTCGACTGTGTGTCCCATATTTGTACCTTCTATTCATTTTTAAATGCCTCTCCCTCCATTTCTCCCTCTATTTTCACCCTCTCCAACCATTCCCCCTATTCAACTCCCATTTACACTTCAATTGGGCTATTTAACTTTTATACGTTATTTTTTTGGAGTTTAAAAAAATTATATAATATTTGTAGTACCGTAATACATATTATTATCTGTTAATTGAACCTTAAAAAGATTAATTACACCATTAATAGCTTTGATTAGTGAATAGGGGGAGATTATTGCTCCCTCTCTTCAGAGGGGGAAATCCCCTAACAACTGAGAAGAGGGGGAGCGAGAGGGTGAATTGTTGGATGAACGCATTTGTTGGCGTCGATCTGGGCGTCAATCACTGCGATGATAACCGGCGACGGTGCTCTCTGCGGAGGCATGGATGGTCCGCGACCGGGGGCCGGACGGTCCGCGACCTGGCGTAGGGGTTGGTGATAGTCGCCTAGAGGGGGGGGGGGTGAATAGGGCGAAACTGAAATTTACAAATATAAACACAACTACAAGCCGGGTTAGCGTTAGTAATAAAGAAATGAGTCCGTGAGAGAGGGCGAAAAACAAATTCCAAGCGAATGAGCAAGTGAGACACGGAGATTTGTTTTACCGAGGTTCGGTTCTTGCAAACCTACTCCCCGTTGAGGAGGCCACAAAGGCCGGGTCTCTTTCAACCCTTCCCTCTCTCAAACGATCCACGGATCGAGTGAGCTTTCCCTTCTCAATCACTTGGAACACAAAGTTCCCACAAGGACCACCACAAGTTTGGTGTCTCTTGCCTCAAATTACAAGTGAGTTTGATTGCAAAGAAAGGATCAAGAAAGAAGAAAGCAATCCAAGCGCAAGAGCTCGAAAGAACACAAGCAAATCTCTCTCTCTAATCACTAAAGCGTTGTGTGGAATTTGGAGAGGATTTGATCTCTTTGGTGTGTCTAGAATTGAATGCTAGAGCTCTTGTAGTAGTTGGGAAGTGGAAAACTTGGATGCAATGAATGGTGGGGTGGTTGGGGTATTTATAGCCCCAACCACCAAAAGTGGCCGTTGGAAGGCTGTCTGTTCGATGGCGCACCGGACAGTCCGGTGCACACCGGACAGTCCGGTGCCCCCTGCCACGTCATCACTGCCGTTGGATTCTGACCGTTGGAGCTTCTGACTTGTGGGCCCGCCTGGATGTCCGGTGCACACCGGACAGGTACTGTTTGCTGTCCGGTGTGCCAGTATGGGCTCGCCTGACTTCTGCGCGCGCTGCGCGCGCATTTATTGCTCTGCAGGTAGCCGTTGGCGCGGAGATAGCCGTTGCTCTGGAGACGCACCGGACAGTCCGGTGCACACCGGACAGTCCGGTGAATTATAGTGGACGAGCCATTGGCTTTTCCCGAAGCTGGCGAGTTCCTGAGGCCGACCTCCCTTGGCGCACCGGACACTGTCCGGTGTACACCGGACAGTCCGGTGAATTATAGCGGAGTCGCCTCTGGAAATTCCCGAAGGCAGCAAGTTCGCGTTGGAGTCCTCTGGTGCACCGGACATGTCCGGTGGTGCACCGGACACTGTCCGGTGGCACACCGGACAGTCCGGTGTGCCAGACCTGAGGTGCCTTCGGTTGGCCCTGTGCTCTTTTGTTGAATCCAAAACTTGGTCTTTTTATTGGCTGAGTGTGAACCTTTAGCACCTGTATAGCTTATGCACTAGAGCAAACTAGTTAGTCCAAGGATTTGTGTTGGGCAATTCAACCACCAAAATTATATAGGAACTAGGTGTAAGCCTAATTCTTTTTCAATCTCCCCCTTTTTGGTGATTGATGCCAACACAAACCAAAGCAAATATAGAGGTGCATAATCGAACTGGTTTGCATAATGTAATTGTAAAGGTTGCTTGAAATTGAGCCAATATAACTACTTACAAGATATGCATGGAATGTTTCTTTCTTATATAACATTTTGGACCACGTTTGCACCACATGTTTTGTTTTTGCAAACTTTTTGTAAATCAAGGTTCTTTTGCAAGTAGTCAAAAGTGAATGAATAAGATTTTGCAAAGCATTTTCAAGATTTGAAGTTTTCTCTCCTTGTTTTAAATGCTTCTCCTTTGACTAAACAAAACTCCCCCTAAAAGAGATTCACCTCTTAGTGTTCAAGAGGGTTTTGATAAACTTTTTGAAATACTACTTTCTCCCCCTTTTGAACACGATAAGATACCAATTGAAAATAAGATACTAATTGAAAGATATCCAACTCTAAGTTTTTGAAATAGGTGGTGGTGCGGTCCTTTTGCTTTGGGCTCATTTCTCCCCCTTTTTGGCATGAATCGCCAAAAACGGAATCATTAGAGCCCTTGAAGTGCTATCTTCACCTTTGGTCATAAATAAATGAGTTAAGATTATACCAAAGACGAAGTCCGGTCCTTTTGCCTTGGGCTCATTTCTCCCCCAAGGATGAAGTCCGGTCCTTTTGTTTGATGCTCATTTCTCCCCAAAGAATAGAGAGTTGCTTGGAGTGATGACGAAGTATGAGTTACGGAGTGGAAGCCTTTGTCTTCGCCGAAGACTCCAATTTCCTTTCAATATACCTATGACTTGATTTGAAATAGACTTGAAAACACATTAGTCAAGGCATATAAAAGAGATATGATCAAAAGTATATGAATGAGCTATGAGTGCAAGTTAACAAAAGAAATTTCTAGAATCAAGAATATTTAGCTCATGCCTAAGTTTGTTAAAAGATTGTTCATCAAGAGGCTTGGTAAAGATATCGGCTAATTGATCTTTAGTATTAATGTAAGAAATCTCGATATCTCCCTTTTGTTGGTGATCCCTTAAAAAGTGATACCGAATGGCTATGTGCTTAGTGCGGCTATGCTCGACGGGATTGTCGGCCATTTTGATTGCACTCTCATTATCACATAGCAAAGGGACTTTGGTTAATTTGTAACCGTAGTCCCGCAGGGTTTGCCTCATCCAAAGTAATTGCGCGCAACAATGGCCTGCGGCAATGTACTCGGCTTCGGCGGTGGAAAGAGCGACCGAATTTTGCTTCTTTGAAGCCCAAGACACCAAGGATCTTCCCAAGAACTGGCAGGTCCCCGATGTGCTCTTCCTATTGATTTTGCACCCCGCCCAATCGGCATCCAAATAACCAATCAAATCAAATGTGGATCCCCTAGGATACCAAAGCCCAAACTTAGGAGTATAAGCCAAATATCTCAAGATTCGTTTCACGGCCGTAAGGTGAGCTTCCTTAGGGTCGGCTTGGAATCTTGCACACATGCATACGGAAAGCATAATATCCGGTCGAGATGCACAAAGATAAAGTAATGAACCTATCATCGACCGGTATACCTTTTGATCTACGGATTTACCTCCCGTGTCGAGGTCGAGATGCCCATTGGTTCCCATGGGTGTCTTGATGGGTTTGGCATCCTTCATTCCAAACTTGCTTAGAATATCTTGAGTGTACTTTGTTTGGCTAATGAAGGTGCCCTCTTGGAGTTGCTTGACTTGAAATCCTAGAAAATACTTCAACTCCCCCATCATAGACATCTCGAATTTCTGTGTCATAATCCTACTAAATTCTTCACATGTAGACTCGTTAGTAGACCCAAATATAATATCATCAACATAAATTTGGCATACAAACAAGTCATTCTCAAGTGTTTTAGTAAAGAGTGTAGGATCGGCTTTACCGACTTTGAAGCCATTAGCAATAAGAAAATCTCTAAGGCATTCATACCATGCTCTTGGGGCCTGCTTAAGCCCATAAAGCGCCTTAGAGAGCTTATAGACATGGTTAGGATACTCACTGTCTTCAAAGCCTGGAGGTTGCTCAACATAGACCTCTTCCTTGATTGGTCCATTGAGGAAGGCACTTTTCACGTCCATTTGATAAAGCTTAAAGCCATGGTAAGTAGCATAGGCTAATAATATGCGAATTGACTCAAGCCTAGCTACGGGTGCATAGGTTTCACCGAAATCCAAGCCTTCGACTTGAGAGTACCCCTTGGCCACAAGTCGAGCTTTGTTCCTTGTCACCACACCATGCTCATCTTGCTTGTTGCGGAAGACCCATTTGGTTCCTACAACATTTTGGTTAGGACGTGGAACTAAATGCCATACCTCATTCCTAGTGAAATTGTTGAGCTCCTCTTGCATCGCCACCACCCAATCCGAATCTTGAAGCGCTTCCTCTACCCTGTGAGGCTCAATAGAGGAAACAAAAGAGTAATGTTCACAAAAATGAGCAACACGAGATCTAGTGGTTACCCCCTTATGAATATCGCCGAGGATGGTGTCGACGGGGTGATCTCGTTGGATTGCTTGGTGGACTCTTGGGTGTGGCGGTCTTTGCTCTTCATCCTCCTTGTCTTGATCATTTGCATCTCCCCCTTGATCTATGCCGTCATCTTGAGGTGGCTCATTTGCTTGATCTTCTACTTCATCAATTTGAGCTTCATCCTTATTTTGAGTTGGTGGAGATGCTTGCGTGGAGGAGGACGGTTGATCTTGTGCACTTGGAGGCTCTTCGGATTCCTTAGGACACACATCCCCAATGGACATGTTCCTTAGCGCTATGCATGGAGCCTGTTCTTCACCTATCTCATCAAGATCAACTTGCTCTACTTGAGAGCCGTTAGTTTCATCAAACACAACGTCACATGAGACTTCAACTAGTCCAGTGGACTTGTTAAAGACCCTATATGCCCTTGTGTTTGAGTCATAACCAAGTAAAAAGCCTTCTACAGTCTTAGGAGCAAATTTAGATTTTCTACCTCTTTTAACAAGAATAAAGCATTTGCTACCAAAAACTCTAAAGTATGAAATGTTGGGCTTTTTACCGGTTAGGAGTTCATATGATGTCTTCTTGAGGATTCGGTGAAGATATAACCGGTTGATGGCGCAACAGGCGGTGTTGACCGCTTCGGCCCAAAACCGGTCCGGTGTCTTGTACTCATCAAGCATGGTTCTTGCCATGTCCAATAGAGTTCGATTCTTTCTCTCCACTACACCATTTTGTTGTGGCGTGTAGGGAGAGGAGAACTCATGCTTGATGCCCTCCTCCTCAAGGAAGCCTTCAATTTGTGAGTTCTTGAACTCCGTCCCGTTGTCGCTTCTTATCTTCTTGATCCTTAAGCCGAACTCATTTTGAGCCCGTCTCAAGAATCTCTTTAAGGTCTCTTGGGCTTGAGATTTTTCCTGTAAAAAGAATACCCAAGTGAAGCGAGAATAATCATCCACAATTACAAGACAATACTTACTCCCGCCGATGCTTATGTAAGCAATCGGGCCGAATAGATCCATGTGGAGTAGCTCAAGCGGCCTGTCGGTCGTCATGATGTTCTTGTGTGGATGATGGACTCCAACTTGCTTTCCCGCCTGGCATGCGCTACAAACCCTGTCTTTCTCAAAATGAACATTTGTTAATCCTAAAATGTGTTCTCCCTTTAGAAGCTTGTGAAGATTCTTCATCCCAACATGTGCTAGTCGGCGATGCCAGAGCCAGCCCATGTTAGTCTTAGCAATTAAGCAAGTGTCGAGTTCAGCTCTATCAAAGTCTACCAAGTATAGCTGACCTTCTAACACTCCCTTAAATGCTATTGAATCATCACTTCTTCTAAAGACAGTGACACCTATATCAGTGAAGAGACAGTTGTAGCCCATTTGACATAATTGAGATACGGAAAGCAAATTGTAATCTAAAGAATCTACAAGAAAAACATTGGAAATAGAATGGTCAGGAGATATAGCAATTTTACCAAGACCTTTGACCAAACCTTGATTTCCATCCCCGAATGTGATAGCTCGTTGGGGATCTTGGTTTTTCTCATATGAGGAGAACATCCTTTTCTCCCCGGTCATGTGGTTTGTGCACCCGCTGTCGAGTATCCAACTTGAGCCCCCGGATGCATAAACCTATAAAACAAATTTAGTTCTTGACTTTAGGTACCCAAACTATTTTGGGTCCTTTGGCATTAGATACAAGAACTTTGGGTACCCAAACACAAGTCTTGGAGCCCTTGTGTTTACCCCCAACAAACTTGGCAACGACCTTGCCGGATTTGTTAGTAAGCACATAAGAAGCATCAAAAGTTTTAAAAGAAATGGCATGATCATTTGATGCATTAGGAGTTTTCTTTCTAGGCAACTTGGCACGGGTTGGTTGCCTAGAGCTAGATGTCTCACCCTTATACATAAAAGCATGATTAGGGCCAGAGTGAGACTTCCTAGAATGAATTTTCCTAATTTTGTCCTCGGGATAACCGGCAGGGTATAAAATGTAACCCTCGTTATCCTGAGGCATGGGAGCTTTGCCCTTAACAAAATTTGACAATCTTTTAGGAGGGGCACTAATTTTGACATTGTCTCCCCTTTGGAAGCCAATGCCATCCTTAATGCCAGGGCGTCTCCCATTATAAAGCATGCTACGAGCAAATTTAAATTTCTCATTTTCTAAGTTGTGCTCGGCAATTTTAGCATCAAGTTTAGCTATATGATCATTTTGTTGCTTAATTAAGATCATGTGATCATGAATAGCATTAACATCAATATCTCTGCATCTAGCACAAATAGTGACATGCTCAATGGTAGATGTAGAGGGTTTGCAAGCATCAAGTTCCACAATCTTAGCATGAAGAATATCATTTTTATCTTTAAGATTGGAAATTGTAACTTTGCAAACATCAAAATCTTTAGCCTTAGCAATTAAATTTTCATTCTCTAATCTAAGACTAGCAAGAGATACATTCAATTCATCAATCTTAGCAAGCAAGTCAACATTATCATCTCTAAGATTGGGATTTGAAACATTACAAACATGTGAATCAACCTTAGCATTTAAAATAGCATTTTCATTCCTAAGGTTGTCAATCATCTCACGGCAAGTGCTTAGCTCACTAGATAATTTTTCACATTTTTCTACTTCTAGAGCATAAGCCTTTTTAACCTTAACATGTTTTTTGTTTTCTTTAATTAGACAATCCTCTTGGGAATCCAAAAGGTCATCCTTTTCATGAATAGCACTAACCAATTCATTTAATTTTTCCTTTTGAGCTATGTTAAGGTTGGCAAAAAGGGAACGCAAATTATCCTCCTCATCACTAGCATTATCATCACTAGAGGACTCATATTTAGTGGAGGAGTTGGATTTAACCTTCTTCCGTTTGCCGTCCTTTGCCATGAGACACTTGTGGCCGACGTTGGGGAAGAGGAGTCCCTTGGTGACGGCGATGTTGGCGGCGTCCTCGTCGTCGGAGGAGTCGCTTGAGCTTTCGTCGGAGTTCCACTCGCGACAAACATGGGCATCGCCGCCCTTCTTCTTGTAGTACCTCTTCTTCTCCTTTCTTCTCCCCTTCTTGTCGACGCCTCGGTCACTGTCACTAGATATAGGACATTTAGCAATAAAATGACCGGGCTTACCACACTTGTAGCAAACTTTCTTGGAGCGGGACTTGTAATCCTTCCCCCTCCTTTGCTTGAGGATTTGGCGGAAGCTCTTGATGACGAGCGCCATTTCCTCATTGTCGAGCTTGGAGGCGTCTATTGGTTGTCGACTTGGTGTAGCCTCCTCCTTCTTTTCCTCCGTTGCCTTGAATGCGACGGGATGAGCTTCCGATGTGGTGGGTTCGTCAAGCTCGTTGATCTTTCTCGAGCCTTCGATCATGCACTCAAAACTTACAAAATGCCCGATAACTTCCTCGGGGGTCATTTTAGTATATCTAGGATTACCACGAATTAATTGAACTTGAGTAGGGTTAAGGAAAATAAGAGATCTTAGAATAACCTTAACCATTTCATGGTCATCCCATTTTACGCTCCCGAGGTTGCGCACTTGGTTTACCAAGGTCTTGAGCCGGTTGTACATGTGTTGTGGCTCCTCCCCTTTGCGAAGCCGGAACCGACCGAGCTCCCCCTCGATCGTTTCCCGCTTGGTGATCTTTGTGAGCTCGTCTCCTTCGTGCGCGGTTTTGAGCACATCCCAAACCTCTTTGGCGCTCTTCAACCCTTGAACTTTGTTATACTCCTCTCTACTTAAAGAGGCGAGGAGTATTGTTGTCGCTTGAGAGTTGAAGTGCTCGATTTGGGCCACCTCATCCTCATCATAATCCTTGTCCCCTACGGACGGTACCTGTGCACCAAACTCAACAACATCCCATATACTTTTGTGGAGTGAGGTTAGATGAAATCTCATTAAATCACTCCACCTAGCATAATCTTCACCATCAAAAGTTGGTGGTTTGCCTAATGGGACGGAAAGTAAAGGTGCATGTTTAGAAATGCGAGGGTAGTGTAGGGGGATCTTACTAAACTTCTTACGCTCTTGGCGTTTAGAAGTTACGGAGGGCGCGTCGGAGCCGGAGGTAGATGTTGATGAAGT
The DNA here is from genome assembly GCF_902167145.1 of Zea mays. Classification (NCBI taxonomy): domain Eukaryota; kingdom Viridiplantae; phylum Streptophyta; class Magnoliopsida; order Poales; family Poaceae; genus Zea; species Zea mays. Next base: position 3,641,494 of record NC_050102.1, on the reverse strand, counting down.
GTCGGTCTCGTAGTAGACCACTTTCCTCATCTTCTTTTGCTTGTCCCCACTCCGATGCGGCTTGTGGGAAGAAGATTTTTCCTTCTTCTCTTTGTGGTGAGAAGAAGATTTCTTCTCCTTCCCTTTGCTGGAGGAGATCTTCTTCTTCTCCCTCCTCTTGGTGCGGGACTCTTCCGATGAAGTGCTCCCTTGGCTTGTAGTGGGCTTTTCGCCGGTCTCCATATCCTTCTTGGCGTGATCTCCCGACATCACTTCGAGCGGTTAGGCTCTAATGAAGCACCGGGCTCCGATACCAATTGATAGTCGCCTAGAGGGGGGGGTGAATAGGGCGAAACTGAAATTTACAAATATAAACACAACTACAAGCCGGGTTAGCGTTAGTAATAAAGAAATGAGTCCGTGAGAGAGGGCGAAAAACAAATTCCAAGCGAATGAGCAAGTGAGACACGGAGATTTGTTTTACCGAGGTTCGGTTCTTGCAAACCTACTCCCCGTTGAGGAGGCCACAAAGGCCGGGTCTCTTTCAACCCTTCCCTCTCTCAAACGATCCACGGATCGAGTGAGCTTTCCCTTCTCAATCACTTGGAACACAAAGTTCCCACAAGGACCACCACAAGTTTGGTGTCTCTTGCCTCAAATTACAAGTGAGTTTGATTGCAAAGAAAGGATCAAGAAAGAAGAAAGCAATCCAAGCGCAAGAGCTCGAAAGAACACAAGCAAATCTCTCTCTCTAATCACTAAAGCGTTGTGTGGAATTTGGAGAGGATTTGATCTCTTTGGTGTGTCTAGAATTGAATGCTAGAGCTCTTGTAGTAGTTGGGAAGTGGAAAACTTGGATGCAATGAATGGTGGGGTGGTTGGGGTATTTATAGCCCCAACCACCAAAAGTGGCCGTTGGAAGGCTGTCTGTTCGATGGCGCACCGGACAGTCCGGTGCACACCGGACAGTCCGGTGCCCCCTGCCACGTCATCACTGCCGTTGGATTCTGACTTGTGGGCCCGCCTGGATGTCCGGTGCACACCGGACAGGTACTGTTTTGTAACACCCAAATTCTGAATTTGGGATTGATAGAAGAAATCTGAGCAAAATACCATTGATAAATAATTAAAACTTTATAATTCACCCTTTTTAAAGGTAAATACTCATAATAAAATAAATGAAGAAACACTATGTAGTAATTATCATGTGAAAGTTTAACTTATGCATAAATTTGAAATCTAGAATTTAAAACTTGGCTTGGTTTGAATTGGAAATAGGAAAGAGAGAAAGAAATATTATACAAAACAAAACAAAGTTATAAATTCATCACACTCTTAGGTATGTCCAAATTTTACTATTAATCTGAAAGTGAATTTGCCACAAGTTTGAATTTAAACTTGAACTCAAATTGGGTTTGAAAATAAAGAAAAAAAAGAAGAAAAGAAAACAGAAAATAAAAAGAATAAAACGAAATCAGCCTCATGGGCCGCCATACCTCCCATTCGGCCCACTAACCCTATCCCGCCGCGCGGCCCAACTTCGCTCCCCGCCGCGCCGCGCTTTCTCGCTGACATGTGGGGCCCCTGCCCAGTCTCTTACCCGCGCTCGCTCCTCCCTCCCTCTCTCTGGTCCGCGGGGTCCGCATGTCGGGCTCGTCTTCAACAGCTTGCCGATCGCGCCGCGCGGACTCCGCCAAACTCGCCGTGGATTCTCGGCCTCCGTGCAACGGCCGCGGGTCGCTCCTTGGGTATAAAGCCGAAGCTCCATCCCCTCCGTCTCCATCTCCATCTCCGTCTTCCTCGCGCTGGCATGGACTGCTGGGTCAGCGCGCAGGTAATCTTCGCTCAAATCGCGGAATCAGTTGTAACCAACCGGATAGTACGGATTCTGTTTAAGCCTGAAATCCACGTTCCCCGGGCTATAAATCGGGCCCCACGACCTCTTCTTCTCACCTTATCCAGTCCGCCACCATCGCCGTTGCCCGCGAGAGGGAGAGAGAAACCCGTTGTTACCCGTGAAAGAGAAAGGGGAGAGAATCGTGTAGCCAGCAACATCGACCGCGGATGCGACCTCGCCTAGGCTTTGGGCGCCGCTCGGGATCTTCTCTGGGGCGTGCGCGAAGGAAGCTTCTGGACGCCAGGGTATTGCGCCTCGCCGTGATCCACACGCCGCGGCCGGTCAGCTCTGCTTCCATCCACGGTGAGAACTCCTGTACCAGTCTCGCAGGCCTCTGCTCTTCGTTTTGCGGTGGCTGGAGTGAAGTTTTTAGGCGGGACTCGAGCTTTAAGTGCGGCCGGTAATGGCTTGGCCGTGTCTGGCGAACGTCGTGGCTGGGTGTTCGGTCGGGTGATGAGCGAGGTAGATGACGATCGCTGGACCGTTAGATCTCCGTAAAAGGCTGAGATTTGATCCTTGGTGGGACACGTTTTAGCCGTTGGATAGAGTCTATGCGGTGGAGATTGGTTGGCTGTAACGTTTCGGCCGGGGCGGGGTTAACCGTTGATCTTGGATCGATCGGTTGAGACTCATATAGGCGCCAGATCCATTTGGACCGTAGGATCGGGATCTGACTGTGCTGGTCGCGCATCAGTTATCCACGGGGTGGATCTAATCCGGGTCGTAGATTTCTAATCCTACGGCCGTGATCCCGCGATACCCCTTCGCGGGCGCAGATTAACACAAAGGCCCCTGCAGTTTTTCTTATTCAACCCGCCGTCCTCGCTCACTGTCGACTGAGCCTTAGGAATTTTATCCCCGAGCCCCCTGCGCTTCTGTTTAATTAAGGCGCAGTCCAGTGATAGGATAAATTGAATAAATGGATTAGAAAATAGGTTTTTATATAAAAATAAATCCATAAACTTGTTTAATCCGTATTTAATTCATTCTAACTCCGAATTGACCCGTTCCAGTTTCTATAATTTTGTTTTAATATTGTATATCAACTAGTAACACTGTTTAGCTATGAAACTTGAATTAAAATTGTTCATTTGAATTAATCTGTTCTATGTGCTAAATAACTTCAGAAATCCATAACTTTCTAACTGTAACTCCGAATTTAGTGATTCTTGTTCCTACGACCTCGTAGCAATGCGTAGATTATTATTATTCAGTTTGTACTTATGTTTGGTGTAATGTTAATTTTGCCTATACAATGTTTGTTTGTATTGCTATGACTAGAGCAAGGTCACGTGTCACCTGAAGATCATCCTGGTACCTGGATTCTCAAGTCCCAGGCAAGTTGTGCCCTTGATCACTTCCTTTACCCACTCATGTTCTGATTAATCATAATGATCTGCATAGGTTAATTTTGATTGGACCCAATAGGTCACCCTAGTTTGTTCGTCCTGAATACCTTGTTTACCCCTGAATCACTTGGGTAGTTCTGCTACTGCTTTATATGGTTTTGGGTTAATATTTCATTACATCTATGTTCCAATTATGTTGTTATTCTATTTATGTTCATGACAAGATCATTAAATGTTAATTGGAACATAGAGCTTAACTTGAGAACCACGTGCCACCACAAGGGTTTAATGGGACGCCCTTGGCTGACTAATTAGGAAAGCTAGTGGAGGACTACCTTACCCGAAAGGGGCAAGGGCAGTAGGGGAGTGGTCAGTGTAGGGAGGCCCTCGGGAGGATTTTGCTGTGATGGCGGTCCTGCAAGGGATTCCTGGGAAGGCCCTCGGGAGGATTTTGCTGTGATGGCGGTCCTGCAAGGGATTCCTGGGGAGGCCCTCGGGAGGATTTTGCTGTGATGGCGGTCCTGCAAGGGATTCCTGCATTGGAGCTTCCTATAAACTGTAGCGGGTTTTCTGAAGCTAGTGGAACTTTGTAAAGGCCTCGTAGTGTTACCCTGCCTCGCCTCCTCGGTAGAGGTGTATGGGAAGTCGCGATCTCTTGGCAGATGGGTAACATGACTTGTGGGTAAAGGGTACCACCTCTGCAGAGTGTAAAACTGGTATACTAGCCGAGCTCACGGTCATGAGCAGCTCAGGACTCTCTGATGATTAAATTATGGAACTTAAACTCAATTTGTCATATGCATTGCATCGCAGGTGAGTTTGTTACTTTTGTTCTACTATTTAATTGGATTGGTATTTACTTATACTTAGTAATTGCTAATAAAATTTTGACCAACTTTAAAAGCAATGCTCAGCTCTAACCATCTCCTTTGGTAAGCCTTACACTTCACGTGAGCTCCCACCTTTGGCGAGTTCATGCACATTATTCCCCACAACTTGTTGAGCGATGAACGTATGTGAGCTCACTCTTGCTGTCTCACATACACCACAGGTCAAGACCAGGTACTGCAGGATGATGCTCATGGAAGATGCAGCGATGAGTTCGTGAGTGGTCTAGGTCGTCGTCTCCCAGTCAACTTTGGGTTGCTGGACCGTTGTCTCCTTATAATGTAATTATTTATTTTGTATAGAACTCCTGTGATATATAATGTTGTGACATTCGATCCTGTGCCACTATACATCATATGTGTGAGACTTGGTCCCAGCATACCTGGTGTTTATGTTAACCCCGGGTTTTGGACCCCTAAAATCCGGGTGTGACAGAAGTGGTATCAGAGGAATGTTGACTGTAGGACGAAACCTAGATAGAACTGGACAACCATTATCTACTCACCTTTGCTACTCTGATCCTTTCTAAACTTATCTTAATCTTTTCTCATCTATTTCCGCTTTACTCTGATTATTCTTATCTTTTCTTTCTGAAAGACAAATGTGGATTTCACACTTTGAAATCCTATGCCTAAAGTGACTTTTAGGAATAGGAGACCTAATCCTAGGAACAAAAACAAAACTATTTTTATGAGTGTTTATATATTTGAATGTTTGTTCTTATGATACCTGTCTGATTTGGATCTTTGATTGAGTGTGATGGGTTGTGGAGTAATGTCCACAATTGCATCTGTATATACACATAGGTATAAAAATATATTTATAAAGTAACTAGACAACCTAGATTATTCCCCATTGGAACATATCTAGCTTAAGAGATTTATCTTATCCTAAAAGATCTCATTCTAACCAATTCATCTCATCTTAAAAGATTCTCCCTTATCTTAATAAATCCATCTCATCTTAAAAGATACTCATCTTATCTTGAAAAGATTTTATCTCAGCCTAATAGATCTAACTGACCTCAAAAGATTCATCTTATCCTAATAAAGCATACTTATCCACCCTAGATTAAGCAACCATGACCTAATGCAACTTAATTAGATCCTATTTAGTCAAACTAGTCATACCAGTCTAACCTAGATTCAATCTTGTGTAATAAATCCATCTTATCTTAAAGGATATTCTATTACCTTAATAGATTCATCTTACCTTAAAAAGACTGTATTTGGTCCTAATAGATCTAACTAACTTCTAAAGATTCTAACATATCCTAATAATATTTATCCTACCCTGGTTGATCTAGCTAATCTTAACTAGTTTAATCTAGTCATACCAGCCTAATCTGGATTCTATCTAATCCAATATGATCTAAGCTAGGTTGAGTTACTTGATGCTGATACAAAGGATAAGGCTATACTCCAAAATTCACTTAAGCCTAAATTGGTGACCTAGATCAACTCGGCCATACCCAACAACTTGACCTATATAACAAGTTACATAACAACCCAACCAATAGAGTAATGATGGATTGCATAGTCTATCAACCCCCACCTAAAACAAACTTGTAACCTACATCTTGTAGTCTATCTCACCCATATATATCTCTCTTCTTGACAGATTCTATCTTACCCTTGGATATTCACCTTATACGATTGGTTACCCCAATCTGGACATAAAACAAAGATTTAGCCCTACCAAAGAATCTTTAGAGTATAACCAGCTACTAGCTTATTCATTCCGCTTATTGAATAATTTCCTTTGCAAAACTATTACCATATGCCTCTAACTTTCATGGTCAACAACAAACAGAAAATGAATCCTCCAAATCCTCCACCTGTTGAAATCAATCAAGTGGTTGCTACCCAAAGACTGGTAATACAACAATTAACAGACCTGGTGACCGAGATGCAAAATCAGATAAGACAACAACGCGAGGAAATACGTCAGGCCCGCCAAGAAATAAAGCAAGCACGGGTGGAGAGACAACAACAACAACCTCCACCACCACCACCACCAGCTTCACCAAGCTACATAAATATAGATTATGATGATTTGTAAGATCTAGGTGTTACTTTAGTTAGTAGATGATATGATATTATTTTAGAAAGAACAATAAGGTCTATTGACCCTATGTTAAAGAATTATACCTCATGCTGAGATTTCTTTGTTTGTGCAAATGTTCCGAGAACAATATGAGTATACATCCCTTTTCTTACAAATCTCGAGGACGAGATTATTTTTAAGGGGGTAGGATTTGTAACACCCAAATTCTGAATTTGGGATTGATAGAAGAAATCTGAGCAAAATACCATTGATAAATAATTAAAACTTTATAATTCACCCTTTTTAAAGGTAAATACTCATAATAAAATAAATGAAGAAACACTATGTAGTAATTATCATGTGAAAGTTTAACTTATGCATAAATTTGAAATCTAGAATTTAAAACTTGGCTTGGTTTGAATTGGAAATAGGAAAGAGAGAAAGAAATATTATACAAAACAAAACAAAGTTATAAATTCATCACACTCTTAGGTATGTCCAAATTTTACTATTAATCTGAAAGTGAATTTGCCACAAGTTTGAATTTAAACTTGAACTCAAATTGGGTTTGAAAATAAAGAAAAAAAAGAAGAAAAGAAAACAGAAAATAAAAAGAATAAAACGAAATCAGCCTCATGGGCCGCCATACCTCCCATTCGGCCCACTAACCCTATCCCGCCGCGCGGCCCAACTTCGCTCCCCGCCGCGCCGCGCTTTCTCGCTGACATGTGGGGCCCCCTGCCCAGTCTCTTACCCGCGCTCGCTCCTCCCTCCCTCTCTCTGGTCCGCGGGGTCCGCATGTCGGGCTCGTCTTCAACAGCTTGCCGATCGCGCCGCGCGGACTCCGCCAAACTCGCCGTGGATTCTCGGCCTCCGTGCAACGGCCGCGGGTCGCTCCTTGGGTATAAAGCCGAAGCTCCATCCCCTCCGTCTCCATCTCCATCTCCGTCTTCCTCGCGCTGGCATGGACTGCTGGGTCAGCGCGCAGGTAATCTTCGCTCAAATCGCGGAATCAGTTGTAACCAACCGGATAGTACGGATTCTGTTTAAGCCTGAAATCCACGTTCCCCGGGCTATAAATCGGGCCCCACGACCTCTTCTTCTCACCTTATCCAGTCCGCCACCATCGCCGTTGCCCGCGAGAGGGAGAGAGAAACCCGTTGTTACCCGTGAAAGAGAAAGGGGAGAGAATCGTGTAGCCAGCAACATCGACCGCGGATGCGACCTCGCCTAGGCTTTGGGCGCCGCTCGGGATCTTCTCTGGGGCGTGCGCGAAGGAAGCTTCTGGACGCCAGGGTATTGCGCCTCGCCGTGATCCACACGCCGCGGCCGGTCAGCTCTGCTTCCATCCACGGTGAGAACTCCTGTACCAGTCTCGCAGGCCTCTGCTCTTCGTTTTGCGGTGGCTGGAGTGAAGTTTTTAGGCGGGACTCGAGCTTTAAGTGCGGCCGGTAATGGCTTGGCCGTGTCTGGCGAACGTCGTGGCTGGGTGTTCGGTCGGGTGATGAGCGAGGTAGATGACGATCGCTGGACCGTTAGATCTCCGTAAAAGGCTGAGATTTGATCCTTGGTGGGACACGTTTTAGCCGTTGGATAGAGTCTATGCGGTGGAGATTGGTTGGCTGTAACGTTTCGGCCGGGGCGGGGTTAACCGTTGATCTTGGATCGATCGGTTGAGACTCATATAGGCGCCAGATCCATTTGGACCGTAGGATCGGGATCTGACTGTGCTGGTCGCGCATCAGTTATCCACGGGGTGGATCTAATCCGGGTCGTAGATTTCTAATCCTACGGCCGTGATCCCGCGATACCCCTTCGCGGGCGCAGATTAACACAAAGGCCCCTGCAGTTTTTCTTATTCAACCCGCCGTCCTCGCTCACTGTCGACTGAGCCTTAGGAATTTTATCCCCGAGCCCCCTGCGCTTCTGTTTAATTAAGGCGCAGTCCAGTGATAGGATAAATTGAATAAATGGATTAGAAAATAGGTTTTTATATAAAAATAAATCCATAAACTTGTTTAATCCGTATTTAATTCATTCTAACTCCGAATTGACCCGTTCCAGTTTCTATAATTTTGTTTTAATATTGTATATCAACTAGTAACACTGTTTAGCTATGAAACTTGAATTAAAATTGTTCATTTGAATTAATCTGTTCTATGTGCTAAATAACTTCAGAAATCCATAACTTTCTAACTGTAACTCCGAATTTAGTGATTCTTGTTCCTACGACCTCGTAGCAATGCGTAGATTATTATTATTCAGTTTGTACTTATGTTTGGTGTAATGTTAATTTTGCCTATACAATGTTTGTTTGTATTGCTACGACTAGAGCAAGGTCACGTGTCACCTGAAGATCATCCTGGTACCTGGATTCTCAAGTCCCAGGCAAGTTGTGCCCTTGATCACTTCCTTTACCCACTCATGTTCTGATTAATCATAATGATCTGCATAGGTTAATTTTGATTGGACCCAATAGGTCACCCTAGTTTGTTCGTCCTGAATACCTTGTTTACCCCTGAATCACTTGGGTAGTTCTGCTACTGCTTTATATGGTTTTGGGTTAATATTTCATTACATCTATGTTCCAATTATGTTGTTATTCTATTTATGTTCATGACAAGATCATTAAATGTTAATTGGAACATAGAGCTTAACTTGAGAACCACGTGCCACCACAAGGGTTTAATGGGACGCCCTTGGCTGACTAATTAGGAAAGCTAGTGGAGGACTACCTTACCCGAAAGGGGCAAGGGCAGTAGGGGAGTGGTCAGTGTAGGGAGGCCCTCGGGAGGATTTTGCTGTGATGGCGGTCCTGCAAGGGATTCCTGGGAAGGCCCTCGGGAGGATTTTGCTGTGATGGCGGTCCTGCAAGGGATTCCTGGGGAGGCCCTCGGGAGGATTTTGCTGTGATGGCGGTCCTGCAAGGGATTCCTGCATTGGAGCTTCCTATAAACTGTAGCGGGTTTTCTGAAGCTAGTGGAACTTTGTAAAGGCCTCGTAGTGTTACCCTGCCTCGCCTCCTCGGTAGAGGTGTATGGGAAGTCGCGATCTCTTGGCAGATGGGTAACATGACTTGTGGGTAAAGGGTACCACCTCTGCAGAGTGTAAAACTGGTATACTAGCCGAGCTCACGGTCATGAGCAGCTCAGGACTCTCTGATGATTAAATTATGGAACTTAAACTCAATTTGTCATATGCATTGCATCGCAGGTGAGTTTGTTACTTTTGTTCTACTATTTAATTGGATTGGTATTTACTTATACTTAGTAATTGCTAATAAAATTTTGACCAACTTTAAAAGCAATGCTCAGCTCTAACCATCTCCTTTGGTAAGCCTTACACTTCACGTGAGCTCCCACCTTTGGCGAGTTCATGCACATTATTCCCCACAACTTGTTGAGCGATGAACGTATGTGAGCTCACTCTTGCTGTCTCACATACACCACAGGTCAAGACCAGGTACTGCAGGATGATGCTCATGGAAGATGCAGCGATGAGTTCGTGAGTGGTCTAGGTCGTCGTCTCCCAGTCAACTTTGGGTTGCTGGACCGTTGTCTCCTTATAATGTAATTATTTATTTTGTATAGAACTCCTGTGATATATAATGTTGTGACATTCGATCCTGTGCCACTATACATCATATGTGTGAGACTTGGTCCCAGCATACCTGGTGTTTATGTTAACCCCGGGTTTTGGACCCCTAAAATCCGGGTGTGACATGTTTGCTGTCCGGTGTGCCAGTATGGGCTCGCCTGACTTCTGCGCGCGCTGCGCGCGCATTTATTGCTCTGCAGGTAGCCGTTGGCGCGGAGATAGCCGTTGCTCTGGAGACGCACCGGACAGTCCGGTGCACACCGGACAGTCCGGTGAATTATAGTGGACGAGCCATTGGCTTTTCCCGAAGCTGGCGAGTTCCTGAGGCCGACCTCCCTTGGCGCACCGGACACTGTCCGGTGTACACCGGACAGTCCGGTGAATTATAGCGGAGTCGCCTCTGGAAATTCCCGAAGGCAGCAAGTTCGCGTTGGAGTCCTCTGGTGCACCGGACATTGTCCGGTGGCACACCGGACAGTCCGGTGTGCCAGACCTGAGGTGCCTTCGGTTGGCCCTGTGCTCTTTTGTTGAATCCAAAACTTGGTCTTTTTATTGGCTGAGTGTGAACCTTTAGCACCTGTATAGCTTATGCACTAGAGCAAACTAGTTAGTCCAAGGATTTGTGTTGGGCAATTCAACCACCAAAATTATATAGGAACTAGGTGTAAGCCTAATTCCCTTTCAGTTGGTGTTCCTGCCTGACGAGTCGGACGGTCCGCGTCTGGAGGCCGGACGGTCCACGCGTGCGCAGGGGTGGTGGAGTTCGCCGACAGCGCCTGAATCTCGCTCCCGGGAGGGACCCCGTCGGGGAGGAGAGATCCTAGGCTTTATCTTGGGATCGGCAGGCCACCTGTTATATCCCAATTTTCTAAAAAAGAAGTTAAATTTCTTTTTCTCTTTTCTTTCATGTTCTGTGGCATTGGGGTTTGGAGTTTCAGGAGGCATTCCTCAGGGAAACAGTAGATCTTTTGGCATTTTTTCCGCTGGGGTAGGGAGCTCAAATGGGAGAGCGTGTTCGGGCCTTTGATCTCGATCCGATGGATGGGAGCACCCCCCCTGCCCAACCCTAGCCGACCCCTCCCCTTCTCCCAATTGGTTGCAGCCGCCCCACCCTTTCCACCCCTTTGGCCGCCGCCCCCTCTCCCTCTCCCTCTCCTACACTTGGGCAGCCGCCCTCTACCCTCTCCATGTCTTCCTCCTCCCTCTAGATCTCCCCCCACGCAGCAAGGATCGAGAAGAGGAGGAGCACGTTGAATTGAAGAGGGAGAGAGGATCAAGGAGATGTTCTTCCCCATCTCTTCTTGAAGATTTTCTTGGGGAAAACCCTAGGTATGGATGAAATCCTTGTTCCTCCCTGTAATTATGTGCTTTTGGAGGTTGTGGATCATGGGGATTAAAGGATTAGAGGTTGGATTAGATATGGGGTTAGGTTTTGATCTCGAATTTAGTTTTCTGCAGAATGACAGATTCGATAGTTTCTTTTTATGCCAGTTATCCGTGGACTTAGTGGCCTCAAAAAAAAGTCTATATATGAGTCGTAGATAATTTTTAGATCTTTCCGTGGCCGCGAAGAACACCTCAATCGGACATCAGATCAGAAAGTTATTGCAGTTTGATTATAGCAGTTTTTCAGTCTCGCAATTCTGTGCAGAATCTGTTCTCTTAAAATTTAGTCAATTTTATCAATAGAATTAAACTTTAGGTTGCTAAAAGAAGTTGTAGATAATTTCATAAGATTTCCAGATTGTTAAAGAGTGCATTCATATGAATTTTGAAACTCCAGTTATGTTTGTTTTAATGCGGCTGTTCCTGTTTGCCTGACAAAAATGAGCGGGTCTGTTCACTGGTAGGTTTCATCTAGTAAATGGCTGAATTGGCTCTTCCAACTATGAAAACTTTTGTAGAGGGATAAATGTTCTTACTTCCAGCAGAAATTCATAATTTTTTGTTAAGTATTTTGGGAGATATCGAATTTTGAAGTTAACTATGCTGCTTTCTGAAACATATTCAGTCAGTTATCTTGTCAGATGTTTTAGAACTTATAGATGGCAAAATTTAATTATCCATTGAATACCGAAGTTGTAGATTATTTTGTGTAGAAACTCCTAAAGTATTTGTTTGATATCACCAATGTTATAATTTTAAAGATACAAAATTAACAAACAGCGCTGCTGCTGTTTGGCATGTGGTTTAGGGTGGGAGTCATTCCACCGGGTCTTGGTTTCAAGTGTAGGTGCGATTTGTTGATTGTTGGCAAATGTTTGTGAAATATTTGTACTAAGTTTTATGCCCCGCAGCAGGTGTCTACACTCCAGATCATGCCTAGTACATTTTTCTTCTTCGATGAAGGCAAGTGAATGTAGCGGTGGTTGCTACCGTTTTGACTTGTTGTTTCATCGCCTACACTCTAATATTCAGAATCATCGAATTCTTTCATAATTGAACTCTATGGTGATGCTTTACTTGATTGTATTATATTGATGCTTAATCATATATTGATGGCATTGGTTATTTTGGGACTATTGAGTTCTATATCTACAAGTATTTCTGATCTCAATTGTGATCACTTTAAAATGTTGATTAATTCAATTTTTTGGTTTAAATATCTCTTCAAAACAATTTACTTGCTGAGATGTTTTCATCTCACTCTTGCATTACTCAATGCGGGTACTTGATTCATGTTGGGAATGAGGGAAGTAGCAGCACGTTCATCTTCACTCTCATAATAATGCTACCCAGGCACAACCATGATTTAATTAGAAACTTTTTGTCAAGGATGTTTGTTTTTAACTAGTCGTGCACACTAGTTAATTCAGTTTATGTCGTTATGGTTATCTTCCCATTGCTAGCAGATTATTAATGTCTAGTATGTTTTTTATCATGATATTTGTTTATACTCTGTTGCTTCCACGTTTATGCAAATTTTCAAAGGAGATGCTGTCGAAATTTTATATATGAATGATAGTTGTGTAGTTCAGTAGCATTTCAGGGTGTTTGTGGATCATGGGGTGTTACAGTTGGTATCAAAGCATAGGCTTTAGATTCTTTGCAATTTGAAGATAAATTTGACACACTTGCACATATAGGAAGGGTATAGGTTCAAATATCTTTGATATATGTTAATGTCTTTAAAGTGCAGATGAAATAATTTCACCCTCCCTATTCCTCTACAGTGATGTGGTAAGTTGTTATGACTAATGCATGATATAATTCATTTCTAAATTTTGATATTGTTTTATTAATACAATTGATATCGCTGGTCTTTTGTGAGATTGAAGTTGTTATTATGCTTGTGATATACATGTATGCCTATGTTGTTGTCAACATGTTTTTGATGGTTGAGTTTTATTACAATAATATTGTTATATATGTTTGATAGAGGATGTTTCTAAGAGGAGTGTGAATTGTGTGTTTTGGGTTACAAGGTAACCATCGATTTGGATTTAAGTTGTTGGGCAGTTGGTGGATAGCTCCAACTATCTTTGCAAGGAATGATTGTTTATGTCAAGAAACCAGTTCTAAAAGAAATGAATATTGGTACTTTTATATGGATTTTGGGGGAAGTCTTTACATAGCTAGCCAGAGTGGCTTACATGTCTCCCTTCTATCTTGTGTTTTAGTAGCCACAAAGCCTAGATGTGGTTTAAAGTGGTTGCATGTTAGTCATGCTAATTGTAGAATAAATCTTTGATTTTCTTGATCCATTGATTATATATTAATACGTTGAGGATCTGATGGTTATCTCCCTGATGCATGCTTGTGGAGCCATTGTTGGACCACTTATCTATTGGTTTGAATGAAGTCATTGCCTAGCCTAGAGTTGGTTGGGTGTGGTTAGTCACCTATTCCTAAATGATGTGGTTTTTACATCAGCTTGAGATGTTTGTCAAATGTGTGAAGGATTACGGGTTTATTATTGACCCTGTATGTGTGGTACTTTGAGTGCATCGTATTATAGAATGAAATGTAAGTTTCTGAACTACAGTAGATGAAGACTTATATTATGTGTAGGTTAACCTTACTAGTTTGGATATTTTTCTTAGTTGAGTTTTGGATGAAGTATAGTGACATTGATTAAGCAAGTATTGTGTTGTTGTTGTGCTGTTAGTGCTCTTTGTGGTGTTTTGGCATTTCTTCGATGAACTGTGACACGCAGAATATTATTGGCTTCTTGTCGGCTTTATTGCTCCATTAGTTATGTAGACTTTCTCCCTTTTGTGGGTGCAAAGAATGTGAGATTACATGATTATCTTTTCATGATGGCAAGAACAAGGTTTAGGAAGATTAGGAGTTTTGTTTCAATAGAACCACTTGTTTTGTGGTGCTTTGAGGTGAGGTGTTTGATCTTCTTATACATTCATCTGGTGTGGATGTTTCACCATTGAATTAAAATGAATTGTTGAAGCTGGTAAGGGTTGTGCTTAGTGCATATTACCCCTTCATAAAAGAGTGTTGTTTGAAGACATTGATGTTGATGTATAGCTGCATCCAAATTCGATGGTGTGAAATCGTAGTGTTGATTGTATCTATGACTTGCTTTGAGCTTCATTGCATGTTGATTCATGGTGGATATTAGGTTGTGTAGTTTCCTTAGACAATTAGTTCGAGGTAGAAGTTCTTGTGTTAATTAAGACCAATAATGGACCCATGTTTTGAATGGTGGTGCTATAAGGGGTACTTTGGATGCTTTGCTTGGAGTGGTCGAATTCGAGGACGAATTTTTTTAAGTGGGGTAGAGTGTGATATCCCAATTTTCTGAAAAAGAAGTTAAATTTCTTTTTCTCTTTTTTTTTCATGTTCTGTGGCATTGGGGTTTGGAGTTTCAGGAGGCATTCCTCAGGGAAACAGTAGATCTTTTGGCATTTTTTCGCTGGGGTAGGGAGCTCAAATGGGAGAGCGTGTTCGGGCCTTTGATCTCGATCCGATGGATGGGAGCACCCCCCTTCCCAACCCTAGCCGACCCCTCCCCTTCTCCCAATTGGTTGCAGCCGCCCCACCCTTTCCACCCCTTTGGCCGCCGCCCGCCTCTCCCTCTCCCTCTCCTACATTTGGGCAGCCGCCCTCTACCCTCTCCATGGCTTCCTCCTCCCTCTAGATCTCCCCCCCCACAGCAAGGATCGGAAGAGGAGGAGCACGTTGAATTGAAGAGGGAGAGAGGATCAAGGAGATGTTTTCCCCATCTCTTCTTGAAGATTTTCTTGGGGAAAACCCTAGGTATGGATGAAATCCTTATTCCTACCTGTAATTTTGTGCTTTTGGAGGTTGTGGATCATGGGGATTAAAGGATTAGAGGTTGGATTAGATGTGGGGTTAGGTTTTGATCTCGAATTTAGTTTTCTGCAGAATGGCAGATTCGACAGTTTCTGTTCATGCCAGTTTTTCGTGGTCTTAGTGGCCTAAAAAAATAAAAAAGTCTATATATGAGTCGTAGATAATTTGTAGATCTTTCCGTGGCCATGAAGAACACCTCAATCGGACATCAGATCAGAAAGTTATTGCAGTTTGATTATAGCAGTTTTCAGTCTCACAATTCTGTGCAGAATCTGTTCTCTTAAGATTTAGTCAATTTTCTCAACAGAATTAAACTTTAGGTTGCTAAAAGAAGTTGTATATAATTTCATAAGCTTTCCAGATTGTTAAAGAGTGCATTCATATGAATTTTGAAACTCCAGTTATGTTTGTTTTACTGTGGTTGTTCCTGTTTGCCTGACAAAAATGAGCGGGTCTGTTCACTGGTAGGTTTCATCTAGTAAATGGCCGAATTGGCTATTCCAACTATGGAAACTTTTGTAGAGGGATAAATGTTCTTACTGCCAGCAGAAATTCATAATTTGTGGTTAAGTATTTTGGGAGATATCGAATTTTGAAGTTAACTATGCTGCTGTCTGAAACAGATTCAGTCAGTTATCTTGTCAGATGTTTTAGAACTTACAGATGGCAAAATTTAATTATCCATTGAATACCGAAGTTGTAGAGTATTTTGTGTAGAAACTCCTAGAGTATTTGTTTGATATCACCACTATTATAATTTTAAAGATACAAAATTAATAAACAGCGCTGCTGCTGTTTGACATGTGGTTCAGGGTGGGAGTCATTCCACCGGGTCTTGGTTTCAATTGTAGGAGCGATTTGTTGATTATTGGCAAATGTTTGTGAAATATTTGTACTAAGTTTTATGCCCCGCAGCAGGTGCTACACTCTGGATCATGCCTAGTACATTTTTCTTCTTCGATGAAGGCAAGTGAATGTAGCGGTGGTTGCTACCGTTTTGACTTGTTTCATCGCCTACACTCTAATATTCAGAATCATCGAATTCTTTCATAATTGAACTCTATGGTGATGCTTTACTTGATTGTATTATATTGATGATTAATCATATATTGATGATGATGATGATTCGAGTATGACCCACGAGATTAATTCACACCCCTGAAGGTGAATGAAGTATTATTTGAGGTTTGTATTGTATCTGAAGGTAAACGAAGTATTATTTGAGGTTTGTATTGTATCTGAAGGTAAATGAAGTATTGTTTGAGGTTTGTATTGTATATGAAGGAAGTGAAGTATATTGATAAATGCAGCATGCCATATACATTGCATGATTCACTTGCATCTGAAGTTTTGTCGTGACCTATGGTCTGACCGTACCGGTACAACTTAGCATCGTACGTTGCCCGAGGAGGGGTACGATGCGGCTTCATACCCTAAGAGATATGAAGGCAGAGGACATATGCATTGCATTCATATGCATTCATTGAAGTGATATTTGCAGATGGTGTGGTTTTATACTCTAAGAGCTATGAAGGCAGTGGGCTTACACATTGCATTCCTATGCATACATTGAAGTGATATTTGCAGGTATTGTTGATGCAGGGAAGTGTTATACAACCTATTGTGGTTGTTCGAGGAAATGCGATGGCATTGGTTATTTTGGGACTATTGAGTTCTATATCTACAAGTATTTCTGATCTCAATTGTGATCCCTTTAAAATGTTGATTAATTCAATTTTTTGGTTTAAATATCTCGTCAAAACAATTTACTTGCTGAGATGTTTTCATCTCACTCTTGCATTACTCAATGCAGGTACTTGATTTATGTTGGGAATGAGGGAAGTAGCAGCACGTTCACCTTCACTCTCATCATAATGCTGCCCAGCCACAGCCATGATTTAATTAGAAACTTCTTGGCAAGGATGTTTGTTTTTAACTAGTCGTGCACACTAGTTAATTCAGTTTATGACGTTATGGTTATCTTCCCATTGCTAGCAGATTATTAATGTCTAGTATGTTTTCTTATCATGATATTTGTTTATACTCTATTGCTTCCACGTTTATGCAAATTTTCAAAGGAGATGCTATCGAAATTTTATATATGAATGATAGTTGTGTAGTTTAGTAGCATTTCAGGGTGTTTGTGGATCCCGGGGTGTTACACCACCTAACTTGCCTCTAATCGATGTAGAGCCGAAGAGAGGTGAAGATTTGAGGTAGAGAAAGGCTAAACTAGAACTACTCCGAATGCATAAGATAAAACCGAGATGTATATTGATTATTGATTCAGGAATTTTGGGCACGATTAAGAGTGATTTGTTTAACCTCTTTCAAGATTTTCATGATGGCGCCCTCAACATTGAGAGACTTAATTTTGGAATGGTGACTCTTATTCCCAAAGTTCCTAATGCTATTGACATCAAAGCTTTCAGACCAATTTGCTTGCTTAATGTGTGTTATAAGATTATTACCAAAGTTCTGACCAACAGATTGGCATGTTGTATCAATAATGTGGTTAGTGATTTTCAGTATGGATTTATCAAGGGTAAATACATCATGGATGGAGTGGTATCTCTCCATGAGATTATACATGAGGTAAAAAGGAAGAAGCAGAGTGGGGTGATTTTTAAGGTGGATTTTGAGAAAGCTTATGACAAGGTTAACTGGAACTTTCTTCATCATATGATGATTAAAAAAGGCTTTGGTGACAAATGGTGTGACTGGGTAATGAGAACTGTTAGAGGTGGTAAAGTGGCCATCAAGACAAATGACAGGGTTGGTCCTTATTTTACCACTCACAAAGGTGCCAGACAAGGTGATCCTTTCTCCCCCCTGCTTTTTAATATTGCTGCTGATGGTCTTGCATGTATGGTTCAAAAAGCCAAAGATGAAGGTATTATCAGAGGGCTCATTCCTCATATTATTTCTAATGGTTGTTGCTGTTTGCAATATGCTGATGATACCATTTTCTTGCTTCAAGATGATCTGGAGGGGGCCAGAAATCTTAAGTTTATTCTTTGCTTATTTGAACAGATGTCTGGTCTCAAGATTAATTTTCACAAAAGTGAAATTTTCTGTTTAGGTAAAGCTGTTGATAAGGAAATGTGGTATGCTGACATTTTTACATGTCCTCATAGTTGTCTTCCTATGAAGTATTTGGGGTTCCGATTGATGATAAAATTTTTTGCTAGTCCCTGTGGTTGCCCACAGTAGAGAAAGTTGAAAGTAAAATGGGTTCTTGGCAAGGAAAATTCCTTAGTTTGGGTGGTCGGTTAGTCTTGATTAATAGTAGTCTTACCAATGTCCCTTTATACATGCTCTCGATGTATAAAGCTCCTAAGAACATAGTGAAGAAAATGGATCGTTTTAGAAAAAGGCTTTTATGGCAAGGAGGTCATAATAAAAGGAAGTATCATCTGGCTGATTGGAATATGGTTTGTTCTCCGAGAGGTCATGGTGGCCTTGGGGTTTTGGATTTACACAAGATGAATGAGGCGCTTCTTGCTAAGTGGATTTGGAAGTTGGAGAATTCGAATGGATTATGGCAGACCATTATCAGACATAAATATGTTAAAGGAAGACCTATTATTTCTTTGAAAAAAAGACAAAGTGATTCTCACTTTTGGAAAGGTATTCTGGAGGTTCGGGACAAATTTTACAAGTTTTGTAAAAAAAGTAGGTAATGGCAAGAACACCAGCTTTTGGAACAATATTTGGTGTGATTTAGAACCATTGTCTTCTAAATATCCTACCTTGTTTGATATTGCTTATGATAAAGATATCATAGTGGATAAAGCCTTTTCTTCGGATTTTAGAGTTGTGAATTTCAGAAGAAGGATTTGTGGTGCTTTAGAAGATGATTATAATAACCTTATTACACAATGTAATAATACTGTTATTTCTGATGAGGAAGATAAATCATTGTGGCTTCTGGGTAATAAAGGTTTCGCTGTTAATTCTTTTTATAAAGAAAGCAAGTGTTCTCAAATTTCTGTGTCTTCTAACTTCTTGTGGAAGACTAGACCCCCCCACAAAATCAAAGCTTTTCTGTGGTTTGTTGTGCATAAATTTTTTTTAACCAAGGACAATCTGTTCAAAAAAAGTGGAAGGGCAATCTGGACTGTGCCTTTTGTGGATTTCCGGAATCCATAGATCATTTGTTCTTTCAGTGTTCGGTTGCTAGATTTATTTGGAGAGTAGTTTACTCAGCTCTTGGCTTAATCTCTATTCCCAACAATATTGATGATATGTTTGGATCATGGATTAACAGTTTTAACAAAACTTAAAAAAACCTGGTCCTTTTTGGGTGTGGAGCTGTCATTTGGGCGATCTGGCGTTCTCGCAATGACTGTTGCTTCGAAGCTAACCGAATTGATGATCCGACTAATGTGATTTTCTCTTGTTGCTATTGGATTGATGCTTGGGCTATCCGTCAGAAAAAGAAGGAAACAAAATTGGTGGAGCAAGGAAGCCTCAAAATCCGAAGGATGGCAAGTGAGATCTACAACAAGGCTCGAGGTTGGAAGCCAGTCGACAGACGAATTCAATGAAGTTTCTGCTGTGGTCTGGCTATTTTGTTCCACCTATTCTGTGATTGCTGTAATTCTCCCGGTAGCTTCAGGCTACAAAACTTTGGTCTAGAGCGTTGCTAAAGTTGGTTAGTGGCTTCCTACTTTAGTCTGGACTCATCGATCTATGTTTTTGGTCAGCTTTGTGCTGATTCTGTGCTGCTACTAGTCGTATGATCCTTTCAGGTTTTGGTGCAGGGTAGCTGATAGTTATGTGGCTTGTCGGCTTTAAAATTCTGGGATTCTCTATGGTCTTGTAAGAACTAAAGTCTCTTTCTATTTCGTAATGAAATAGGGGGTTATCCCCTCTGTCAAAAAAATATTGATTATTGATTTGATTATTGATCCAATCGGTCGTAGTCCTCCATATATATATAGAGAGAGAGGGGGTCTGGACCCATTACAATCTATCTTCCAAGCTAATTCCGCGATTTTAGTAAACAAATCTCGCAAAAAACTCGAAACTCTAACTGATTCTACGGGCGCGGACCGTCCGCACCACCAGTGCGGACTGTCCGATCCCCGAACCGTTCGGCCTCGCAACAGTACACGCTCAATAGTCAATACTCGGTGCGGTGAGCAACATAGGGCACCGGATACGACCTTAGAAAGGTGCTCCGTGAGGTGTTTGAAGTTGGAGTTGGCAAGGACACCTTGAAACTCCACAAAATTGTCGACAAGTTTGCAGAACAACATTTACTTATATAGAAGATATTAGGGCAATTGATCCAAATCACGATTTTCTTTTGAAAATTTATCCAATCTCTTGGAAAATATATAAAAGTTGTTGGATTTAGTAATTGGTTTGTCCTATTTCAATTCGATTAAATCAAATAAATCCTAAGGGCCATATTAAATATTTTACGGTGGTGTTGTTTTAGTCTGATACGAGATTTTGACTTGACGTAGACTCAACTTGTATGAGTGGACTGTATGTGCCTATATTAAAAAGTTGAGATAGAGAATAAGGGGAGCCACACCCACACACGCATGCATACATGCTACGGTCGAACCATGCATGACGAGTTCTAGAACATGCATCTAGTCTTTTGGTGTGTTCTGTCTTGTGGTGTGTTCTAGGCCACGCAGGGCATGACAATGTCGGTCAGAGCTAGCTAGCTAGGAGACACAACAGCTTCGACGAAAACAAAATCATGAATTTTAAAACATAATTTCTAGACCCTAAATATTTTCAAAATAAAAGGTAATTATTTATAAAGTTGTGGACCTTTGAAAATACGTGATTTCTAAGGACAGTTTGTTAGATCGACCGTCCTTAGAAATTGATTATTTAGAGTGGTTGACTAGTCATCGACCCTTAAAATAACTGTCGTGCAAATAAATTCATATATATTTAACACGTAGTTGGGTAAAGATAAAGTTTATACTTGTAATTTGGATCCACATAGTTTCTTGGAAACAGGTTTTAAAAAGTTGGAAGGTCTTCAAACATGTCAGTTTTTTATTCAGTTTCTAAACACTCGTTTTTAAGTTTCTTAAAAACCAAGAAGTTATCCTTTTTCAGTTAAAACCAGTTTCTAATAAACTAGGTAGATCCAAACATCTTCTTCTAGTTTTTTTTTCTTTCTAAAACCAGTTTATAGAAACTAAATCTAGAAACTAGTTTTTATGAAACCGAGTGGATCTAAACACAGCCTTAATAATTCATTAAATTTTGTTTGCGATTACTTTCCGTTGATTAGGGGTATACTATTGAAGATTTCATTTTCAAGAACAAAAAAATGATGTTTCTCAAGGAAAGGTTTTGGGTGCGATCTAAGATCGAAGAGCTATATATATATAACTAGGTATATGCCCGTGCGTTGCAACGGTGCCCATGCGTTGCAACGGGGACTTATGTATTATATGTCTCCGTTGCAACGCACGGGCATATACCTAGTATAAAGAGATAAATATACGGAGTGACTTAATCAATTTAGAATGAAGAAAATAATTCCAAGAAATGTTCATGGGAATCACATTTCCTCAATATCAGATGCATAAGTTGTTCAAAATGAGAAGATTAACGAAATAAAACCTTATCATAAGAGATCATCACATGGATGCGAGGAACTTCTCTCGGCTTGTTTAGTAACAATGTTTCTCTCAAAACCATGGTTTTACTATACTTTGTAATTGTCAATACCAATACCATAGTTTTGGCCAACTCCAAGAATATAAGCTATTGTTTGGATACGGTATTTAGGCAAAAGATAGTCATGCCATGAAAACTTTAGGCTAGAGTGGAGTTTCCAATACTCCAACGATACCACGGTATATAGAATACCACAGTTTCACGAACACGATTTTCAGGGATGCAACCAACCTCATGATATAAAATACCATGGTATTCCTATAAATAAGGGTGGGCATTTGGTTTATTAGGTCCAGTTCGGTTAATACGGTTTTGAAAAAATTCGGTTTTAAAAAAAGCAAAAACTGAAATACATGTTGAAAAAATAGAAACCGAACCGTATTAACCGGATTATTTTTGTTTTCAGTTTTAAACTGAAATTCTAGATCCGCGTGGTCAGCTCTCAGCTGTGGGAGATGCCGAGCTAGGCTGCCTCCTGCCTATGCATGTTCACGTGAAAATTAGAATCTGATGTTGGTCGCTGGGCCTGGATGCCTTGGCGTGGGCTACTTGCTCCTGGGCCTAGACAACGCATGACATGAGCACTGAAGGCTGACGCACACAAGCAGGAAAGCTACAAGTACTCGGTTTATTCGGTGTATCCAGTTTTTATGGATTGAAAACCGAACCAAAACCGAGTAACCGGATTATAGAGAATTTAAAAAACGAACCGAAACCTGAAATTAAAAAAAATGAATTTTTCAGTTTATTTGGTTCGGTTTGGTTTTTCGGTATCAATTTCATTTTGCCCACCCCTATGTGTCGCACGGTATGCATCCACTTCGTCCATGGATACTCCGACCTTTGGGATATTTGCGTGCCAGCCAAGTTCGCCTCTAGGGAAGAACAATGGATATGATAGTGCATCGTAGCATCCATGGTATGAGCGGATGCAGTGGCTTGAACTGTCCTTCCCATGAAGCATAACACTCTTGCTGAACTGGCCTCGCCCTTCGCTCCCTTCGATCCAGATAGCGGCCACCTCCGAAGTGAGAGGTGTGTTATATGTCTTCTGGTTCAACGTCTGGTCTAGGTTCAACGCAATACGATAGTCATCAAGGTTCTCAACGTGACCCATGGTCCTAAGGTGCTCGGAGTACGGGTTTCCACGTAGTATGTCGACTATCTGTCGAATAACCTCTTTGTCTTTCTGTTGATGCTCTTCGCGACACTTACGGTACCGATGCTCGAGAGTGGGATCATCATCATAAAAGTAAAGCTCAAGGTGTTTATGCTCTGCCCCACCATCCCTACCAAATGACTTGATATTGTGATACATCATGCCCTGTGCTCGGAACGTGTATATACCAGAATCCCTTACATTAGTTGTCATACTATCGAGGCAACAGTATAGGGAAGTGAAAGAGAAATGGCCATTAAAAAACCTAATGTTATCACGAAAGTGCCTAGCATCAGAGTCTGCACTATCCCACAACCTCTTGAGTTGGGGAGGGGTCTCCAGTGGGGCTAGCTCAACCTTCCCACCACGACAACAAAAACCAGGTGTCTCATACTCAAACTTCTTCGCGGTGCAATAACCGCAGTTGGGAACAGTCTTGAGCATATGTGTTTCTTCAGGGATGTTGCTGTACACCTTGTCGTACGGGTCAGGAACATCAGTGGCAGTCGATTCATCTTGACTACCATCGACCTCTATATCCTCATCGGTATCCTCATCTGATATTTTTTGGAAACAATGAGTAAGACATATGTATTTATATAAGCATTGGTATCATACAAAGATTGAAATTAGTACATTGCCCAGCGAATAGGTATCCCTCGTTCTCATCAGCGTCGTCTTCAAATACGACACCGTCATCGTCATCAACTGGAACGTGAAAATACAAGCCACATAAAATACATGTGCATTCGTGATAACAGGGCAGAGAAAATATGTAGCCCGAATAAAGATTATTAACAATTACCATTGGAAATGACCCTTGGCTTCGACTGGGTATGATCAACCCCACTTCCTTGTTCGGGCATACTTGCACTCTCATTTGTTGCCACGATAGCACCATGGCATTGACTCCTACATTGTACTGATGGAAACACACGTTTAGTCGGACTACACGCTATCGTCCAAGTTGGTCAGCCAAAATGACCGACAACTCATCTGACTTGAAAACAATGATAGTATATTACCATTGTTGTTGATCTTTGCAGTCATATGGGGTTGTGTCCAATCATCCCCTTCCCCAGCGTCATTGATGGTATCATCAGTCGCAGTAGCCATGTTCCTTGAAATGGATGCTTCAAATTGCCGGTTTCGACGGGCTAAGATAGATTGTCTTTCACCATGTGGCACATGTTGTTTACGTCTTAGTGGTCCAATAGACATATGCAGTGAATTGGCATCCTCAGTCTGTGTTGAAGCTGGCAGGAACGGGTTACTGGCGATTTCAGGGATAACCCAGTCGCAGGGGGTAACTGCGGATCCATCAGGTTCAATTGCATCTGTTGTAGGGTGTACAACCTCAGGGGTATATGTTGGGGACTCCATGGCGATGGACTCATGACTCAATGTGTCAGCCAACAGTGCTCTACGTTTTCGTATGTACTCTATCTTTGACCCTTTCCGCTTTGGTGTACTATTGTACAACCTAAGGCGTTCACGCCTAAACTCCCTCTCGGCGGGAGTTAAGTTTTTGTACCGCTCTCTAAAGTAGGCGGCCTTTTCCAAATTATGGTTAGACGTGTTACCAACCGTTTCATGC
This sequence comes from Zea mays, assembly GCF_902167145.1. Classification (NCBI taxonomy): domain Eukaryota; kingdom Viridiplantae; phylum Streptophyta; class Magnoliopsida; order Poales; family Poaceae; genus Zea; species Zea mays. The sequence goes on along the minus strand of NC_050102.1, from coordinate 3,617,048 downwards.
TCACCGCCTGGAATAAGGCATGTATACGTTAAACCGCCTGAAATCAGCTGTTTTACAAATTTAGTTGAGTGAAAAGTCATGTACCTGGTGTCAGAAGGTCTCTCGTTGTGAAAACATCGTTTGCCTTGAATGTCTCATTCCTATGCAACCAATCGCTATCATCATCTTGATTCACATTTATTTTTTCGTTTCCATCTAAAAACATTGAACACATTACTTTCTAAGTGTAGGTTTATGCACAGAAAACTAATTTAAATTTGACGTGTTTCATCACCTCCTGACACAGTGGACATCATATGTTGTCCCTTGTTTTGTTGTCGCGCCTCACGTCGTTTCTTATTCAACTCGTTCCTTTGGTCTACTGACATTTTTGCACGTCGTTCTCTATGCCTTTGCCTTTCTCGTTCGATAAAATTATTGGTCGGTGAAGTGTTATTATTTGGAACTGCCAAATCAACAGTGGCAAAATGACTTTCATGGCTACAAAATGATTTTCATGGCTACAAAAAATTGCGACTGGTATACCCACAATACCTTGTGTTGCAAAGTTTGTGAAATCAATTGTGCTACAGCCATCTGAAAGACTAACTGTGAAACACAATGAAAACCAAAAAATAAGATTAATAGATATTCACTAATCCACAAGAGGATATGTTAAAATAATTGTTACAATGATCATATACCTGGACCAAGATGGATTACTTCACGACGCTTTCTACTTTTATCGTTTTTTTGTTCAACGGTCATCGCGGCATATCTTTCCCTTTCCCTTTGCCTCTTACGTTCCTTAGCATCAACATTTGGTCCAAGCGATTTCGATCCATTTTCATCAGCTACAATATAACCTTGTGTATTAGCGTTCCCCTACATACTACGATATAAACGTTAATCGACACAAGTGTAATTACCTTTACCTATATTAATGGTGTTTGAGATGTTTGTCAATGGTGTGCGACCATCACTAAGTTCCATCTGATATGTTTCTGTTGGTTCTCCGTTCTCCATAAAGACCCCTATTATGGATAGTGGAATGGCTTAGTTAAGTTTTCACACATTTACTCTGTGTACAACCACAATTTAGTTCAATATATCTCTACTACACATTAAGGACACAGCGAGGGCGTCCACCAAGCATCACCGTGCCCCCGCCAATAATCATTCCTTCATCATATTTGCAAACTGATAACTTCCACAAAAGGAAACTAATTATACACCATGATGATGATGTATTGGATGTTTTAAGTGAAAATCCAGATGATTGTTCTATTTCAGATGATTCTGAGATGGATTTAGGCGATGCGTATGCAGACAAATTTATGCTAATAACATGTTTGTGGTGTACGGGTGTGTAGCAGAAAAGAACAAAAAAAAGTTGTGTTAAGTTTGTTATGAAAACAAAGTTCAGCAATAATTGTTCGTGACTTCAAGTTCATGATATAATTGTACACTATACTCTAGCTGCTGTCATCTATGCAGTTCAGCAATAATTGTTTGTGACTTCAAGTTCTTTATGTAGTTGTGACTGTTATAAGCACTAATTGATAATTATTATCTGTTCGTTGCTTGTCTGTTCAAAAATATTTGTTGGAGATACTTGATGCATATGCCCTTGCAGTGTAGGTCTGATTTCTTGTTCACACTACCATTCTAATTTTAGTGGCATCTGTATCTGCTAGTTGAATCCACCTTCATATGCTCTGTTACTGTGTTATGGAAACTAATCTATACTGCATTTCAGATTCTGAAGAATTCCAGCCAGTTGTGCCTGTTGTGAAAGCCGAGCCACTTAAAAATCAGTGGGCTGATGAAGATGTTGAAGAAGATGATGTAAAAGAATCATGGGAAGAAGAGTAGGAGGAGGCAAATGAAATTATATGATTTTTTTAATTGATGCATCACATGAACCCTTTCATTTAACTTTGGTTCTTTCATGTATATAGGGAACAGTAAATTTTCTCATCTTTATACACATTTCTATCTTTATGTAGTTGTGTCTGTTACAAGCATGAATGTCTGCATGTTGATAGCACTAATTGATAATTGTTATCTGTTCGTTGCTTGGATGTTCAAAAATATTTGTTGAACCTTTGATGATGGAAGCTCTTGAGAAGATTGAGAAGGATATTAAGACACCACTTTTAAGGAGTGACAAGATGAGAAGATGCCTGATGTCAGGAAACAGGACATCAGAAACTTCCACTCTTTTTGATTGTGACATCACACTTGACGACTAACTTCTCAAGAGCTACTATAAGACTGCATCTTTGATTGCAGCCAGCACAAAATCAGCTGCCATATTCAGTGGCGTCAGCACTACTATTTGTGAAAAAAATGTATGCATATGGCAGGAATCTTGGTCTATCCTTCCAGGTTGTCGATGACATGCTGGATTTCACCCAGTCAGCCGAACAACTTGGCAAACCAGCAGCAAGTGACTTGGCAAAGGGAAACCTGACTGCTCCAGTCATCTTCGCTTTGCAAAGTGAACCAGAGCTAAGGGAGATCATTGATTCTGAGTTCAGTGACACGGATTCGTTAGCTGCTGCAATAGAGCTCGTTCATAGAAGTGGTGGGATACGGAGGGCACATGAGCTTGCAAGAGAGAAGGGTGACTTGGCAATCCAAAATCTGCAGTGCCTTCCAAGAAGTGACTTCAGAAGTGCCCTTGAGAAGATGGTGGAATACAATCTTGAGGGGATTGAGTAGTGGATTTTACTTGAATGCTCCATCAGGGCTCCATCAGGTACATATCTCCATTTGGGGTTTGGGGTAGTTTCCATATAAATCTTTATATTCAGCCCCTTTGGGAAGATACATTTCACCGAAAAATCAGATGAATCGCACTATTTCATACAAATCTGGGGATAGCCTTTGAGCAGGCCACTACTATCATGTTGATTCTGTAACAGCTTGTGCAGAATCATAAGAAACCATGGTTTGACCGCAGCCCCTTGCGCCTACATGTAACCGAGCATTCTACTTGGCAGTTCTTGTAAATAATAGAACCATACAGTAACTTAGCATTCTTTTTTGTTTTGCAATCTGCGCATGCTTACAAGCAACAAAGTGTGCGCTATATTTGTATGGATCTACGTGCACCCGGCGTCGAGGTGATTTGTGCTGCTCCCACTCGCTGTGTTCGGCCTCGCCTTATCTCTATTCCACGCAGCCTTATCTGATCTTGCTTCCATTTCTCTGTTAGGTTTCAGTGGAGGCAGAAGTAAAGACGACAGTACCCGACGAGGTCCTAGGCAAGGCCGAGGCAAGGTGTTCCATTACCCTGTTGTGTTTTATTTCATTTATATACTACTGTTGTCCCCTATGGTTTAATTTCAGCAGTATAGACAAAGCTCGTACTATCTCTTTGGTTGAAGCTTTCCCAAATATGAGATCTTTAAAGGTCATTATGATATCAAATTATTAGTAATGGATCTCTCAGGCTTGGTAAATTAGTGGTTTTAAGGTATTAACACTACAATTTTTGGTATATCTCAATTCTGTCTCCTGTGCATTGGGTGAAGGATTTTAGTATATTGATTCCGTAGCAACGCAAGGGCTACACCTATGAATGCTGCTCCTTCCTTTTTTGTAATAAAAAAACTACACCGAGGTACACAAACACAGTCAACCGTTGAGATGAATTTATTCAAAAAAACTAAGGGAGGAGGTTTGCTTCGCAGGATCAGTGGCCGGCTTCCACCGCTGTCAGTCGTTTCTAAATACAATTCCTGAAGCCCCTCAACTTGTGCAAATCTGTATCCCAGTGAGCTTATCATAAGTGCATTTTTGCTGAAATGTTCATACTTCAAAATGTCCATGTATATACGAATTATATAACTTTTTTTGTTTTGTTTTCATTTGAGCAAACTGTTAACTGCCTTTTGAGTGCTTGATAGAAATACAACCATGTTTCTGAGTTTGTTATTTTGAGTTGATTAACATCTAGTTCTGAGGTGGAGGACTTTCTGAGGGTAACAAACTGTTTAAAGAAGGAAATTTCGAACTTGCAAAGTCTCCCACTAACGTCCACACTTTGTATTCATTAAATTTTGAGGTGATCAGACCTGTCCAACAAAATGCATTAATTTTGTTCATATTATTTTTCAGGAATTTCACGCATGTTAGACAAAATACATATTTAGAGTTTGTTTGCAATATATAAATATTTGTAACCCATACAGATTATTACGAGAATTCAATTTTTCGCACAAAATATTTATTAATCATGGGAACAAAAAAAATTCACAAACTATCTCTTATTAAACCCATGTCATAGGTATTACAATTCAGCCTCATGTTGCTCTTGGTTGATCAATAACAGTACGACATGTATTCTATCATTGTAGAATCTATCTAGGCCTAAACATAGTTCCAATTATTGCTCTTTGTGAAATTGTAGAATCTATCTACGCCTTTGCTCTTCAAGAAATGTAACAGCAAACTGACGGTTGTTCCGCGCCACCAAAGCTTTTTGAATTGCTGCAATGAATGGCACAATTAATCACATCTACACGAAGTTCATGATTTAATGAGAACAATCACGATTTAAATGTAACTAATTTTTAAGAGTATACTTACGTCCAAAATAGTGGGCGTTGTGATGGAACGGATTGAAGTGTATTGCGGTATGATCCGAAGACTCGAGGAACTCTAGAATTACACATTTAAATTTATGTTACGAATCATTATAAAGCAAAACTTAGTGACAGATGTGTTTGCAAGGCGTAAAGACATGTTGTACCTTGTCTTCTGAACCGCCTAAACATAGTCCCAATTATTATGCCATAATCCTCCTTAGCCAACGCCCAACGGAGTGCATTTTTGTTTAGTAGGTCACCCCAAACTTTAATGATATGTAAAGACCCCCTACGACATTCAATTTGGTAAGAATTTGTTAGTAATATACATAGATTTGACATATACAATTAATGGAATATACCTAGCATCCATTATAACAATCTTTCTGAAAGGGCCCCACATTGTGCGATGAATTGTATCCATGTGGACTACAATAGCCATAATGTCTACAAAAATAACAATTTATAAATGGATTAATACTAAATTTTGTTTAAACGATCAATGGAATATATCGAGCCAAGATCAATATATTCTTATCGACTAAAGTCCTGTTTGGCAACTCAGCAATATCATCAAGGTTGAAGAATATATGTTTTGGGAATGGCGGCATTTGAATTGGAACTGTGTATGGCTCCACGATAGTTTGTTGGTTGAAATACAATTCCATGGGACCATTTAGATGTCGAAAATTAAATTCCCCCGGATGAAGACCAAACTTTACGTTATGCATATTGTAAACATGCTTTTCATGTAGCAAATTGTTGAAATGTTTAACTGTCACGGACACATATGTTATGGCCTCGATCTTGGCTCCCTAATAGTATTTCAGTAGGATTTCAGTAGGAGTATAGGCAATGGTATGAAGATCATGCAACTTTGTAAATGAAACTTAAATAATTGTTGGCTTACATTGATGTCAGATAAAATAAAATGTTGTCTATCACGATAACGTGGTTCAATCGGGAATTTAACTTCTACCCGAGCGACAATACTGTATTTCCGAGGTAGCCCATAAAAATCTTCATCACGGTGGTCGTCGAACAACCTGTAGCTATATTAAACATACGACTAAATAACGGTAATTTCTTTGATAGACAAATTCTGTGTAAATATATTTATGTAATAACTTACATAGGCATCCGTTTTATGCGGTCCGCTGCGTCTCTTTCTCGGTTCAATATGACCGGTTCCATCAAAACCTTCTAGCCTTTAACAAAATTTCAAATTTAAATTTAAATGGAACACATGTCATACTTTCGCGGTTCAAAAATGTGATGTTGGCATATGGAACTTGATCATTTATCATGTACTTTACTTTATAAAGCCATTTAATCTAATCAGTCATCATGTCGTCAAGCGAGTTTATGCATTCAGTCTCCCTAGGTTGTTATATATATGTGTTCATCAATTGGTAAGAATAACTTTGGTGAGAAATTCAGAGTGAGTGGTTGTCTCACAGAGCAACCGATGTAATTGGAAAAGCACATTAAGAGAAGCACTTAAGGGTGTTTGCCTTTGTGGGTAATGGTATATTCGGAAAAGAACATGAAGAGAAGCAGATGACAAAGAGAACTGTGAACGGATGCAAGTGCACCGAATTCAAAGTATAGTACCATCCAAGCCTCCCCACTATTTATTTTTCTACGAATTAGCATCAACCGATATATACCGGAAGAATGCATATAAACTTTATACCCCAACACAAAAAACCCCAATACACACAAACTTAACAATGTATTACTTAACACAAAAAACAACTGTTAACTGCCTCGACATACATAAGAACAAATATGTATTTCTTTAACAGATCAATGCAGTTGTTCAACTGAAATCAGATTACAGTTTAATTATGTATTGGCAAAAAACAGATCACCTTCAAGCAATAAAAAACCGGAAGAAGGATGAGAACTGTTGTTCGCTTATGTCTGTCGAGGATACTTGCTCTTTTACATGACGGGTAACAACAGTTCTCATCCTCTATTATGGGCAGAAAAGCATGGCAATTGATATTCAGTGGTGCATAAAATCTGATTTCAGTTGCATCCGTTCACATCAATTAAAAAAATAAACATGAAGCGTTCACTCACCTTGTTGATGTCGAAGTTAATTTTGCAGCTTCAATTAGCAGAGTTCAACTGCTAGAAGAACTGAAATAGTGAAGAAAAAATAATTAGCTACATAGGAGACTTCACCTCAGGCCCTCACATAAAATTTCAGATTAGATATTCTTCATAGATTAACATATGTCATATAAAAGTTATACATATTAGGGAAAACATAAGAACAAGACATAATGCATATACATTTTATCAGGAAAATGCATATGTTCAACTCAAATCAGATTTCATTTGTCACTGAGTTTTGGCAAAAAACAGATTTCAGTGCCTAACCATATCAGTGCCTAACCATATCAGTGCCTAACCATATTGTAACTAACCAGTTTTCTGTACATATTGCAGCAATTTTCTAACCAAACTGCATGTGAAGAATAAATAAGTACTAATGAGCATATGAAGAATAAGCAAAATAAATTTGAGTTACTAAATTGAAATTCGGGAATAAGCAAGCAAGAGGGGATGCAGAGGTGGAGTAAGGCTAACCAAGGGTTGTGCAGCGCCGCAACACCTCCAAGTTTGCTGTTGGCGTTGCCGTCGCAGTGAAGAATAACGTTGCACGAACCACATGAATAGATAAATTTGAGTTACTCCAAGCATGAAGAAGAAAATTGTTTCAGTTTCAAGTCTTGAAACTGAAACTGGATGCACAGTTACTTATTCCACTATTTCGGTTTGAAAACTGTTAGATATGAGAAATAAATCCTTAAAGCTATTGAGTATGTGCAGTTTGGTACTGGTTACTATCTGTAATTATAGTGATGGTTAATGGATGCACAGTTACTGATGCAGAACTTTGTTATTGAACAGCAAGCACAGTTAGTACTGCAATTTTCTAATCAGAACAGCGAACTTGGATTTAAATGAATTACACACAGCACACTTTCAGAACAATATAATATAAACCATGGCTGAATCCTTAAAGCTATTGAGTATGTGCAGTTTGGTACTGGTTACTATCTGTAATTATAGTGATGGTTAATGGATGCACAGTTACTGATGCAGAACTTTGTTATTGAACAGCAAGCACAGTTAGTACTGCAATTTTCTAATCAGAACAGCGAACTTGGATTTAAATGAATTACACACAGCACACTTTCAGAACAATATAATATAAACCATGGCTGTTTGTTCCTTGCCACAAATAAATTTATTCATATTAAACAGAAGAAGTTATTTTGGAGCATCATAAGTTTGTTCTTGGTTTAACTGAGTTACACACATAGCACACTTTCAGAACAATAGAATATAAACCATGGCTGTTTGTTCCTTGCCACAAATAAATTGATTCATATTATAAACAGAAGAAGTTATTGGAGCATCAGAAGTTTGTTCTTGGATTTAAATGAATTACACACATAGCACACTTTCAGAACAATAGAAACCCTAAACCATGGTTGTTTGTTCCTTGCCACAAACTGTCCTACTTTCATGTCATTGTAAGTAGGACAGTTTGTTCCAGAGCTATATAGTCAAAAAATCTTTAAATACAAACGAAGCTACAGTCTTTTGTGTGTGACATGGAAAAGAAAGTAATTGTGGCTCAGAATGAAGACACCTGGACACACTGAAAAAAAACAAGAAAAAACTCTTGGCTTGCAGCAAGAAAAAACTCTTGGCTTGCAGCCGAGGGTACCACTACCAGCACTACACATAACAGCAACAGACTAATTTCCCCAAAAGCAAGCATTGGATACATGAACATTTTGAGAGCATGGCAGAACTGTTGAACTCGAGGTTTAGGTGGCTATAATTTGCTTTTCCCAGAACAAGGCTCGTCCTACCCATCATGCAACTCTCTATTGTATTACACACATAGCACAATTCCAGAACAATAGAAGAAGTGCGTCCAGGATCAAGCAAATTAAATAATTCAAGCAAATTAAATCTGCAGGTAGGGGAGTAGTGGTTGAACATCCGACGCCCAGGATCAAGCAAATTAAATAATTCAAGAGACTTAGTACCACTACCAGCACTACACATAACAGCAACAGACTAATTTCCCCAAAAGCAAGCATTGGATACATGAACATTTTGAGAGCATGGCAGAACTGTTGAACTTGAGGTTTAGGTGGCTAAAATTTGCTTTTCCCAGAACAAGGCTCGTTCTGACGACCAAGCAACTCTCTATTGTATTACACACATAGCACAATTTCAGAACAATAGAAGAAGTGCGTCCAGGATCAAGCAAATTAAATAATTCAAGCAAATTAAATCTGCAGGTAGGGGAGTAGTGGTTGAACATCCGACGCCCAGGATCAAGCAAATTAAATAATTCAAGAGACTTATAAAAAAACAGAAAACAGAAAACACACCTATTCAGAGCGCGAATGTAGAGGATCAAGCAACTGAACGAGTCGCCTCTGCAGGTAGGGGAGCAGCAACTGAACGAGTCGCCTCCCCATTTGTTCTTGTAGGTGGGCAGAGGTTGCCGAGGTCAATGCGGCATCGTCGATGGAAGGTGAGCGACAAGAATGGCGGGGATCGCGGAGCAGATGGGTAGGACAGAATTGATGGCGGCCGCGCACCTCCTCCCCATGCCCTCAACACGCGTGCCATCGAGTTTATGGTAGCCGCGATTATGGGAACCCGATCGAGCGCGCTCGGAGACGCGAGGATGGAAGGAGCAGGTGGGGGATCGTAGCGAGGATGGAATGAGGGAGGCGGGATGCGGTGCCGCGCGGCTGCGGGATGCGCGCTTGGGCGTGGGGCGGCTGTGTGATATCTGCTCGGATCCGCGAGATTGCAAGGAGCGGGTGGGGGATCGCCGCTAGGATGGAAGGAGCCGGATGCGGCGCCGCGCAGCTGCGGGATGCAAGCGTGGGGTGGCTGCGTGGAAGGAGCGGAGGAGCCGGGATGCGAGAGGCGGCGAGGATGGAAGGAGCGGAGGAGCGGGATGCTGCATGGAAGGAGCGGAGGAGCGGCTGCGTGGATGGAAGGAGCGGGGAGGCTGCGGCGCGGCGCGGCGCGGCTGGGACGGCTGCGGGTGTACGCGGGTTGCGGGCGAGGCAGAACGTGCGCCATCAGAAGTTGGACGCCTACACTCCATACATAATTAGTAGTAGAGATTTAATTTTACCGTTCTGTCATGCTAGCTTACGAGGCTGTGGTTTAGATTTTGGTTTAGTACAGGATGGCCCTGTGAAAAATGATAAACAGTGATCAAAATAAGAGCACAAATTAAATATGGCTCACAAATCGCCTGCATGGTTTTATTGACTTATTATGTTCATCAACAATATAATCATCGTAATATAATGATATACAGAGTTGACAACACTATTTATAATATGCATGCATGCTGAAATTAATATTAAGCGTATATAAATATATAATTGTAGTATGCATGACAGTCTAGTAGGGGCTCTCGCCGACGACGTTGCCCGGCGGGTTGTAGCTGCAGATGATGAAGACGCCGGCGTTGTTGTCGCAGACGACGCGGGCACAGCCGATGGCGGTGGAGTCGCGCCACACCACCTGCGTGTAGTGGCCGCACACCTGCCCCTCCGCGCAGCTGTTGGTGTCGTGGTCGTAGTACTGCTTCTCGGACACCCAGGAGCCCACGGCGTCGGACGCCGACCAGTCGGCGCCGGCGGAGCCCCAGAAGAGGTTCTCGCCGTAGGGCCCGCCGGAGTGGATCAGCTGGCAGTCGCCCTGGCGCTGCGCCGCGTAGCTCTGCGCGTACGCGGCGACGGTGTCGTCCCAGGACACCGGCCCGACGCCCACGTCGGCGCGCGCCGCGTTGTGCGGGTCCACGTAGTCCTGCGGCGAGTTCTGGGCCGTGCACGGCGCCACGACGATGGCTGCCATGGCCAGAGCTAGGAGGCACGCTAGCCTCGGTGCCATTGTTTGTTGTTTGCTGATGAACTAGTAATTATGAGCAAGCACCAGTGCAAGTCCAATGTGTGATCGGCGTGCATGAGATGTGGCGAGTGGTGGCTGGCCATGGTATTTATAATCGTATATAGGGGCAAGTCCAAGCAAGATATATAGCATAATTTGCAGAAGGTAGGCACTTGGCATGGTCACGGTCAATGGTGGCGCCTTCAAGATCTTCCAAGGGAGCCAAGAATTTCCACGGTATTATTGGATAGCATATACTTCATCCGTTTTTTTTATTTATCGTGGTTTAGTTTAAAAATAAATTAGCGAGTAACAGTATAGGATCGGCAGGAAAGTTTTCGGATAAACATGGATTTCGTTTACTAGACTCTGGGAGCAGGAGGTACAAAATGGACGGGCACGGCATTCTAGAGAACACTAGCAGGAAAATTGGCTTGGAAGGCTTGAACCCGTCATCTCATATACTACATCTATTCTTAAATATTGGTCATCCTTAATTTATTTTCAAATTAAAATATGAAAAATAAAAAAGAAGGAATGAAGTATTATTAGCAGAGTAGTTTTTTTTACCTCACCTACATAGTAGGTGAATAGAACGCTTTTCTTCGGAACTGACATGTGAAAATCCCTTAATTAGTTCCAATTGATAAAGGATCCACATTTTGTCGTAATAACCACAACCAGGACTAATATGGACTCTTTATCCAGATAAAACTTGAGACCGAGATTAATGCTCATGCATACTATAGTTTTTATTCTCAACTCTAGTTTTGAACTTTATAAGCTGTTTGGTTTGAGGAATGATCTAGTCCATCGTCTTCTCACTCCTCACTTTTTTGTTTGGTTTGTGGAATGGATTGAGTTGATCCATCATCACCTCATTCCTTATAGTTATTTAGTTAGTACTAATATGAGGAATGAGGTCATCCCACCAAATTTGAGGAATGGACCCATGATGCATCACTACATTTTGGATGAAATGATTCCTCAAACCAAACACCTCCTTACTATCGGAAGATCTACTTCATATGATCTCGGCTGGCTTGACCAATCCGTTTCTTAACGCGTACAAGGTTCGCTAGGGTTCTAGAAGACTAATTGTTTACCATTAGGTTTTCTCAAGGGACTTGGCCAATAAAGAAACCTGCTGTCATTTCATGTTCAGCCTCAGCGATCTTCATCAGACAGGAAAAGGGGCCTCGGAAATTATTTATAAATACGATTATACTTAGATATCATTTTTGTTTGGAATTATAATCTGACCAGATTATATAATCTAAATTATTTTGAACTAAGTGTTAGTTCAAAATAAGTTAGATTATATAATCTGGATAGATTATAATTCCAAACAAACACACTTTTAATTAATTTGTGATCAAAATATATTTAAATACAACTATACATCCCATTATAATTAAGGTTAAATACAGGCTAGGTGTTCTTCAAATCCTTTATGATGGGGAGATAGTCAAGAGCTTATATGATTCTACGGATATCCTACTAGAGATATAAGACGTATTTCTACGGCGCGTGTTGAAGGTTAAAACGTCTGGTACGAAGAAATAGGATGCTTGCACGTAGAATTTCCACAGCACAGTACAACACACAACTACACATAACACATGTGGTGTGGAAAAGTCACCGGTGACTTTGGAAATGAGGACCTGTCCGACCGTTATTTTCCCGCCATTCGCGGCGGATAATATTGTATCTGCACCCATGCATATTATATTATATGTCATTGAATGCTAACAGAAAAACGTAGATTACTAGTATTAACATAGGGCATGTTTGGTTCGTGGCTAAATACGCCACATTTTGCCTAAGATTAGTCGTTCAAATTGAAGAACTAACCTTAGGCAGAAAAGCTAGGCAAAGTGTGGCAAGTTAGGCAGAGAGTTAGGGAGTATTTGATTTTTAGAGACTAATTTTTAGTCGCTATATATGTTTTAATCTATTTTAGTCCTTAAATTACTAAATACGAAAATTGAAACTTTATTTTAGTTTTCGTATTTAGCAATTTTGAAATTAAAATTAAATAATATTGACGAACTAAAAATTAGTCCCTAAAAACCAAACACCCCTTTAATGATACACATGACAATTGATATAACGATGATGCCATTTCTTTTTAATGCATAATCGTATATGTACGAGTCCGATCAAAGTTTGCGTGTATGATTGCATGAACGTGCACCAATGGGAAATAAAGGACGGTAGGCGTGTGATCGATGAATTGATAATGATGTTGTAATTTCTTAAAAAAAAGAAGAAACTCGATCATATCACGATTGCGTTGTTGTTTAATTGCTTAACTCATTCGATTTGTAAACTAAGGAATGATGTGGCAGTTGCTTACGTCAGTTTTCACCTTGATGCGACACGAGTTGCTCGGCTGGTAAGAAAGCTGCTTAATTTGTGTGGATCGGATGTCCCAACTGAGTATCGATTTTTTTTTCTTTTGAATTTGAGCGAAGTACTCCCAAGTCACGAGTAACTGCCACATCATCCATCCCTCACTAAACGATGCGAACACAATGATTGTCAATAAGCGGAATGTCTTGAATTGAGTCGTATAGACAGAGGCGTGAGTGTATTTGTGCAACATGTCTCTTTAATTACTTGTTGTGTGCAGTCGTGGAGTTCAGAGATGATGGTATACATCAAAGGTGAATGTTATGTGGGTTTGTGTCGGTACCAGAAGCGGTGAAGGACGAGTGTTGGGTCTTGATCGAGAGACCGAAAAAGTCGGGTAATTAGCTATTATGGTGGCTGACACCTGTGGACACCAATAGCGTAATAACATGATAGAGCAAATCGTGTTGCCAGTGTGGCATTGCGGACGACATAACACCTGTCCAAGATGCGGGGAACACGAATGGATACATAGAGTATGATACCTGGAGAGGTTTGGTGGTCGAGCCTTAAATCACCTTGTGACAGTGTCACATCTGGATTTCAGGATAAATCTAGATACATCTCATATGTGCGCCAAAACTAGTTTTACACACATGCATATGATGACTTCAGGACCAATTGTACACAAATATGATGACTTCAGTGTATATAAACCAGTGTCACAAAATATTATTATATCAATATAATGTCTTTAAAAATAACTAAATAAAAGAAACTAGACGATGATTGATCGATAAGAAGCCACATGCAGGTTGACTGGAGCCACGATAGCATAGAACTCATCAAACCCTTCATAATAGTCCTCTTCATGTTGTCTCAGTTCTGAGCAGCGAATTCAGCAAGAATGAGAATACTTATGATTGGTATTCAACGAGTGTATAGGAAAAGTGTAGTGTAAGGCTTAGCAATGAATAATCTGAGGCTGAGCATTCCACAGTTTAACTTTTTATGGTCAAAATTTTATTAGCAACTACTAAGTATGATTTTATACCGTCCCAATTAAATAAAAGATCATAAATAAAATATTTAACAAAAGTCACATGCAAGTCTATTTAATTTAGTTCTATAGATTAATCATGTGAGGATCCAAGCCGCTCATGACCATTAACACGGTTGATATATCAGTTTTACACTCTACAGAGATTGTATATCTTTACCCACAAATCGTATTACTTATTTGCTATGACTCCCATACACCTCTTTTGAGGAGCCGAAGCAGGCTTCACTACGAGGCATTTATAAAGATCCACTAGTACGAGAGAGCCCACTAAAGTTTCAGAACGAGGTGGTATATGTGGTATCCCTCGTCAAAAAGCTACCACATAGCAGATCATCCTGAGAACATACGTGTAATTGAGTAACTCCCCCCCTCTTGCCCTTTTAGGTAAGGCAAACCCAAACTAGCATCACTAATTAATCAGCCAAGGCCAGAGCCATAATAGTTCTTATGGTTGCACTATTTTCAATACACGACGGTTGATCTTTAGCGACTCTTATTTGGGACCGATGGTTGGTCGCTAAAAATTATGGACCAGCGGTTGGTCACTAAATACGTTTGTAGCGACAGTCCGTCAGTCGCTAAAAGTCTAGAAATTTAACCACTTATGGTCGGTCGCTATAGAGATAACTGTGCGACTGATGGTGGGTCGCTATAGAGACTAGTTGGATAATAGATATATCGGAGATATTAAAACCACACCATGTGTCGTGATTGTGTCCTCTCCCCCGTGCTTCTCTTCGACGTCGCCTCCCTCCAGATCCGTCGCTTCCCTGCCCCCCTGCTCGTCGATTCGGCGCCTCCTCGCCTTCACGCGCCCACACCTCCTCCTCCTCACTACTGTCCATGCCTTTGTAACCGTCTACCGCCATGGCTGCTGGCGCCAGCGACTATATCATGAGGTTACCACTCCATGTTCCAACTAAATATAGTGCTCTTATATAATGAATAACAATAAAACCAATAAATAACAATACTAAAGCATGATCAATGTTTCTTTTGCAACATTATCCCATAACCAAGTAGAGCACTAGAAAATCTACCCAATAATAAGTAAACTAGGTGTAAACATGGTATAGGGAAATAAAACTAGGCACCCTTAATAGGTCCTATTAGGTTAACCTAACTGTGCAATGCATATGTGAGAACATAATAGTAAATATTATATAGGTCAAAATAATGTGATCAAAGACACAACTTTCCTTCTATAGTCAACTCCTGCTGCTCAAAGTCTTCTGAAGGTTGGGCTTCAAATCCCTGTGTCGAGAATTTCTCAACAGGGGATTTATAGGGTATGTCACGAGATCGGGAATTGAAGAGACACAAGATTTAGGGCATGTTTGGATCCTCCTGGCTTATTATTTGCCACTGGCTTATAATTAGCTGACAAATAATTAGCCAAGGCATGTTTGGAGACTTGGCTAATATATGTCTTTTCTCTTTATACAATCTATTAGCACCTATTAGCAAAGTCAAATGGCTAATGGCAAATAGTCTGCCAGCCCTCCGGTTAACAATTAGCCTATTTGTTAGCCAGTCTGTTCAGAGATTAAGGTGCTAAAAGTAGCTGGCAAACTGTTTGCCACAAGAATCCAAACAAGCCCTTAGGTTGGTTTGGGCTCTCGTCGTGAGATAATACCCTACGCCCAATGTTTTGGTGGTTAATGATCTATTGATCTGTTATGTTCTGGCATGTGCTCTCAGGGGGTCCCCCACTTCTCCTTATATAGTCCAAGAATAGGGCATCAACAAGGGTGAATACAAGTAAGTTACATGATAGATCTAATCTGGTAACCTAGTGTGTGTGGCAAGCCTAACCACCAAGCTAGAACAAGCCCATCAATCAAAGAAATAACTCGAGAAGAAAACATTTGGGCAGCAGAGGTACCATGTTAGGCTTCAGGACCTTCGAGAATCTCCATCTTCATGTCACACCCTAATGTTCTTGTATTTTCTGTCTCATCAATCTAGGTACCAACATATTTAGCCCCAATAATAGAAGCTGAAAGGGAAATGAGTTTTAATCTATTTTTATACTTGTTTTGGTGATTGATGACCATCACAACCATATGGACTAACTAGTTTGCCAAGTTTATGATTCACGGGTTCATAAGATCAATATCGAAGTTTCTAAGTCCGAAACATCTCAATTCTAGCCAATTAGGGGTAAAACTTGAAAAAGAGGAACTTGCAGTAATTCTACACTTTGGATAAGTTCTAAACACACATAGGAACCTATGTAACACATCTAAATAGGTTGGAAAGCTCATGTTTGAAGTTTCACTCTTTTGGAGCTAGTTTCCAAAACTAGAATATGAGTTAGAGAAATCAAAATGTTCAAGATCCATGACTTAGACTAGTTGGATAGTCTCTAGATATGTTTGTCTAAGTCATGAGAATACTCTCAAATGCAGCCAAATCTAATAGAAGAAGATATGCCAAAGATTACAAAAATCCAGCTACACTAGGAGCACTGGAGTGTTTATGCAGAGATTGTGTAAACCGATGTTGTCGGCTTAGCGAAACGGACCATGATTCCATGTGCACCGAACCATTATTGCAGAGAAGACCACAAATAGTCCTCAGTCGTTTGGTTCAACGGACCATGGGTCCATGTGCATTGGACCTTCAAGCTTCAACGACCAGTTTCTTATTCCAACAGTCATGGTGACATGTCAGGGTCCAGTGGCGCATGGACCCAGTCCAGTGCACCCTAACAGAGCCTGTCGCCATCAGAATGACTCCCTACTATAGAAGACTAACATGGGGTCCAATGCACCAATGAACCACTATTGTTCAGGGTTTGGTGCACCGAAGTTAAAGCAGAACTCCCCACTTTATTCCAATGGCTATGTGGTGTGGTTGGAGCTATAAATATCCCCAACTAGTATTCAAGACACACAAGAGCTACATCAAACATACGTTCATTGCTTGCAACAACTCCAAGTCATCCAATTCCTCCCAAGTGCCACATTCCATAGAATTGAGCTAGAGAAGTTTAGTGCCTTATGGAGTATTTATTCTCGAGTTTGTTGCAACTAGTTCTTGTGTTCTTGAGTTTCTTTCTTTCTCACTCTCAATCTTGTAAAGCTAGCAAGAGACTCCAAAGTTGTGTGGAGATCCTTGCGAAGACTTCGGTCTTTTGGATTTGAGAAATTATACTCAAATTTTCTAAGTGATCGTTTGAAAGAGGGAAAGGGTTAAAAAGACACATCCTAAGTGGACTCATCAATGGGGATGTAGGTTATTTGGAGCCAAACCTCAGGAAACAAATCACCTGTGTCTTTGTGTTCAGTTTGATTTGTGACTTGTTTCTTCCTCTCCCTCTCTCTCTTTAGTTCTCTTGCTTGTGCTTGATTATAAATCAATTGTGTTGCTCCCAAAGTAATTCTACAATCATATTGAGCAAAACTTGCAATAAGAACTACTCTCACTCACTCCGATCAAGTTGCTTCTCGTTCTATTGCCTAATCGAGGTTTGAGTTTTTGTATTTAGTAATAAATTTTAGGTTTTGTCTATTCACCTCCCCTCTAGCCGACTGTCAAAAACCTTCAAGCCATCACCCAACCATGTGATGGAGTCAGAATCCCCCACTAGAGAAAACTACTATAACTACCTATAAAGCTTGATGATCCACCACCTTACTCGAAAGAACTTTTCTCAAGCCTAAAGGTCCACCTTCGAAAGCATAACCTTTGTTGACTGACGTTGGTCATGAATTCCAAGATCCCTCTCTTATCTGGTAGTCTTTGGACGAATAGATATTTAGAACCACTATCACTATCATCGTTTGGCATACTAAACTCTATATTACTACGCCAAACATTTGTGATAGATATGTCGATAATCGTTTAATACCTTTGGTCACCATAGATGGCCCTACAAACTCTACAGTTGCATGCACCTAGTGGATTCCCCCATTTTGCCAAAATCATCCTCAAAGGCCTTATCCATGTCCTCTACATCATTTGCAACAATAATGACCTTCACTGAAGCACCTCCCCCTAAGGTTGTTCTCTTCACGAGGGCACTCAAAACAACCTTTTGTTTTTGCCTTAGCCTTGCTTGAGTCAACCTTTAGCACAACATTTTCCACACCATTGGCCTTCTCCAAAACAATCTTCACAAGTTTCCCGAGACCTCGTAGGGGCATATTTCATGCCAAGTTAAAAAATGGTTCAGTCGGGGCATATGGCACACCGTACAAATTCAAGTAGTATACTCTCTCTTAGAAATGTCACTAAGAATCACACATGTTGAGCCCTTAGCGCACACGACAAGTATAATGTTTGTCTCGCCTTTGGTCCTACTAAGGCTAAAGGGTGGAAAGGGTATACCATCAACCTCTTCGAATATTGTCACGTACACCATTTCAAAAGTAGGATCCTTCTAGGTGAACCAACCCAAGGGCAAAATCTGGATAGTAATGAAATCCTCAACTAGATCTTGCCCTTCGTAATAACGAACAATGTATCGGAAGGCTTTTTCACAAGCTTGACATCCCTCACATCTTTTAGCCTTAATGTGTGTCTTAGGGTCATCTTCTCAATCTTGGACACTAAGAGGAACTAAAAACTTCCTGGACTCTTGAATCCTTAGAGGTAGCCCTTGGTATCTTCACATAGATTTAGTAGCGGTCCCAATCATTCATGCAATTATTATTGTCAGCCAAGGAGATCATGTACTCCTACCCCTTTTGAGTCCACCAAGGCATAAGCGAGTAGTTGCCAAACTGACCCTCCTTCACAATACCATTAATAGTGACCTTCTTTGGCTGACAGTATAGCTCATAACGAGCATAAAAGCATCCAATATTGGCAATGCTCCGTGTGCCTAAAGGCCCCCAACATTACAATTAAGGTGGATATTGAGGCTAGCCTTTGACATTGACGATGAAGGCTAACAACATAATGCGTTTGAGGACATTAGGGACTCCTCACTAAGGCCACGATCTCGTGCTAACAGTTTTTGAAGGACCTCAAGGGAGTCCATTAGGACTTCACCTCGACTTGACTAGAGCCCATAACTTGAAGCGGTATTGGAGCAAAAAAGTCCTTGTTACCTTTGGTGTGGTGCATTGAGAAATATAGGTAGAAACACTACCGGAATCAGACTCTTTGCCAAGTGCCCAGCTCTTTGCTGAGGGCAATTTACCAGGCACTCGAGAAAACAACCTTTGCCGAGTGCCACTTTTGGCAAACAATGACACTCGGCACCGACCTCTTTTGCCAAGAGCAACACACTCGACGCACAATGACACTCGGTAAAGACGACTTTGCCGGGTTTCAAGCTCTCGGTGAAACGCGACGATTGACATATGGCCATCAGCAGTCGTCTATAGTTGATGGTTGTTAACTATGCTGAGTGTCTGGAGTTAACACTAGGCAAACTAACTTCTTTACCGAGTGTCCCTCTGTGGGTACTCGACAAAGTAAGGCTTTGCCGAGTGTCTTTCTTTGACACTCATCAAAGTATATTTCTTTTTATTTTTTCCACCAAACTTTTTATGGTGCGTTCCTACAATATATAGACCTACATGTTCAATTTTGGCACAATTACAAAAGTGTTTGCTATACCTGTTAGTGAGAGCACCTAGAGGGGGGGGGGGTGAATAGGTGATCCTGTAAAATCAACACTAAATTGCAACAAACTTGATTACAAAGATATTAGTGCGAGTTAATCAAGTTTATGAGGTGAGCTCTTGCGAACACAGACAATCAAAGAGAAAGCACACAAGAGACACACGATTTTTATCCCGTGGTTCGGCCAAGTAATACTTGCCTACTTCCACGTTGTGGCGTCCCAATGGACGAGGGTTGCACTCAACCCCTTACAAGTGATCCAATGATCAACTTGAATACCACGACTTTATTTCTTACTCTTTCTCCCGTTTGCGAGGAATCTCCACAACTTGGAGCCTCTCGCCCTTACAATGATGATCACAAAAGAAGCACGTAAGTAAGGGAGGGAAGAGCAACACACACAAGACTCAAATCCACAGCACAACCACGCACACAAGTCACAACTTGAGCTCAAAACACAACGCACGAAATTTACAACTCAAATGGAGCTCAAGTCACCATCACAAAAAATTGAATGCGTGAAGTTGGAGTCTTGGAGTCTTAGAATGTTTTTCATAAGCTTGGGTGTCTCCTCCATGCGCCTAGGGGTCCCTTTTATAGCCCCAAGGCAGCTAGGAGCCGTTGGAGGCCAGCAAGGAAGGCCATCCTTGCCTTCTGTCGAGTGGCGCACCGGACAGTCCGGTGCGCCACCGGACAGTCACTGTAGATGGTCCGGTGCCGATCTCCTTCCTTTTCTAGCGTAGACAACCGTTGCAGCTCTGGGCCAGTTGGCGCACCGGACACTGTCCGGTGCCCCCTGCCGACCGTTGGCGCGGGCCACGCGTCGCCCGCGGATTGCGCGGCCGACCGTTGCGGTGGCGACGATTGGCTCACCGGACAATCCGATGCACCACTGGACAGTTCGGTGAATTATAGCCGTACGCCGCCAAACTTTTCCCGAGAGCGACCTTTTCACCAGAGACCAGCCTGGCGCACCGGACACTATCCGGTGCACCACCGGACAGTCCGGTGTGCCAGACTGAGCTGAGTTTTGGCTGCCCCGAGCCAACTCTTAAGCAATTCTTTTCTTTTCTTCTTTTCTCTATTTCTAACACTTAGACAAATATTAGTATACAAAAACCAATGTACTAAGTCTAGAAACATACCTCATGCCTTGATTTGCACTTTTTCAATCTTGGGCATATTTAGAACTTAGAGAATATGTGTTGGGCACTTAATCACCAAAACATTATAGAAATGGCCCAAATGCACATTTCCCTTTCAATCTCCCCCTTTTGGTGATTTATGCCAACACAATCAAAAGCAACCAAAAGAAGTGCAATATCAATGCAATTGAATACCAAATTGTTTTTACTACAGTTTGGCATATTTGGATCGCTCTTTGCCACTACTTGGTTTGTTTTTGCAAATCAAATTCATTTTCCTATCTCTAAGTCAGACTCACTTGTTTAGGCATAAAGAGAGATAATCTAAGAGTGAAATTGATCAAGTGCCAAAACTCCCCCTTTTTCCCATAATCATAAATTCTCCCCACAAGAGACCAAATTTTGCAATAAGAGTATTTTGGACAAATCACAAGTTCTAACTCTATTGTTTTCAAAATTCACAAGTGGTAGCTGATCCATTTGCTTTGGCCTTATTTTCTCCCCCTTTGGCATTAAGCACCAAAACAGGATCATTCTTGGCCCTTTAACCCCATTGCCTCACCAAAAATGTCAATTAAGAGCAAAAAGGCAATAAGAGCATAAGAATGAACTTGGAAATAAGTACACTAATACCGGAGTGCAGTGGAAGTCTTTTCATTGTCCAAGTTCACCTTTCCCTTTTAATGCACCTTTGAGACTACATCAAGTATACTCAAATAAACAGATTAGTCTCAAAGGGTCAAGTTGTAGCACATCTCCCCCTAAATATGTGCATCATTCACACATGGACTTGTGAGGTCCGGGGATCCCTTGCACAACTTGAGCACCATAGATAAGCAGCAAACTACATAAATACATGAAGTAACATGATCAAAGGCATAGAACACATGTATGCTATAGATCAATCTAAGTTACGCGAATCTAAGACATTTAGCTCACTCCGCAACCTGCAAAAGGTTTTCTCATCTAACGGCTTGGTAAAGATATCAGCTAGCTGGTTCTCAGTGCTAACATGATACACTTCGATATCTCCCTTTTGCTGGTGGTCCCTCAGAAAGTGATGCCGGATGTCTATGTGCTTAGTGTGACTGTGTTCAACAGGATTATCCGCCATGCGGATTGCACTCTCATTGTCACATAGGAGTGGGACTTTGCTCAGATTGTAGCCAAAGTCCCGGAGGGTTTGCCTCATCCAAAGTAGTTGCGCGCAACACTGTCCTGCGGCAACATACTCGACCTCAGCGGTGGATAGGGCAACAGAGGTTTGTTTCTTTGAACTCCAAGACACCAGGGACCTTCCTAGGAATTGGCACGTCCCCTGATGTACTCTTCCTATCAACCTTGCATCCAGCATAATCAGAGTCTGAATATCCAATCAAGTCAAAGGTAGACCTCTTTGGATACCAGATCCCGAAGCAAGGCGTAGAAACTAAATACCTAAGAATTCGCTTAACAGACACAAGGTGACATTCCTTGGGGTCGGATTGAAATCTAGCACACATGCATACACTAAGCATAATGTCCGGTCTACTAGCACATAAATAAAGCAAGGAACCTATCATAGACTGGTATGCCTTTTGATCAACGGACTTACCTCCTTTGTTGAGGTCGACATGTCCGTCGGTTCCCATAGGTGTCTTCACGGGCTTGACGTCGTTCATCCCAAACCTCTTGAAAATATCTTGAGTGTACTTCGTTTGGGAGAGGAAGGTGTCGTCCTTGAGTTGCTTCACTTGGAACCCAAGGAAGTAGTTCAACTCGCCCATCATCGACATCTCAAATTTTTGAGTCATTACCCTGCTAAACTCCTCACAAGACTTTTGATTAGTAGAACCAAATATTATGTCATCGACATAAATTTGGCACACAAAAAGATCACCTTCACAAGTCTTAGTGAAAAGAGTGGGATCGGCTTTCCCATCCTTGAAAGAATTAGCAATTAAGAAATCTCTAAATCATTCATACCATGCTCTTGGGGCTTGCTTAAGTCCATAGAGCGCCTTAGAGAGCTTAAATACATGGTCGGGGTACCTGTCATCCTCAAAGATAGGGGGTTGTTCCACATACACCTCCTCCATGATTGGCCCATTGAGGAAAGCGCTCTTCACTTCCATTTGAAACAACCTGAAAGAGTGGTGAGCGGCATAGGCTAATAATATTCGAATAGACTCTAGCCTAGCCACAGGAACAAAAGTCTCCTCGAAATCCATACCTGCGACTTGGGCATAACCTTTTGCCACAAGTCGAGCCTTGTTTCTTGTCACCACTCCGTGCTCGTCTTGCTTGTTGCGAAACACCCACTTGGTTCCCACAACATTTTGCTTTGGACGTGGCACTAGGCTCCAAACTTCATTCCTCTTGAAGTTGTTAAGCTCTTCCTGCATGGCCAACACCCAGTCCGAATCCTGCAAGGCCTTCTTCTACCCTGAAAGGCTCAATAGAAGAGACAAATGAGTAATGCTCACAAAAATTAGCTAAACATGAGCGAGTTGTTACTCCCTTGCTTATGTCACCCAGAATCTGATCAACGGGGTGATTTCTCTGAATCGTCGCTCGGACTTGAGTTGGAGGGGCCAGTGGTGCTTCTTCCTCCATAACTTGTTCTTCTTGTGCTCCCCCTTGATCACGCGCCTCTTCTTGAGGAACCTGTTCATCATCTCGAGTTGGGGGATGCACCATTGTAGAGGAAGAAGGCTGATCTTGCTCCTATTGTTCCTGTGGTCGCACATCTCCAATAGCCATCGTGCGCATTGCGGCCGTTGGAACATCATCTTCATCTATGTCATCAAGATCAACTTGCTCTCTTGGAGAGCCATTAGTCTCATCAAATACAACGTCGCTAGAGACTTCAACCAAACCCGATGATTTGTTGAAGACTCTATACGCCTTTGTATTTGAGTCATACCCTAGTAAAAACCCTTCTACAACTTTGGGAGCAAATTTAGAATGTCTACCTTTCTTCACCAAAATGTAGCATTTGCTTCCAAATACACGAAAGTAAGAGACATTGGGTTTGTTACAGGTAAGGAGTTTGTAGGAGGTCTTCTTGAGGAGGCGATGCAGATATAGCTGGTTTATGGCGTGGCAGGCTGTGTTCACAGCTTCCGACCAAAACCGCTCGGGCGTCTTGAACTCTCCAAGCATCGTCCTCGCCATGTCGATAAGCGTCCTGTTCTTCCTCTCTACCACACCGTTTTGCTGTGGTGTGTAGGGAGCGGAGAACTTGTGCTTGACGCCTTCTTCCTCAAGATACTCCTCCACTTGCATATTCTTGAACTCGGACCCGTTGTCGCTTCTTATCTTTTTCACCTTGAGCTCAAATTCGTTTTGAGCCCTCCTTAGAAAGCGCTTTAGGGTCCCTTGGGTTTTTGATTTATCCTGCAAAAAGAACACCCAAGTGAAGCGGGAAAAATCATCGACAATAACAAGACCATACTTACTTCCCTCGATGCTAAGGTAGGCGACGAGTCCGAAGAGGTCCATGTGAAGAAGCTCTAGTGGTCTTGATGTTGTCATCACATTCTTGTTGTGATGAGTGCTTCCCACCTGTTTCCCTGCCTGACAAGCTGCACAAGGTCTATCTTTTTTGAAACATACGTTGGTTAGTCCTAACACATGTTCTCCCTTTAGAAGTTTATGAAGGTTCTTCATCCCAACATGTGCTAGACGGCGATGCCACAGCCAGCCCATACTAGTATTGATGTTTTCGCTTGATGTTTTCTCCCCTTTTGAGTGCATATGTGATGCTTTAACGTTAGTGCTCATAAGTTGCATTGAGCATAGTTCCCAATTCAGGAGCCAAGCAATAGTAGTTATGCTTAGCCCCCGAATCTGAGTAGTCCGTGCTTTGGAAAAACTCTATTCTTCCCTTATTCAAAACATTTGATTTGTTTGTGCTTATCATTGCTGAGCTTGTGTGTTTTCTTTCTTTTTAAGAAAGGTTTTCTCTAAAAACATAGATAACAAATTAGAGCTAATCCTCATCTTATGCTTCCATTCTCCCCTTAACCCATCTCAAGAGCAAAGTGCCTTACCCAAGAAGATATCGGGAAGCTTACCCTTGAAGCATGGAATAAGCTACAGAGGAACCTATCCAACCGCTCAGTCAAAAGGACCGACCGTGAGAATCAAAGCACTGCCCCTGAGTCAAAGTAAACAGGAAAAGAGGACAGAAGAAGTTATTACCATACAGAGAGGCAAAGATTCTTGGAACTAGAGACCACAAACATCAGGGTCATTGACCCCACCACTCACCCGTGCCCCTCGCACGCGTGCCCGCCTCCATGCGCACTACCGCCACCCACGCCCCCTTTTGCAGCGCACCCACCGCCATCGTCGCCGGCAGCAGGCCCCCCTTCCCCTTGTCGCACCTGCTCCATCACTACCACTCCACACCCCCCCGAGCCCCCCCGCTCGCCTATAACCCCCCCACCAGCTCCCTCAACTTCCATCTCGCTCAAAGCAAAACACACTCTAGATAAATCCCCTCTGCCAAATCGCAAGCAACTCCATTTTCCACTCCCTCGCCCCTAAGATCACAATGCTTGGTGATTCTTGGGTTGAAGACTGTTGTACATGGTTCATAGTCTTTGGTTTCCTCCTCTGTATGATGGTAATACTCTTTGATAGAATCCTCCAGTGGGAAGAGCAAAGAGAAAGAAAGAGGCAGTGAAAAGTTAAAAGTGAGAGGAGAAAAGAAGATAGTGAAGAGAAGATAAGAAGAAGGTTCTCCCAGAATCAACCCTGTGTCAGTCATTTCTCCACAGCCTGCTCAAGCAGCAACAGCAGAAGAAGGCCCCGTAACACCCTTGTTATGAGGTACTTCAAGGAGTTCAAATCCCCAAGATTCAAGAGTTTTACCCTCATTCTTTTTAACTGGGGTAGTGTTCCAGTAAGGTTCCTGCTATGGAGAAAAAGAAGAAGGCCTGTAGCAAGTTTGTGGAGGACCGTATCATCCAAGCATATAAGTTTCTGGATGAGAAGTGGTCACCCAAGATTTGTTGATGAAGCGCCAGAAGACCAATCAAGGAAGGAATCCATGAGGGAGTTTGCAAGAGAAAGGTTTGTGTGTTGGTATCGATGCTTCCTCAATAAGCTAGCTGCCAAGCGAAAGCTGAAGCCTGAAGATGATCTTTGAGTAGCCAGAATCAGCATTTGCAATCGGCAACCAGATGCTCCTCAAAGGTCAGATTTTGTTGAAGTTTCATCTCCTCGAAGAGTCCGCAAAGTGAAGATATGTAGCTGAAGTAAAGCTATAGCCACAACCCTTCTAAGCCAAATCTCGAGGACGAGATTCATTTTAAGTGGGGTAGATTTGTAGCATCCCAAAAATTCAAATCTTGGAATTTTCTCAAACTCGCTCTAAATTCAAAATGAATTTCAAATTTCATTTCAAAATGTTTGTTTGCGAGTTGATATCAGCAAATAAAATATAGTGGTCTATATTCTCTCCAAAATCCTCCTCAAATATCCTACAAATATTTCCCCAGTGATCCCTCTCAAATTGTTTCCAAAAATACTGCCCAGATATTTCCCCAGTGATCCCTTCAAATTCTTTCCAGAAATACTGCCCAAATATTCCACCGATATATCTCCAGATATTTTCCTCTTGAGAAATACCTTCAGAATCATTTTTCAAGTCCCCACAAATATTTTCTTCATAACTTTCCTCATGCTCATACGTATACGTATGCCTCCGGTGTCATACGGTGAGCTCTACAAGCTAATTACACTCATATAAGACAAATCCATGCTAATCTCCCACTAATCCTCTCATCCTCCCACTAATCCTCTCATCCCTCCCCCTAATCCCCCCACCATGGCTATAAATAGAGGGGCAAGGGCCTCCTCTCATCCCACCCCAAGCCATTTAATGGCAACTCTCTTCCCCCCCCCACACACCCACTCCATGTTCCGCACAAGCACACACTAGCACAAGGATCGTTCGGTCGTTCTTCGATCGTTCGTCCCCCTGTTCTTAGTTTGTTTGTTCGTTCGTCCGATCGTTCGATCGTTCGTCCGATCGTTCATGGTTCGTTCGCCCATTCGTCCGATCGTCCGTCCGTTCGTTCGTCCAAATAATCTTTTTCCTGCTGTTATGCTACCGAAATTCCGATCATTCGTTCGTTCGATCATTCGATCGTTCATCGTTCGTTCATAGTTCCTATTCATCGTTCATCATTCGTTCATAGTCCCTATTCATCGTTCTTCCAGATAATCTTTGTCCTGCCGTTATGCTGCCGAAATTCTGATCGTTCGTTCGTCCGATCATTCGATCGTTCGTCCGTTCGTTCGTCCAAATAATCTTTTCCCTGTTGTTATGCTGCCGAAATTCTGATCGTTCGTTTGTTCGATCATTCGATCGTTCATCGTTCGTTCATAGTTCCTATTCATCGTTCATTCATAGTCCCTATTCATCGTTCTTCCAGATAATCTTTGTCCTGCCGTTATGCTGCCGAAATTCCGATCGTTCGTTCGTTCGATCATTCGATCGTTCGTCCGTTCGTTCATAGTTCCTATTCATCGTTCATCGTGCATCGTTCGTTCATACGACTATTCACCATCACTATTCACCATTACTATTCATCATTACTATTCACCGTTACTATTCATCATCTGTTGGGGACTTGTTCTCAAATGCTTTGGATCAAGAACAAGGCAACATGAAATGTTAAATGTTAATATCCTTCGTCCTTCGAAGCAGGATATAATGATTTTCAGATGAAGGTTATGAAAGACATACCTTCATAAACATAAAATACAATAATGAAGAAAGACTCATATGAAACATAAAAGATAACACAAACAATTATGTATTACTGTCGAATCATTTCTATTTTTATTATTATGGAAAAATAGAAATGATGCCAAATTACAAATGTACCTTCAGCTCGTAAGAAAGTAAAGATATAAGCGTGACGCAAGAGCAAATGCCAAATCAGCGTGAACAATACGGGAGTACTGTTCATCTATTTATAGGCACGGGACGCAGCCCGTGTAAAATTACATTAATGCCCTTTACATTTATCAATAACTCTATCGTAATTCTTCGAGGTCTAATTTGGCTTTTCATCTTTAGGTCGGTTCCCCTTTCCTGCTGCCATGCCGAAGCTTTTCTACGCATAGCTTCGTGATTGTTTTAACCATCGTCATGATCGCCTTCGTCATCTTACTCAAGCTTCGTCTTACCTGTTCACATATTTCACTTGGAAAACATTGTCAAATTATGTTTTTGAGGACCTTCGGAAGCCGAAGGCCCCCAACATCATCGTTACTATTCATCGATGATATCTATAATAACTTTTCACCGACACTATTCATCGTTACTATTCATCGATCATCCGATCATCCCAAATTTCAACTACTCATCCATCACGCTGTCCAGTCCACCTAAGACTAGCCAGACCCATATTCCAGTCATACGAACTCTGGTGACTGTGATTTTCCTTCTAGTAGGGAACTTCCCATCTGGTCACCCATCCCAGGTTTCTCCAAGTTGAGCACACTTAACTTTGAGATTCCTTCGAACAAGGCTTCCAAACTCCAATTCCAATAATTCTTGTTTCTAAATTCTTATCGAATTATTCTCTATCCAACCAGGTCATCCCTTAAGCATGGTTCATGTTCTAGAAAACTCCCAAAATACTCTTGTCCCATATTCTGCCTATAACTCTCCTGTTCATACTAAGTCAGACGATTCATTCGTGACTATTTTCACCAACAGTGAACTTCACTGTGCTACACCACATACACTCAGCTATAAATACACCCAGCTACCCTCTCCCTCTCCACACACACTCAACACCCTCAGCCAAGGCAAACACCCCACCCACTCAGTTACTCCGCTCTGCCGGCTACACACATAGTGTCGCTTCGCCTTCAGTCCACCCTCCTGGTAAGCACCTCCGCTCCACCACCAGTAATATCACAGCACCACATGACACAGATTCTACTCAAGACTCTACCCATCCATATATCGCTATTCTGCCCACTATACTAAATATTTGTTGGTATAGTTGCTGGTTTGTATGTTTGCTTGTTCATGTTGCATAGTTATCGGAGCGTTCGTGCCGTCTCGTGGAGGCAAGATCTGCAAGTCTATGCCAGGCGGTGGAGCCAGAAGCCAGTTCCGCGAGCTCATCTTCCCCCTTCGCCGGATAAGCACAACAAGCTCACTGGATCCATTTGATGCATAAATTACCTATGATTTTTCAACCACAACCCTCAGCCTATTATTTTATGCATGATATAATTTTGAGACAAGTTATTATGGCCACCCAGCCGCTTGCCGCAATCAATCCTTGATATATTTGTTCCAAATGATTTGAGAAAAGGTGTGAGTTTTCAAAAGAAAATGCTTTTCAAAATGTGTATGATGAAGGGTTTTCACCCTTATCACCTTTAAGTAGGGATGATCAGGGACTCCCTGATTTAGGGGAGGGCCTAAGGTGATGGATCAGCTGGTTTCGGCGTGAGCAGAAGGATGGTCCCCTCATATAAGGACCAGTTTGGCATCTTTCACTACCTGTACTCATGATAAGTACAACCACTCGAGACTGTGTGGGCAGTCACTCAATCTGAACTCGTACGGTCCAACCCCAGGGTTATGAAGGCTAGGGAGCAACATGAGGATAAGGAGGGGGAATGTTTTGTCCGGTTTGGACATGGCGGTGGCCTGACTCCTTCCGGTATAACCGTTAAGGTTAGGACGTGCGAGGGAAGAAAGAGATTCAGATTCGGATCTCATTGGCCATGGGATCGCAGAGCCGAACTAGTGGGTAAAGTGTACACCTCTGCGCAGAGTTTGAAAACCTATTCGAATAGTCTGTGTCCACAAGAATGGACGAGTCTGGTGTGGTATGACAATTAGTGTTTTGTTTTCAAAAAAGGGTGCGTTTGAGAAAAGTGGTTTTTAAAAGGTCCGGTGGACGGGAAGTCCAGTAGCTATTTTTGAAAATGAAAACGAGTGGGAAACTGCTGAGATACCTGTATGGTTTAGTCCAGGGGATTTTGTTCTATATTGAAAAACTTTCTGCTCCTTTGGGGGAGGATGCGCTTTGAAAAATACAAAATGTTTACAAAACAACCCTGCATAAAATATTGTTGTTTCTGCAAAATATCCTGAGCTCCACATATTCCATGCATTATATCTGATTTCCCTATTCCGCGGGTGAAGGTGGGCTGCTGAGTACGTTGTACTCACCCTTGCTTATTTGTTGTTTTTTAGAAAAAGGAGATCGGGTAAGAGTTACGACTGTTCCCAACCTTGCCTGTGGTTGTTGGACCACTGATTTGCTTCGCTGCGTATATCGGGCTGCTTCAGCCCCACTCTGATGATATGTTCCGAGTTGTGGACCAACTCTTAAAGTTGATCGCCACCTTTATAGGTTTGTCTCGTTTAAGCAGATATGGAATCATCTATTGTATAAATGTGTTTACTAGCCTCCTGGGACTAGTAATTGTATCACATTTGAGTCCCAGAGGATTGTGACACTTCACCTAGGCACATGAGACACAACATTACTTCTCCTGGGTCTACTTCTACCATGCACAAAAGTAGAGCTAGAAGCAACCATAGCATGTGAACCATTATAAGCAACATGATCATAACTCCTATGAGCATTCCTAGAAAATTTTCTATCATAAATGTAGGCATGGCACTTTTGAGAACTACTAGCCATAGTAGCCTTCCCTTTCTCCTTGTTGAGAACGGGAGCCTTTTGGCTTGTTAAGTTCTTGGTTTCCTTTCGAAAACCAAGTCCATCCTTAATAGAGGGGTGTCTACCAATAGTGTAGGCATCCCTAGCAAATTTTAATTTATCAAAATCAATTTTGCAAGTCTTAAGTTGAGCATTAAGACTTGCCACCTCATTATTTAATTTAGCAATACAATTAAGATGTTTATCACAGGCATCAACATCAAGATCCTTACATCTATTGCAAATTACAACATGCTGTACACATGAACTAGATTTATTAGCTTCCTCTAGCTTAGCATTTAAATCATCATTCAAAATCTTTAAACTAGATATAGATTCATGGCAAGCAGATAGCTCAGAAGATAGCATTTCATTTCTCTTAGTTTCTAAGGCAAGAGACTTTTGAACACTAACAAATTTGTCATGTTCCTCATAAAAATGTCCTCTTGTCTTTCTAGCAATCTATCTTTTTCATTTAGAACATCAATTAACTCATTGATTTTATCTACTTTAGCTCTATCTAAGCCCTTAAATAAATCAGTATAATCTACTTCATCATCACTAGAATCATCATCTCTAGAAGTAGTGTACTTAGAGGTATCTTGAACACTTACCTTCTTCTCCTTGGCCATGAGGCAAGTGTGGCATTTGTTGGGGAAGAGAGAAGACTTGTTGAAGGTCAAGGCGGCGAGTCCTTCATCGTCGGAGTCGGAAGAAGAGCAGTCCGAGTCCCATTCCTTTCTGAGGTGTGCCTCGCCCTTTGCCTTCCTGTAGCTCTTTTTCTTCTCCTTCTTCCCGCTCTTTTCTTGTCCCTGGTCACTATCATTATCGAGACAATTTGCTATAAAGTGACCAGTCTTACCGTATTTGAAGCAAGAGCGCTTTCCCCTTGTTTTATTCTTGTTGGGGTACTCCTTGCGTCCTTTTAGCGCGGTCTTGAAACGCTTGATGATTAGGGCCATCTCATCTTCGTTAAGCCTGGCAGCCTCAACTTGTGCTACCTTCCTTGGTAGCCCCTCCTTGCTGCTTGTTGCTTTGAGAGCAACGAACTGCGTCTCGTAGATGGGTAGTGGGCCGTTCAAGGCGTCATCTACATACCTTGCCTCTTTAACCATCATGCGCCCACTTACAAATTTTCCGAGTATCTCCTCGAGTGTCATCTTTGTATACCTGGGATTTTCACGGATAAGATTCACAAGATGGGGATCAATAACTGTAAAGGACCCGAGCATTAGCCGGACGACATCATGGTCCGTCCATCTTGTGCTTCCATAGCTTCTAATCTTGTTGACCAGGGTCTTGAGTATGTTGTATGTTTGTGTTGGCTCCTCTCCCTTGATCATGGCAAATCTCCCCAGCTCGCCTTCCACCAACTCCATGTTGGTGATCATGGTGGCGTCGTTTCCCTCATGAGATATCTTGAGGGTGTCCCAGATTTGCTTGGTGTTGTCCAAGCTGCTCACCTTGTTGTATTCATCCCTGCACAAAGATGCTAACAAAACAGTGGTAGCTTGTGCATTCTTATGAATTTGTTCATTTATCATCACAGGGTTATCCGTACTATCGAAATGCATTCCATTTTCGACTATTTCCTAAATGCTAGGATGGAGAGAAAATAGATGACTACGCATTTTATGACTCCAAAATGAGTAGTCCTCTCCATCAAAGTGTGGAGGTTTTCCTAGTGGAATAGAAAGTAAATGTGCATTTGAATTGTACAGCATACGAGAATAGTCCAAAGAGTAATTTTGATTGACCGTCTTTTTCTTTGACGAAGAATCGTCATCGTCGTCGTCTCTTGGTGAAGAAGAAGATTCATCGCTGTCGTAGTAGACGATCTTCTTGATGCGCCTCTTCTTCTTCCCGTCCTTCTTCTTGTGACTCGAGCCAGAGTTAGTGGGCTTGTCATCTCTTGGCTCGTTGAAGATGGACTCCTTCTCCTTGTCGTTGACCACAATCCCCTTTCCCTTAGGATCCATCTCTTCGGGCGATTGGTCCCTTACGTGAAGAGAACGACTCTGATACCAATTGAGAGCACCTAGAGGGGGGGTGAATAGGTGATCATGTAAAATCAACACTAAATTGCAACAAACTTGATTACAAAGATATTAGTGCGAGTTAATCAAGTTTATGAGGCAAGCTCTTACGAACACAGACAATCAAAGAGAAAGCACACAAGAGACACACTATTTTTATCCCGTGGTTCGGCCAAGTAATAATTGCCTACTTCCATGTTGTGGCGTCCCAATGGACGAGGGTTGCACTCAACCCCTTTCAAGTGATCCAATGATCAACTTGAATACCACGGCTTTCTTTCTTAGTCTTTCTCCCATTTGTGAGGAATCTCCACAACTTGGAGCCTCTCACCCTTACAATGATGATCACAAAAGAAGCACGTAAGTAAGGGAGGGAAGAGCAACACACAAGACTCAAATCAACAGCACAACCACGCACACAAGTCACAACTTGAGCTCAAAACACAACGCACGAAGTTTACAACTCAAATGGAGCTCAAGTCACTATCACAAAGAATCGAATGCGTGAAGTTGGAGTCTTGGAGTCTTAGAATGTTTTTCATAAGCTTGCGTGTCTCCTCCATGCGCCTAGGGGTCCCTTTTATAGCCCCAAGGCAGCTAGGAGCCGTTGGAGGCCAACAAGGAAGGCCATCCTTGCCTTCTGTCGAGTGGCGCACCGGATAGTCCGGTGCGCCACCGGACAGTCACTGTAGATGGTCCGATGCCGATCTCCTTCCTTTTCTGCCGCAGACGACCATTGCAGCTCCGGGCCAGTTGGCGCACCGAACACTGTCCGGTGCACACCGGACAGTCTGGTGCCCCCTGCAGATTGCGCGACCGACCGTTGCGCCTGCGACAGTTGGCTCACCGGACAGTCCGGTGAATTATAGCCGTACACTGCCAAACTTTTCCCGAGAGCGGCCTTTGCACCGGAGACCAGCCTGGTGCACCGGACACTGTCCGGTGCACCACCGGACAGTCCGGTGTGCCAGACTGAGCTAAGTTTTGGCTGTACCGAGCCAACTCTTATGCAGTTCTTTTCTTTTCTTCTTTTCTTTGTTTAGGTTGTGAGAAAATTTTGACACTATTTCATGAAAGTTGTCACACATTATGTGTAGAAACATAGCCAACATTCACATGAAGTCATGAAACTTCTATGAAGCCTGACTATTCATTGGTAATTTTGCGTAGAAACATAGCAAACACTTTGATAATTGTGCCAAAATTGAACATGTAGGTCTATATATAGTATGAACACACCACAAAAAGTTCGGTGGAAAAAAGAAAAAAAACCAAATACACTTTGCTAAGTGCCAAAGAAAGACACTCACCAAAGCCTTACTTTGCCAAGTGCCCACAGGGGACACTTAGCAAAGAAGTTTTTAAATAATTAAAACAATCTTTGTTGAGTGCCCACCTGTGGACACACGGTAAAGTAAGTTTTAAAATAAAAAATCTTTGTCAAGTGCTAGATCGCGGGCACTCGGCAAAGAATGTTTACTTACTCCTCACCGGGGCCCATGGCCCCATTCTTTCACGCTCGTCAACTACCGTCGCCACCACGCTCGTGCGTCCTCACCACCGCCAGGCCACCCACGCGCCGCCGGCCCACTCGCCCCCGCGCCAGGCCTCACCACTCCCCTGCGCACTGCACCCACGTGCCGCCCGCCCGAGCCCGCTGGC
The DNA here is from genome assembly GCF_902167145.1 of Zea mays. Lineage (NCBI taxonomy): Eukaryota > Viridiplantae > Streptophyta > Magnoliopsida > Poales > Poaceae > Zea > Zea mays. The sequence continues at coordinate 3,582,974 of NC_050102.1, read as the reverse complement.
CAGGCGCCACCGCCTCCGTCCCCGTTGGCCAGCGCGCCATAGTCCACTGGTAAAATCCATTTGTTGCATAATTCTTCATCTAAATTCAATCCCTTTATTTTTTTAACGCTTGAGGGAGAAATGTAGAGGAACTATGCCTTGATTTTTCTAGCTTAATTTGCATTGTACACATACATATTTGCCCTGATTTTGCTTGTGAGAGAAGGATTGATAGGGATTGTGGCAATGGTAGAAGCTAGGTACAACCTTAGTAGTCACAAACTTAAGGTGCTAGTATCTCTTGATAATACACAGTTACACACCATGTGATAACTGCCAAGAGGCTATTACTTTCGAATTAGTTCTCCATTTGAAGTTTTTTTCTAGTTTCTTGACCTAACTGTATCTGTTGGGTGATCTCAATTTGATCATATGTTCTGGAGAGTATAGTCTTTATAGAAAGCGATGATCAGATTTTATTGGAATCCTATGTATCACACAATTGTTGTATATGTGGTTGTCGGCCATCGTATCGTTGATGTATATGTGTGGATGTAAGTCATCGCGTTGTTACTTTTCTTTGCAGGTTTTAGAAACCTCCCCATGCGGGAGAGGTGCTGCCAAATTATTTTGTTGACAGACTTGTGTTCTTTTTTTTGTGGAGAAGTACTTGTCTTCCTAGGCGTTGTGGGTCTGCTTGCACAACGTCGCGTCGCCACTACACCGACACACCATAGCCCCGCTAGCCTGACTCCAGCTCTACCCTAGGTATAACCTAGATTTACGTATCATGGTCGTAGATCACGTAACCCAGTTAGGTGTCTCCTATTCGAAAGAGATACGGTGTATATATGCAGAGTCGAGACACCTTCGATGGATTGTTGACAGTTATTTGAAGTCTGCTTTTGGAGGATCATATTCTGCCAAAGAGCATGTACGAGGCACATAACTCCTTCGTGAACACAAGATGACGTATGAGCAGATACATGCTTGTTCGAAGTGTTGCGTCCTATTTAGAAAAGAAATCATGGAGGCAAAATATTGTCCAAAGTGTAAATCGTGTAGGTTTATGGAGGTAGAATCTGGTGACGGACAGAAGAGGCAGCTTGACATCCCCGTGACAATCCTACGCCACATTCTATTCATACTGAAGATCTAGCGTCTATACATGGTTGAGGAATCCGCGAAACAGATGACATGGCACAAAAATGGCAAACAATACAATCATGACAAGATGGTACACACATTCGATGGTGAAGCATGGACCCATTTTGATGCCATTCACCATGAGAAAGCCAAAGAGGCTTGTAATGTACGTGTTGCGCTGACCATAGATGGGTTCAATCCCTATGGAATGACCGCTGTCACATACACATGTTTGCTTGTGTTTGTTATCCCCATCAATATCCCCCCTCGGTGTATGCCTTCAAAGACAAAACAAATTTGTGTCGTTGATAATTCCTAGACACTGAAGGAATAAAATGGGCGTGTACATGGAGCCTTTGATTGATGAATTGGTCTATGCTTGGGAGGAAGGGGTATGAACGTATGACCAAGCTATGAAGAAAAACATCAAAATGCATGTTTGGTACTAGTACTTCATGCATGACTTACCAGCGTATGGGCTATTTTGCGCCTGGTGTGTTGATTGTAAGTTATCATGCCCAGTTTATAAGGAAGCTCTTAGATTCATTTGGTTGAAGAAGGCAAATATGCGCCTAGAGGGAGAGGAGGAGCAATGTAGGATGGAGGAGGAAGCACAACAAGATGATGTCATATAACAGCAGGTGCAGCAACAAGTTGCTGTTGATGCGGCACAACAGGACGACGCGATGACACCGCCGACGACGCTCTCTAGGACGCCTCTGGTTCTGGTGCCTCAGGTTCGATGCAAGTCTATTTGCGAGGTCCCACGACTCCCCATCAGTGACCAATAATTCATGACAGACGCCCGCTCTTTCTACCCGATAGGAAAAGGTATGTGACTTTAGATGTTGTCGTTGCTTCTTCATATTATATGTTCAAATTCAAAATAGAAACTAATACTTTTTATTAATCACTTGGACATGTGTTGGAAGGTTGTGGAGAATTCAGGGGGCCACTCGTGCAACCCCAATGACATCTTTGGTCTTTTGTGCAGGGAACACTTCCCTGGACTTGTTGAGTACACCGGAGTGACGGGTCAGCCTATTCCTTCGACCACTACGCCGTCGCCCCCGATGCAATAGATCGGGAGGGCAGAGAATTCAACAACAAGGCAGAGTGGGTGAAGCAAGAGCTGTGGGTAAGTCTTCCACGCACTATATTGTTTAATACGTCACATTCGTTGCACATTCTTGAAATAATGTATGGATACATCGTCTTTGTATGAAGGATTTCTTCAGATGTGAGGCTAGATACGAGGCCAAGACGGATGTGGTGGCTACCACGAGTTGTAAAAAGCTCGTCGTGGACATGCACTACGAGGCGCGCATCCAGACCATCATGTAACACCCAAAAACATATTTTGGGACTTGGGCAAAATTCTCCAAAAATAGCTGAATTTCTTTTAATAAGAATTTTCCTTGAAATCACTTCTCCTAAAAATATATGGTTCCTAACAAGATATTAACTAAAAAATATTATTCTGATATGAATTAAGTTATCCCTTGTTGGATTTTATAAGATTTATGCTAAAGCATCTCTTAATAAACATGATACAGTAGAAATTACGTTTCTTAAAATAAGTAAGTAATGAATAATTTATTTTTGAATTAAAATTTAATTTGGTCACACATTCAAAAATAATATTTTTGTAAAACGAACAATGTGTGAACTATCCTTTATTATATGTTTGAAGCATGAACAAAAGAACTGATGTAAACATATGTATACAATTATACTTACATGGCATGCTGGATTTGTGATCGTGCATTTCACTAGAATTTGAAAATTTAACTCAAAATTAAATTTGAAATTGGTAAAAAAAATAGGGAATCAAATAGAAGTTTATAAATTAAAAATAGGAAAGAAAAAATAATAATACAAGAGAACTCACTCGAAAGTGGCCCATTGCTTGGCCATGTGAGGATAATGCCACGTGAAGCCCATGCGCTCTCACATGTTTATTTTAATTTTTTTCTTTTCTTTATTACCTGGCCGGATGACTGCATCATCATGACATCACCGATGATGTCATCAATGCATCACTGCCGAGTAGGGCCTAGTTGACAGGATCGTCCCTCACCTGCGCAGCGGATTTGATTTCGAGTTTGTCAGAATTCCTAACGGATAGGATGGATTGTAACTGATAAGTACCAGATTAGATCTGTCATGTAAGCTCCCCATCTCCCATCCTATATAAATACATGCCACCATAACACCTCAGCCATCAATCATAGACTCATCTCCTCTATAGGCTCGCAGCAGCAGCACCGCCGCCATCTAAGCCACAGCGGCCCGCTAGCTAAGCTCGTAGCCATAAGCCGTTATGACTAGCCATCGAAGTTTGAGTTCCTCCCCAACTCTAGCGACAACTTCGGCGAGTAATTTCTCAGCGTCTGTTCATCTTCTGGGACAACCCAGAACATCATCGTGACCAGCTCGCGAGAGCTTCATCACATCGCTTCCGGTTCATTGATCAGATCTCCGGTTCATAATAAAAAACGGGATGACCAACAACAACGGGGGAGTGAAGAGCTTGATTGGAAGGTAAGTTAGTGGCAGGTTAGGGTTCTTTCCCGTATGATAGGTGTCGGGGACCATAATTAGGGGTACCCTCAAGGCTCCTAATTCTCAGCTGGTAACCCCCATCAGCATAAAGCTGCAAAGGCCTGATGGGTGCGATTAGGTCAGGGATCAGTCCATTCGAGGGACTCGATCACGCCTCGCCCGAGCCTAGCCTCGGACAAGGGCAGCCGACCCTGGAGGATTTCCGTCTCGCCCGAAGCCCCCCTCCAGCGGCGAACATATTTCCGGCTCGCCCGCGGCCCTGTCTTCGCCAAGAAGCAACCCTGACCAAATCGCCGCACCGACCGACCAAATCGCAGGAGCATTTAATGCAAAGGCGGCCTGACACATTTATCCTGACGCGCGCCCCCCAGCCGACAGAGCCAAAGTGACCGCCGTCACTTCGCCGCTCCACTGACCGGCCTGACAGAAAGACAGCGCCACCCGCGCCGCTCTGACTGCGGTGCCACTTGACAGAGTGAGGCTGACAGGCAGTCAGGACCGGCCGCAGGCACCATAGGAAGCTCCGCGTCGCCCGACCCAGGGCTCCGACTCGGGCTAAGCCCCGGAAGACGGCGAACTCCGCTCCGCCCGACCCAGGGCTCGGACTCGGGCTAAGCCCCGGAAGACGGCGAGCTCCGCTCCGCCCGACCTAGGGCTCGGACTCGGGCTAAGTCCCGGAAGACGGCGAACTCCGCTCCGCCCGACCCAGGGCTCGGACTCGGGCTAAGCCCCGGAAGACGGCGAACTCCGCTCCGCCCGACCCAGGGCTCGGACTCGGGCTAAGCCCCGGAAGGCGGCGAACTCCGCTCCGCCCGACCCAGGGCTCGGACTTGGGCTAAGCCCCGGAAGACGACGAACTCCGCTCCGCCCGACCCAGGGCTCGGACTCGGGCTAAGCCCCGGAAGACGACGAACTCCGCTCCGCGCCGACCCAGGGCTCGGACTAGGGCTAAGCCCTGGAAGACGACGAACTCCGCTCCGCCCGACCCAGGGCTCGGACTCGGGCTAAGCCCCGGAAGACGACAAACTCCGCTCCGCCCGACCCCGGGCTCGGACTCGGGCTAAGTCCCGGAAGACGACATACTCCGCTCCGCCCGACCCGGGGCTCGGACTCGGGCTCAGCCCCGGAAGACGACGAACTCCGCTCCGCCCGACCCAGGGCTCGGACTCGGGCTAAGCCCCGGAAGACGACGAACTCCGCTCCGCCCGACCCAGGGCTCAGACTCGGGCTCAGCCCCAGAAGACGACGAACTCCTTTTCGCCCGACCCCAGGGCTCGGGCTCCGCCCTGGCCTCAGCCGACGGTCTCCGCCTCGCCCGAACCAGGGGCTCGGACTCGACCTCGGCCACGGAAGACAGACTCGACCTCGGCTTCGGAGGAGCTTCCACATCACCCAACCTAGGGCGCAGACCAGCCACGTCGACAGGAGGCGCCATCATCACCCTACCCCGAACTGACTCGGGCCATGGGGAACAAGACCGGCGTCCCATCTGGCTCGCTCCGCCAGATAGGCAATGATGGCGCCCCACATACTCTGTGACGACGGCTGCTCTCAGCCCCCTTACGGAAGCAAGAGGACGTCAGCAAGGACTCAACAGCTCCGACAGCTGTCCCTCCGCCAGGCTCCAGCACTCCTCCGACGGCCATGACATCACACCAGCTGGGTGCCAAAATCTCTCCGGCTGCCATGACGGCATGTACTTAGGGCGCTAGCTCTCCTCCGCTAGACACGTAGCACTCTGCTATACCCCCCATTGTACACCTGGATCCTCTCCTTACGCCTATAAAAGGAAGGACCAGGGCCCTCTTAGAGAGGGTTGGCCGCGCGGGGACGAGGACGAGACAGGCGCTCTCTTGAAGCCGCTCGCTCCCTCTCCCGCGTGGACGCTTGTAACACCCTACTACAAGCGCACCTGACCTGGGCGCGAGACGAACACGAAGGCCGCGGGATTTCCACCTCTCTCATGCCTGTCTCCGGCCACCTCACTTCCCCCCTTCGCGCTCGGCCTCGCATCGACCCATCTGGGCTGGGGCACGCGACGACATTCACTCGTCGGCTTAGGGACCCCCCGGTCTCGAAACACCGACAGTTGGCGCGCCAGGTAGGGGCCTGCTGCGTGTTGACGAACAGCTTCCCATCAAGCTCCAGATGGGCAGTCTCCAGCAACCTCTCCAACCCGGGACGGTGCTCCTTTTCGGGAGTCTTGAGTTCATGTCCCTCGACGGCAGCTACGACATGATACTCATTCCACCGCCGGGCGACAGCGGCAATGGCGGCCGACAGCCCGCCCGCCGGCGGCGGAATCGACGACGTCTTCCCCGCGTGGTGGAAGAACAACCTTCGAGCTCATCCCGCCCTCTTCCCCACCGATGGAGGGGAAGGCGGGGCAACCAAGGCCAAGCAGGAGGCAGCGCCTCGTCGGCTGTCGAGCGAGTCGACAGCGCCGGCACCCCAACGGGGGGCGCACCGGGCATCGACCTCGCGCTTGAGACGAAGACGAGCGCTGTCTCCCCGCGACACGCCAATCCCGAGTAAGCGGACGACGCCAGCACGCTCGCGAAAAGCTTGCTGGACGTCACCCTCATACCTGAGACGACGGTGCAGTCAGTCCCCGACGTGACTTCATCACCGCCCGTCGACCAAGAGGTACCGACCGATTCCCATCCCACGTCATTTGGATTTAGCCTCAACCCGCCTAGCGGTTTCGCTTTGGCGGGCGCTCTCGTAGAGGCGAGCCCAAACCCTCTGGGGTTTCGTATGCGGTCACCTTGGGACCGGCTGACGGACGTCTCGACCTACGGGCCCTCTGGGTCCGAGGAAGACGACGAGCCCAACTTCTGTTGGGATTTCTCTGGACTTGGCAACCCCAGTGCCATGCGGGACTTCATGACCGCATGCGACTACTGCCTTTCCGACTGTTCCGACGGTAGTCGTAGCCTCGGCGACAAGGACTGCGGCCCAGGCCGTGAATGTTTCCACGTCGATCTAGGGGGGCCCTCCGAAGGCAACCATCTCGGCATGCCAGAGGACGGTGATCTCCCTAGGCCGGTGCCTCGCATTGACATCCCATGGGAGCTAGCTGTGGTCCCCGTTCAGGCGGGGGGTCATGACCCACAGCTCGAGCAAATCCGCGGGGTGTAGGCCAGGCTCGACGAGGGAGCAGGAGCGCTTGAGCCAGTCCGCTGGGACGTCGGGCAGGCATGGGCGGGCCAACCTCCGGCCGGAGAAATACGTCATCTACCCCAGGGCTTCCAGCACCGCATCGCCGACGACGTCAGGTTCAGGCCGCCACCCGCATCCAGTGGGGTCGGCCAGAACCTAGCTGCAGCAGCAATGCTCCTCCGCGCGATGCCGGAGCCATCAACCACCGAGGGGCGGCGAATCCAGGGAGAGCTCAAGAATCTCCTGGAAGGCGCCGCGGTCCGACGGGCCGAGAGCTCCGCCTCCCGAAGGCAGGGGTACCCCTCGGAACCTCATGCCGCGACTTCTCGATTCATGCGGGAAGCCTCGGTCTACACCGGGCGCACGCGCAACACAGCGCCTGCGGCCCCGGGTCGCCTCGGCAACAAGCACCATCACCGCGACCGTCGAGCCAGCCTCGACGAGAGGGTGCGCCGAGGCTACCACCCCAGGCGTGGGGGACGCTACGACAGCAGGGAGGATCGGAGTCCTTCGCCCGAACCACCCGGTCCGCAGGCCTTCAGCCGGGCCATACGACGGGCGCCGTTCCCGACCCGGTTCCGACCCCTGACTACTATCACAAAGTACTCGGGGGAGACAAGACCGGAACTGTGGCTCGCGGACTACCGTCTGGCCTGCCAACTAGGTGGAACGGACGATGACAACCTCATCATCCGTAACCTCCCCCTGTTTCTCTCCGACACCGCCCGCGCCTGGTTGGAGCACCTGCCTCCGGGGCAGATCTCCAACTGGGACGACCTAGTCTAAGCTTTCGCCTGCAATTTCCAGGGCACGTACATGCGCCCTGGGAATTCCTGGGACCTCCGAAGCTGCCGACAGCAGCCGGGAGAGTCTCTCCGGGACTACATCCGGCGATTCTCGAAGCAGCGCACTGAGCTGCCCAACATCACCGACTCGGATGTCATCGGCGCGTTCCTCGCTGGCACCACCTGCCGTGACCTGGTGAGCAAGCTGGGTCGCAAGACCCCCACCAGGGCGAGCGAGTTGATGGACATCGCCACCAAGTTCGCCTCCGGCCAGGAGGCGGTCGAGGCTATCTTCTGGAAGGACAAGCAGCCCCAGGGTCGCCCATCGGAAGATGCCCCCGAGGCATCAACTCAGCACGGCGCCAAGAAAAAGGGCAAGAAGAAGTCGCAAGCGAAACGCGACGCCACCGACGCGGACCTTGTCGCCGTCGTCGAGTACAAGAACCCTCAGAAACCCCCCGGAGGTGCCAACCTCTTCGACAAGATGCTCAAGGAGCCGTGCCCCTATCACCAGGGGCCCGTCAAGCACACCCTTGAGGAGTGCGTCATGCTTCGGCGCCACTTCCACAGGGCCGGGCCACTCGCGGAGGGTGGCAAGGCCCGCGACGACGACAAGAAGGAAGATCACCAAGCAGGAGAGTTCCCCGAGGTCCGCGACTGCTTCATGATCTACGGTGGGCAAGCGGCGGATGCCTCGGCTCGGCACCGCAAGCAAGAGCGCCGGGAGGTCTGTTCGGTGAAGGTGGCGGCGCCAGTCTACCTGGACTGGTCCGACAAGCCCATCACTTTCGACCAAGCCGACCACCCCGACCATGTGCCGAGCCCGGGGAAATACCCGCTCGTCGTCGATCCCGTCATCGGCGACATCAGGCTCACCAAGGTCCTCATGGACGGAGGCAGCAGCCTCAACATCATCTACGCCGAGACCCTCGGGCTCCTGCATGTCGATCTGTCCTCTGTCCGGGCAGGCGCTGCGCCCTTCCATGGGATCATTCCCGGGAAGCGCGTCCAGCCCCTCGAACAACTCGACCTTCCCATCTGCTTCGGAACACCCTCGAACTTCCGAAGGGAGACCCTGACGTTTGAGGTGGTCGGGTTCCGAGGAACCTACCACGCGGTACTGGGAAGACCATGCTACGCGAAGTTCATGGCCGTCCCCAACTACACCTACCTGAAGCTCAAGATGCCGGGCCCCAACAGGGTCATCACCGTCGCCCCCACGTACTAACACGTGTTCGAATGCGACGTGGAGTGCGTGGAGTACGCCGAGGCCCTCGCCGAGTCCGAGGCCCTCATCGCCGACCTGGAGAGCCTCTCTAAGGAGGTGCCAGACGTGAAACGTCATGCCGGCAACTTTGAGCCAGCGGAGACGGTTAAGGCCGTCCCCCTCGACCTCAGCGGCGACGCCTCCAAGCAGATCCGGATCGGCTCCGGGCTCGATCCCAAATAGGAAGCAGTGCTCGTCGACTTCCTCCGCGCGAGCGCCGACGTCCTCGCGCGGAGTCCCTTGGACATTCCCAGCATACCGAGGGATGCCGCCGAGCACTCGCTGGACATCCGAGCCGGAGCCCGACCCGTCAAGCAGCCTCTGCGCCGATTCGACGAGGAGAAGCGCAGAGCCATAGGCGAGGAGATCCGCAAGCTAATGGCGGCAGGGTTCATCAAAGAGGCGAAAGGCGTCAAGCTCAATCCCGAAAAGTGTGTCTTCGGGGTGCCCCGAGGCATGCTCTTGGGGTTCATCGTCTCCAAGCGAGGCATCGAAGCCGACCCGGAGAAGATCGCGGCCATCGCGCAGCACCCCGAGCCCTTGTTGAAGACACTCGGGGGCTACACGCACCCCTGGGAAGGGCCGCTTGTTATCGCCAAAGTTCTGAAGCCCGGAACGTACAAGCTGGCCAACAGTCAAGGCGAGGTCTACAACAACGCTTGGAACATCCAACAGCTACGTCGCTTCTACCCTTAAGATGTTTTCAAGTTGTTCATATACCTCGCTCCCACGCAAAGTTTAGTCATCAAGGAAGGGTCGGCCTCGCCTCGGCAAAGCCCGACCCTCCCTCGGGGGCTAAAAGGGGGGAACCCCCTCCGCGTCAAATTTTTTCCTCGAAAGATCCCTTCTGCCAGAATGTCTTTCGTGCTTTTTGACTACTTCAAAAGTGGATCCTGAAAACGACGGAGTACACGTAAGCAGCCAAGGCTGACCGAGCCGAGGGACTCCTACGCCTCCGGGATATGGATACCTCAATCATCACCTTCTGCGATAAGTAACTCACGTTCGGATAAGTGATTCCGTGGACCGAACAAGTCTTCACGTTCGGAAGCTCTTCTGCCGGAGCGATTCTTCGAGCCTTCTTGACTGCGTTGGTGACAGAACCCCATGGACGGGTAAGAGTGCGCGTAAGCGGCAAGGCTGACCGAGCCGAGGGACTCCTACGCCTCCGGGATACGGATACCTCACTCATCACCTTCCGTTAGAAGCAGCTCTCGCTCGCACAAACAATTCTGTTACCGACAAAAAAGTCTGGGTACTCGAAGCAAGAGGAAAAGAGACGCAGCTTCACAACACGACGAGGGTGTGTTTTAGCCTCAGCGGCCGTAGGAAACACACGCTACAAGACGATTCGATCCTGCAGGCTCGGATCTTGACGCTTGAAGGGAGCAGCAGCACCCTCGGCGTCGACAACACCTTCGGCGAAGTCCGACCCAGCCTCGGACGGCGACGCGGTCCGAAGACCTCCACTCTGAAGGACGGCGTCATCACCAAGCCCGGGCCGTCGCCGCCAGGGTCTTCTCCGGGAATCTGGCCCGAGCAGGCGGCTCGGCCGGTCACCCCGGGGCTCGGCCAGCTGTCCTCCGAGGACGTCAGCCCGACCCGAGGCCTCGGCTGGTCAATTCCGGCGTCGGTCCCGCTAACGGACGACCCGGCCAGGCTCCGGCCGACCAGGTCTTCCTCTCGAGCCAACTCTGCCTCTGTTCGCGCCGACACCGCTACCCCTGGCCTCGGCTCATCGAAGAGCGGCCGAGGGATTCCTTTAACTAAGCAAGGGAAGCCTAGGACAACAAGGCTGACCGAGCCGAGGGACTCCTACGCCTCCGGAATACGGATACCTCACTCGTCACCTTTACACGGGGCGACTCATGCTTGGTGAAGCGGCTCAGACAACCAACAGGCGAGTCTTAGTGCTCGAAAATGAGGAAAAACACATACATGTTCAGGCCCCGACAGCCACAATGAACAAAAATACTGGCATTCGAAGTGCCATCACAGACGGAACTCTGGTTCCATCCCCGCAGGTATGAACAACCTCCGCACCGGGGAGCCTGCGGGGCGACGAGCACCGGGGGACCCGCCAGCGACCTCTGCAGCAGCAGCCATGGTTCCAGGACAGACGCGACCGCCGGAGGGCTCTCGTTCGCGTTCCCGCTCAAGGGACGCGAACCAGCTATTAAAGCCAAAGAGCGGGCCGCTCCAAAGCGCACCGGCAGGTCCTCGCTCCCGTCCTCGCCACGAAAGCGAGGAAGAGGGCGGAATGTTGCATCCTAGCTGGGCAGCAACAGTTCGCCTTCCCCGGCATGGCTGGAGGACGTCTCCTCCGCAGAGCTGGAGGATGGTTGCCACCACCAGAAGCTGGAAGAAGAGGTGGCCAGCCGGCCCGCACGGGAGGTAGAGCCCCGGCTCGCCTCGCCCCCCGCCCTAGCAAGGATGACAAACATCCTCGAGGCTGAGGGCGGGACCAAGATCACAGCCCGGTTTGCCTCTCCCCATCCAGGGGCTGGAGGTCACCGTTTTGGGTGACCGCCGGTGGAGGGGTGCAACCGGGCTGCATGATGAAAATCCTTGAAGCCGAACGATGGCTGAAAGGTACCAACTCCCGCGGAGTTGCGTTCCTCCAACGACGAGGCGGAAAGACGGTGGGTATCCCCCATCCGGGGGCTTGGAAGGTGGAAAGACACGATACATAAGGGAGCGTGAAGACATGGTCGCCTTCCAAGGGGGTCACCCTCCTTTTAAAGGCGACTCTCCCTACTTGCGTCCCCAGCCGTCGTGGGCTGAGTCTTCTCCAACACACTCCAAGGTCCTCCCCTACGGCGCGAGGGCTGGGCCCCACACGTCATGCAAGCCGGCTCAGAGCAGAAGAAGCCAAACCGCCGCGCGCGGTGCGTGCAACCGCCCAGCGGTTGCAAGCGGCTCTCCACTTTTGCCCAGACCAACGGGCGGGAGGGCGAGCAGCCATGCAGGCGGCATGCAACCGCGCCAAATGGGCGCACTTCTCTGACTCCCAACACGCCCGGCATGGAGACCCAGGCCCACGCGTCATGCGACCGGCGCGCCGAATGCTTCGTGCATACAGCTGCACCGCCACTTGCGCCACCACCGCGCCTCCTCGACTGCGGAACCAATACCGCGACTCGAGGCGACCCAGCGCACGACCCAGCAGCGCCAGCCTGGCGCGACGGTCAATACAGCCAAAAATGGCCGGCGGTAATGGCGGTGGCAGGCGGGCAGGAGCAGCGGTCACGTCGTCAGCCCAGCCTACGTCCCATCCAGGGGCGACGAGAGAACCCTCTCTCACGGCGTGAAGACAACGCGCCCGTGTTCCGTTCCTCGAACGGCTCGCGCACGCGCAACGGCCGCCTCGCGAACCACTCGCCCCATCGCATTAACTCCGCGGCGGGACAGGCGGCGCCTCTGGCAGGAGAAGCGGGCGACGCTTCGCCTTCACCATAATGACCGCGTCGAAAAAGGTACGCCGCGTCGTTCGATTTCGTATTCTTTTCCTTTTTTCCTCTTTCTCTCTCTTGCAACAGGGACCGGGAAAGGGGGATACCCCGAAAAGGATCCTTCCCCGTGAAGGAACCAGGCTCCGAGCCTCCCTACTGATGAGAGGTTCAAAGGCTGGCCCCTCGGAAGGGTTCGATAGCCGCCTCAGATCACGTGGGCTCTACACCCACTACTGGTCAGAGGTTCGAAGGCCGGCCCCTCGAAAGGGTTCAACGGCCGCCTCAGGCTACTCGGGCTCCGCGCCCACTACTGATCAGGGGTTCGAAGGCTGGCCCCCGAAGGGTTCACAGCCGCCTCAGACACAAAGCGAGGGATGACCATGGGTACGTTCGATACATAACCAAGGCTCGAGCTACGCTCCCGAGGTACCCTAGGACATTTCCAAGACCAGCGGGAACGATCTTGTAACGGAATCCCATCAGAGGGAGGCATCGAGCCCTCGGACCCCGTCGCCAGGGGACCAGGTCCGGCAGATCACCCGCAGGTACTTTTGGGCGCGCCTCTAGGCCCCTAGCCGACCCCTAACGAATGGGGCACAGACGTCCACTCGGATTACCCGCCTGCAGCTCACCGGAGACACCATGTTCGGCGCCCATCGAGGGCAACATGGCGCACTCCCCCCTCCTCCTTGCGGAAAGGCAACGCAGGGGCGTATGTAAAAAAATCGAGTCTGTCCCTGATCGCCCTCTCGCCCTATGCAGAGGCTCGGGGGCTGCTCTCGCAAACCCGGCTCCGGCCGAACCGTTGACAGCGTCAACATACCAGCCCGAGAACTTGGGACCCGACCGTACACCCGGGCTACGGCCAGCTCGCATGAGGGAACGACCAGACCAGCCGAAGCATTACACGAGGCATTAAGACCTCGGAGGAGTCAAACCACTCCTCCGAGGCCTCGGGGGCTACACCCGGCGGGTGCGCTCGCGTGCACCCACCGGAACAAAACGCAACCGAGAAAGGCTGGTCCCCTTGCAAAAAAGTGCGACGAAAGCCTCCAAGCGAGTGCTAACACTCCCTTCGAGGCTCGGGGGCTACTGTCGGGGACCATAATTAGGGGTACCCTCAAGGCTCCTAATTCTCAGCTGGTAACCCCCATCAGCATAAAGCTGCAAAGGCCTGATGGGTGCGATTAGGTCAGGGATCAGTCCATTCGAGGGACTCGATCACGCCTCGCCCGGGCCTAGCCTCGGACAAGGGCAGCCGACCCTGAAGGATTTCCGTCTCGCCCGAGGCCCCCCTCCAGCGGCGAACATATTTCTGGCTTGCCCGAGGCCCTATCTTCGCCAAGAAGCAACCCTGACCAAATCGCCGCACCGACCGACCAAATTGCAGGAGCATTTAATGAAAAGGCAGCCTGACACCTTTATCCTGACGCGCGCCCCCCAGCCGACAGAGCCGAAGTGACCGCCGTCACTTCGCCGCTCTACTGACCGGCCTGACAGAAAGACAGCGCCACCTGCGCCGCTCCGACTGCGGTGCCACTTGACAGAGTGAGGCTGACAGGCAGTCAGGACCGGCCGCAGGCACCATAGGAAGCTCCGCTTCGCCCGACCCAGGGCTCGGACTCGGGCTAAGCCCCGGAAGACGGCGAACTCCGCTCCGCCCGACCCAGGGCTCGGACTCGGGCTAAGCCCCGGAAGACGGCGAGCTCCGCTCCGCCCGACCCAGGGCTCGGACTCGGGCTAAGTCCTGGAAGACGGCGAACTCTGCTCCGCTCGATCCAGGGCTCGGACTCGGGCTAAGCCCCGGAAGACGGCGAACTCCGCTCCGCCCGACCTAGGGCTCGGACTCGGGCTAAGCCCCGGAAGACGGCGAACTCCGCTCCGCCCGACCCAGGGCTCGGACTCGGGCTAAGCCCCGGAAGACGACGAACTCCGCTCCGCCCGACCCAGGGCTCGGACTCGGGCTAAGCCCCGGAAGACGACGAACTCCGCTTCGCCCGACCCAGGGCTCGGACTCAGGCTAAGCCCCGGAAGACGACGAACTCCGCTCCGCCCGACCTCGGGCTCGGACTCGGGCTAAGTCCCGGAAGACGACGTACTCCGCTCCGCCCGACCCGGGGCTCGGACTCGGGCTCAGCCCCGGAAGACGACGAACTCCGGTCCGCCCGACCCAGGGCTCGGACTCGGGCTAAGCCCCGGAAGACGACGAACTCTGCTCCGCCCGACCCAGGGCTCGGACTCAGGCTCAGCCCCAGAAGACGACGAACTCCGCTTCGCCCGACCCCAGGGCTCGGGCTCCACCCTGGCCTCAGCCGACGGTCTCCGCCTCGCTCGAACGAGGGGCTCGGACTCGACCTCGGCCATGAAAGACAGACTCGACCTCGGCTTTGGAGGAGCTTCCACATCGCCCAACCTAGGGCGCAGACCAGCCACGTCGACAGGAGGCGCCATCATCACCCTACCCCGAACTGACTCGGGCCATGGGGAACAAGACCGGCGTCCCATCTGGCTCGCTCCACCAGATAGGCAATGATGGCGTCCCGCATACTCTGTGACGACGGCTGCTCTCAGCCCCCTTACGGAAGCAAGAGGACGTCAGCAAGGACTCAACAGCTCCGACAGCTATCCCTCCGCCAGGCTCCAGCACTCCTCTGACGGCCACGACATCACACCAGCTGGGTGTCAAAATCTCTCCGGCTGCCACGACGGCATGTACTTAGGGTGCTAGCTCTCCTCCGCTAGACACGTAGCACTCTGCTATACCCCCCATTGTACACCTGGATCCTCTCCTTACGCCTATAAAAGGAAGGACCAGGGCCCTCTTAGAGAGGGTTGGCCGCGCGGGGACGAGGACGAGACAGGCGCTCGCTTGAAGCCGCTCGCTCCCTCTCCCGCGTGGACGCTTGTAACCCCCTACTGCAAGCGCACCCGACCTGGGCGCGGGACGAACACGAAGGCCGCGGGATTTCCACCTCTCTCACGCCTGTCTCCGGCCACCTCACTTCCCCCTTCGCGCTCGGCCTCGCGTCGACCCATCTGGGCTGGGGCACGCGGCGACATTCACTCGTCGGCTTAGGGACCCCCCGGTCTCGAAACGCCGACAATAGGCTTGACGTTTCCCCTCTAATAAATAACCACCACCACATATCTTTTTACATGCAATAGTGCTATACAACACAAATTTAACAGTAGGTACAATCATGATTAGTTGGCAACAACTAGGCCATGCATTTGTAAATAAACCTTTTCCACTATCATGTCACCTATTTCTGTGCAGCCCCACTAATTTATTAAAAATATGATATCTTCTAAGTCAAATAATTTGTTTTAATCTATTTAAGTTGTGTTAGGTTCATATTATTTTTTTTGCGTACATAGTAATAACATTGTTTAAATTACGCCTCATGTTTTAACTAACTAATTAATTAATTATCTAATTAATGTTAATTAGCTAGATAATCTAGTTAATCTAATTTATAGTTCTAACCTACGCATTTTATAAATAATTGTTAATGATTAATACCAACTCAAATATTTTAATTTAATATCTACTTAGTTTAAATGAAATATCTCTTAGATCACATCCATTATATTTATTGCGCCTAAAATATCGTTTTATTCATAAATTCTTCGTTTTACCTCCAATTTTAATGGTTCTCGAACCTACGATCTCGTAGCGATGCGTAAGATATTCTTACGCTGTTTGTTCATATGCTTTGGTGTAATGTTAACATATCCATTATTTGCTTGATTGTATGTATTACTACGAGTAGAGGCGAGGTGACGAGGAATTAGAAGCCCAACTTTTGGGTGAGCATTTGGACAACAAGTTATCGCAAGTATAAGTCAAGTTGTGCCCTTGATCACTCTTCTTTACCTAATAATGTTCCTGTTAATCACTGTGGCATGCTCGGGTTAATTTGATGGGACCTAATAGGCTTTCCTAGTTTTTGTTTACCCCACACCTTGCAGACAAATGAACTATCAGATAGATTTGCTATTGCTCTACCTGGTTTCGGGAATTAATGTTATATATGATCATGTTCCATTAATATTGTTGGTTTAATTATTGTTCATGATAAGATTATTGTATTAATTGGAACATAGAGAACCACCCGAGAAAATAGTGCTACCACAAGGGTGGAATGGGACGCTTTTGGCCAAGTAATTAGGAAAGCTAGGGAGAGATTACCTTACCCAAAAGGGCCAAGTGGGGAGGCGTCGCTGCAGAGTGTAGGGTGGTCCTCGGGTCGAACTGTTTGTAGAGTTTTCAGATAAGGGATTCCTATATTTTCTTCTTCCTGAATTCATAGCGAGTTTTCTCGAACTAGCAGAATTTGGAAAGGCCTCGTAGTGCTACCCTGCCTCGTCTCCTCGGTAGTGGGACAAGACTTGTGGATAAAGATCCCTTAGCAAGTGGGTAACACCACTTGTGGATAAAGATGCGCAACCTCTGTAGATTGTAAAACTGGTATATCAGCCGTGCTCACGGTCATGAGTGGCTCGGACACTCACATGGTTAACTTATGGAATTAAACTTAATTTGTCATTTGAATTTGTATTGTGGGTTTATTATTAATTGTGATCTCTTATTTGATTGGGTTGGTATCTACTTATACTTAGCAACTGCAAATAAAATTTTGACCAACTTTAAAAGCAATGCTCAGCTTTAACCATCTTCTTTGGTAAGCCTTATACTTCACATGAGCCCCCACCGTAAGTGAGCTCATGCACATTATTCCCCACAACTTGTTGAGCGATGAACGTATGTGAGCTCACCCTTGTTGTACTCACATCCCCCCAGGTCAAGAATAGGTACCACAAGATAAGGAGCATGAAGGATGCTGCAATGAGTTCGTGAGAGGTCTAGGCCGTTGTCTCCTAGTCAACTATGGTTGAGGAGGAACATTGTCTTCATATGATGTAATTATTTAACTATTTTGTACAGAACTCCTATTATATAGTAAAGATGTGACATTTATTTCTGTACCATGAGTCATCATATGTTTGGGACTTGATCCTAGCACACATTTCATTCGCGCCTGGATTTCCCTTAAATCCGAGTGTGACACATCATCACTTACAATGGCTCCATCCTTGGAGAGAAGGTGAGCAAGAAGGACAACTAAATCACGTCATTGACTCGGGACTAGTACTTGCAGGTAAATACATAACTATTTTGTAAATGATTCCTTATTGGTGCGCCGCACGTCCTGAGTGCTGAGAGCAGATGGTGCAAAGGTGGTGCTTGACCGAGTGGGACAAGACGCACAACGCTAGCCGGGAACAACATTTGATGATGCAAGGTCCCTCCCACAACCAAGGCAGCCACAACCTTGACAAATACGCAAAAGAATGGGTACACTCTCTCTTTAATTTAGTCTAACTTTTGATTAGGCATGATTTCTAACCATCTCGTTGGTTTTCTCACAGTCGGCGTCACATGGTGGCCAACCTTCATCTTCTCTGCATATGCTATGGCCCATAAGGACAAGGCGACATCTGCCGTCACCTACAACCCAAACGACGAGCTCGAGGCGTACAACAACCCTGCTGTCCACAGTCACCTCAGTGAGTACATCGCCATGGCAACGGAGGTGCATGAGCCATATTACGATCCGAAGATCGAGGACATCGAAAGAGATGTCCTCATGAGGGTCGAAGGAGGCAAGAGGCATGGACATTACTTGATTGCCGATGGGGCAATCGAATTGTCCTTCACTTCCACTCTGTCTCAGGTGCGACCAAGGAGCACGAGCGCGAGCCTAGCCATACGACCTCGGTAGGACAACTCACAACATTGCATCTAGGAACTCTAAGTCATTCCTTATCTAATCATTGTTCATTGATTATTATATATCTTATTTTTGTATTATCGTGACATTAGGGAGAAATATTACAGACTCAATTAGATGATGAGAGGAGGCGACGTGAGGAGTTGGGAAGAAGATGGCGGAGATGTTTCAGTACATGCAGAGCCTTGGCGCCACATCGGGCTTTGCTCCACCACCTCTGCTCTACTCCTATGAGTATCAAAATTTTAGTCATGTATGATATATACCCATCTGGTCTCACAAATGCAATTTTTTCTCTATGCAGGGACAATCGGTGGCATTGAACAAGCCTCACGCTTCGCAAACCCTTTGCCAAACCAGTTTAGCTGGCCAACTCGTTGCTGATTTGTGTGAGAAACTTGGTCTGAACTTGGTCTAAACTTATGTTTATGAAAAACTTATGTTTGTGAGTTGGTAATACATATATTTGTGATACTAGGTTTGAGCTTACACATGTTTGTGAAAAGCTTGTGAGATTTGTGGTTTTTGTGAGATGTGTTTTCTATGATGTATGTGATGATTCTATGAACTCTGTGATGTATATGTGATGATTATGTGATATATGTTTTTGTTTGGATGAAATAAAAAAAAATAATAAAAGGGGGTCTCTGGTCACTTTGCCGAGTGCAATAATCACAACACTCGGCAAAGAGAGCACACCTAGGAACCGATAAAGCCTCTTTGCCAAGTGCTATTGTCCTAGTACTTGGCAAATGAGCTTTCTTTGCCAAGTGCCGGCCAGCGTACTCAGCACAAAGACTGGCAAAGGGGCCAACTAGTGCTCCTTTTGCCGAGTGTCAGCTTGCGACTCTCGGCAAAGAGGTCGTCGTGGTGGTCCACTGGAGCTTTATTTGCCGAGTGCCAGGCCAGCAGGCACTCGGTAAAGGCTCCCTATTTGTTGAGTGTCGGTGAATACACTCGGTAAAATCTCTTTCACCGTCACTTATCACTGTCATGACAACTTTTCTTTGTTGAGCACCAGTGGCAATCGACAAAAACTTTGCCGAGTGCCTGACATAAAGTACTCGGTAAAGAGACCATTGTCGATGTACAGTTCACCGAGACCTCTTTGTCGTCTGTCGCACTCGGTAAATAGTTTGTCAAGTGTTTTCTAGGCTTTGTCGAGTGCTTGCGGCACTCGGCTAAGAACCTGATTCCGGTAGTGAAAATATTCGGGGATATGCTCCAGCTAAGGAGGAGAAATGTACCAATAAAAACATGTAACTACACCCTGTGAAATGAGGATCCAAACTCCAATAAAGTACTAATTTTTTGTTGTCTTGAAACCCTACAATCTCTAGTCTCAATGGCGGTGCTCATTTGTAACACCCCAGCCATCCCTGGCATGGCGATCGTCACTCCTGGCAGCTTTATAGGTTTAGACTATCCTTAAAGACCAACACGAGTCTTTTCTGTGCACTTTATCCTCACTCATGTGTATCTGGGAAGCATTTTTCGGTCGGTCACTCATTACCAAATTGCTCCAAGCAAAACACACTTAACTTGAAGGTTCTTTGGAGAGGAGTTTCTAAAAAGAAGGATCACATTATTCATATAAGTATTCTATTGATTTTATTAAGCCATGGTTCGTGTCATCACATCATTCTAAACCAATGCCCCTTGTTTGGGGCAGGACCTTCGCTCGTGAAGACTAGGCTGCTCTACATCTCACTTTCACTTGTCGTCGGGGACTTCTTCTCAACAATATTGACACATACGGACATGATATCTTGGCATTGCAGATAAAAACTTGTTCGTGAATCATGAACCTATAAGTGTGATTCGTTGAGTAGTTGCTCTACGGGGGATGGAACATATCCATCACGACTTGTCTGTCAATAGCGACGTGCATAATGAATCAGCTTGAAAAAATCGAACCAAAATTACAAGCGCCTAAGCTCGATGCAAAATTCTAGTCGTCAAGACACCATCAATAGAAAACGTAGGACAAGCCCACTGGTTTAGCCACAAATCATGCATGTGTGATTTGCTTCACGTACGTACGTGAGCTCGTTTACTTGATTGTGACCAGGTAAGAATACTATACTTTTACATTAACTTCTACCAATTCCATATTGAATATTTATTTCTCTAATAACCCATCTTAAATAAATGAACTTTACAGAAAAGTACTCTCTATGTATGTATAAGTGAGGGAGGGTGTCTGTATTTCATTTTTCAAATATGAATCGATTACTAAAAAATCACTTGTGTTACTGGGTTTATCCTTTCAACCAGTGGCGGATCCAGGATTGGATCAAAGGAGTGGCTATAAGTTAAAGCATGTTTTGTGGAGCCACCAGCGGCCATTTTGAGGATGAGTGCCACGACGACGTCCTCGGCCTGATGTACTAGGGTGCTGCTTGCAGCCCCTTGCGTTGGGCACATGCGCGCTGCTAACTGTTAGATGTGCATTGGTCGTGCGCGTTGGCTCATGACTATGTCCTGTATGGTGGCATGGATTTGCACTGCTGAAGCATGGACGGGGTCCAACGTGGATGCACGCGCTACCACCTAGCGTGCTGGTGGCACGGATAGAGGCCAAATACATGTGCTGAATGACACGATCAGAAAGAAGGTTGTGGCCTATCTTAGTTAACCTTTATAGGTTGTATTTATGTTATAATATACTCCCACGTTCTAAAATAATTGTTCTTTTAGATCTTTATTTTTATGTCTATATTCAAATGGATGATGATGAATCTAGACACATATATAAAACACATGTATCAATCAAAAAATGTATAAACCTACTAATTCTCTAAAATGACGACTACTATTTTAAGACAGATGAATGTGTATTATTAGAACACGTCATAAAATAGGGGTTATGGTGGACGATCGGGGCTGCAGCCCCGACAGCCCCCTCCTAGATCCGCCCCTGCTTTCAACTATATACCACATACTAAAATAATAAATATTATTGCAAACAAAGATATGTGTACACTGCTAGCTATATTAGGCTAAGGTCAACACATCGTGTGTATGACCGTATAAAATATTATTTAGACTAATATAATAGAGTTTGAAACAAGAGTAGTTAAAGCTGCTGAATATAGCATGCTACAAGGAGCTGAAAGTTCCAAGTCCACTCAGCGTTGCGTTGGTTTCTGCAATACTTAGAAAAACGGTAGGCGCGCGTGCGTACGTGATCTTGGATGGATAACGCATGCGCAACTTGATGGAAACAGGGAAATTCAATCGTCGTCACAATATATATTTTACACAAGCAACTTGACAAATTGCGCACCCCGTACTTGGCTGCACGAATCATCGAAACAGCCGTACGTGTAACTAGACTAGAACAAACATATAGATATAGATAGATGATGTTGCCGTTGGATTTAGTTAGGTTTGACCCATTCTTTTATTCAGCAGATAGATCGCAAAGAAAATTTCAAGTCTATATTTAATGGATGGAGTAATATGAATGAGTCATTAATTTATATAGTGTAACATACGGTTTGCATAATAAGTGTTAAATGCATGATGGTCAATATGCATTACTGGTTCATGATAACTATTATATGCTAGTGAGCAAGGTTCACTAAACCCGTCGATAAATCCGGCTAACGGGCCAGTTTATCGGTAATCAGTCCCGGCCGTTCTGGCCGTATCACTGATTTACCCATTTGAATTTGGGGTATTTTATAAATTTTGAACAAATTTGATGCCAATTTTTCTATAAATACTATGGATTTTTTAAGACTTTCCACTGTAACCAAATTTAAAAACAAGCTACGAATTTCAAACTAAAAATCAAACAAGTTTTGAAAAAAATAAAAAAAAACTATCGGTTTTGCCGATTAGCTGCCCCTGCTAGCTGATTAATCGGTGTTGGAACTCGCTCTCCTAGGCAAGTTGATACAACGGGGGAGTGAAAGCAACATAAACAAGGTTTGGCAATAGCTCTATTAATCTGGTCTCTCAAGGGCACTGTACGGGGGTATTTATAGGTGCCTGAGTGCCCAACTTCTCGATGTAAGGACGCATTTACCCTCAGGCGCCTGGACTATCCCCGGAATATTCTTATAAAGGAGGGTTACAGACTGTCATTACAGAAAAGCTATTACATATCGGGCCCGTAACACACTTCTCCGTGCGGGGCCTGTTACAATGGGCCGAATCCCACGTGGGCCACCAGGTCGAGTGAGGACGTGGGACGGGGCGACATCGTCGTTGGCCTTCGTCTTGTAGTGTAGAAGACGAAGGGTGGACCTCGTCGGTCATTCCGCTTCCGTTGGTGCAGCGAGATAGATGAAGGCTGGAGCGAAGGGTAGCGTCTTCGCCTTCGCCCCAACGTTTGCCCTCTGAGGGACCAGTTCGACTAAGTCATCTGGTGCCGAAGACGTCGCTAGATGGTGGAGACGCTGCCCTCGCTCGAAGTGGTTCCGCGAGGGTTTTTGATGTGACCGTTGACGGACGCGGTACTGTTGGACTGCGGGCTTCCCGAAGCGTCTCGTCCTATGTATAAAAGGGGGTGGGGCGGCGCGGGTTCGGCTCTCTTTCTGCGCGCCGCAAAACCATAGCCTCCTTTTGAAACCGTTTGTCCGCTCGCCTGCCCTCTTTGCTCCTGCTCGTCGGAGATCTGGCCCGCGTCAAGCAGACCGCTCGCCGCCGCCGACGATACGTAGCCATGCCGTCCTCTTCCTCGTCTACTACGAATACGCCGTCGGCCGGCGCATCGTCCGAGGATACTTTGAGCAACGTGGCGGCGGAGGAGCTACATCCTGTTGATACAGTGGAGTTTGGCATGTCACGGATTTCCTCGGTCCGCGTTCAGGATATGCAGCAGCTTGGATATTTTGGCAGCGGAGTGGGGCGTGTCCCGGGGGCGGAGGAGGTTCCCGAGCCCGAGGGCGAGTTGGTCGTGTTTGAGGCGTTTTTCACCGCTGGCCTTCGTCTGCCTGCACATCGATTTGTGGTGGAGGTCCTACAGAGATTCGAGGTCCTGGTCCACCAGCTGACGCCGAATGCCATGGTGGCCCTGGCGAAGTATGTCTAGGCGGCTACTTCGTATGGTGGTCAGCCTTCTGTGGAGGTCTTCGCCAAGCATTACTGTCTGCATTGGCAAAAGAGGAAAATTGGACATAAGATTGCACAGTTTGGGTCGTGCACGTTTACGTCGAGGACTGGCAAGACTTCGATGGAAGTCGTGGAGTTGGTTCCCAGCGCCCGCAATAAGTGGGGCAATTGGTGGGATTTCTGGTTTTATGTTTCCGAAGGCGCAGTCGAAGACCACCCGGGGCTCCCTGTGGCCGTCATGTGCTCTCATTATTATGTGGCATAACCGCAATTTGAGGTGGCGGAGGATGATGAAGACGAAGGAGCCCTTCGGTGCGCTGCCCGCCTGAGTAGTGGGCGCGATTTAGTTGAGGAATTTATCGGGTATGGGGTATGGCCCTTGGCACATGGCTGGGCGCTGGGCGAAGTATGCCCTCGCGAGATGCCCTCCAGGGGCGGGCAGCGGGTGCGAAGTCCAGCCTTCGCGTTGGATCTGCATGGCCGGGATCCCGCCGCATTCGTGCGTGAAGCGAAAGACGGTGCGACTAGGATCGTGGGGCGCTATGTGCCGAAGACAGAGGGTCTACGGAGCTAGGATATCCGTGGGTCCAACGATAGATTGAACCGGGTCTTCGAATTGAACTGCTTGCCATACGGAGGTTATCCCAAGGAAGACGCCGCCGACCGCCGCGGGAAGAAACCGATGGGCGTGACCGAGGAAGGGTCTTCGCAGGAGGCTGCCCCGGCCACTAAGAAGAGAAAATTAGGTACTGTAGTGGGGGGAGTGGGGGTCTCTGATAGTTTTGTTGTGGATTTGATGGGGACGTGCGCAACCCTCGGGGGAAGGATGTCTTCGCCCGAGCTCCGGGAGTCTTCGGCGCGAATGCTGGAGGTTACCGGGGGTCGATGGCCCAAGAATGTTCCGATCCCCCGCGCGGCTGGCGAAGACATCTTTACGTCCCGCATGGCAGATTTTTCCTTACGGGCGGAATATTGCTGTTGTTGTATCGGCAGTGATGGAGAAGGACCGTCAAGACACTGCGCAGAAACTGCGGGCGATCGTCAGGATCGCAGATCCAATGCGCGAGGCGAAACGGGCGTGGGGGAGCGCGAAGGCTACTGCCTCTGGCGGTAGCAAGCCTGTGCCGGTTGTGAAATCGGCCGCCCCCGAGCACGGCAAGGCGCCGGCGTGTACGAAGGCTGCCGCCTCTAGCGGGAGCAAGCCACCCCCGGGCGGGGTCGTGAAAGGGCGAAGACCGCTTTCGCCGGCGCGACGCATTGCCGACTTCGGCACGGACATCAGTGTCGACGATTATCTTGTTGGTAAGTTAAGACCTTTTTTTTGCTCGACGAAGTCTTTAACCAGTGTCGTGGTGTAGGTTCGGGCGAGGGGCAACTGGCTGTTGTCCCGCCTCCGGTGGTGACCACTTCGCCAACGGCGATGGTGGGGGCGAAGGGTGCCGCGCGGGACCCGTGGGCCACCTTCTG
Source organism: Zea mays (assembly GCF_902167145.1). Taxonomy (NCBI): domain Eukaryota; kingdom Viridiplantae; phylum Streptophyta; class Magnoliopsida; order Poales; family Poaceae; genus Zea; species Zea mays. The sequence continues at coordinate 3,558,292 of NC_050102.1, read as the reverse complement.
CGCGAGCGGCAAGATTCTGTCGGTCGCTGCCGCTAAGGACGTGGCGGGCTCCATGTCCCAGCGATTGAGGGAAGCGTCGCAGCAGCTATCACATCAGCTGAAGCAAGTAAGTTGTGTTGGACTTTGATGTTCGTTGTTTTTGTGAGGATTCGGGTCTCATGGGTTTATTTGTCAGGCGACCGACTTCACCGACATCGTCGCGTCAGGTGCCCTGACTGTGGACGTTGCTGCCGAGGTCGAACGTCTCCGGGCACAGCATGCGGATGCTGTGCGGGAGAAGTCGGCTGCGGAAAGCAAGAACCACAGGCTGACGGAGAAGGTGGCCGCCATGGAGGCCGAGAAGACGGATCTCCGGCGCCAGCTGGCGGAGGAGAGGAGGGAGGCGAACAAGGCCATCGCTGATGCGCAGGCTACGCAGGCCGAAGCTAAAGTGGCGCGGGCGAAGGGCAGTCTCGCCCACCAGGGCGCCGAGGAGCTGGAGGAGAGGTTCAACGGCCTGCGCGGCCACGTGGACAAGGCCGAGTCCTCGACGCGCGCGGAGGTCGAGCGGACGCACGCGCAGTTTGTGGACGCGTACCGCGAGGTGGGTGCGCGGACTGCTAACTTCGAGGTGCCTAGCCAAGAAGCGGGCCTTTGCTTCCTTGAATGGTTGCAGGAGGAGCTGGTGGTGCTCCCGACCATTGTGACGGGCTTCATGTCCTTTGCCTCCCTCGTCACCTGTGAGGGGGCCATGAATGCTTTGTCCCACGAGGGGTGCAGGCATTACGAGGTCTTCGACCAAGCGGACGAGAACTTTGAACGTGCAATCTTCAAGGGTCGAAGACCCTGTGGTGAAGCAGTCGGCGGGGGCGCTGTTTGATGGGATGTGGGGTCCGCACGACTGAGAGGCTGTCAGGGATCGGTCCGACCGAGCGATAGAGCAGGTAAAGGCTGTTTTTTCTGTGGTTGTAAGTGTGGGTATGTGTGGTTTCGCTAAATGAGTGTGCTGTTGCTGCAGATGGCTCATGCCGAAGACGTCGAGGACCTTGTTGGTCTGGACGGCGCGCTGCCCGAGGCCATGGAGGTGGATCCGGTGCCGCCATCAGATGCCGGTGAAGGCACCTCGGCGATCCCTGCATCCGCCGCGGCCGGCGAAGACCCCGCACCGGCCCCTGCGCCGACGGGCGAAGCCGCCCTGAAGGTGGTGGCCGAGCCGGATGCCGAGTCTGTAGCCGAAGACCCTACAGCCGTGGCTGGGCCTTCGCAGGTGGCTGAGTAGGTGTTGAGGAGTGTGTAAATTTTGTCTGTGTGATACTGAACCTCGGTTGCTGCGCAGGTTCTTGGGTCAGGGCCTGCGCACGCAACCGCTACTGACAATGATATTTTTGTGGCGGCTTCGACCGTGGCTGCTGATGATGATTTATTTGGCTCTGTGTCTAAGTGTTTTGAGTCTGATGATTCTGGGAGTTCGATTGCATGGATGGAGGAGTCTTCAGATGAGGACTTGGATTATTTTGCAGCGTTGGATGTGGCTGCAGCGGAGGCTTCGCCGCGCGCGGAGGGTTCCGAGGAACTCTCGGGCGCGAGTACTGGGTATAGGCGGCGGAGGGCGGTGGCGAAGCGGAGAGTGAGTGAATTGTCGCGAAGTGGTACGCGTTATCGAAGCGAGGTGGAGAGGGGTCGTCTTCGCGTGGATGGGACTGGTAAGCGAGAATTGTTGTCCTCGCCGATTGGGGTGAGTGTGGGTGAGGGGGAGCTACGAAATCTATTTGAGGGTGAGGAACTGAGGATAATGCTGTTCAACTACAGAGAGATGGGTATCATCCCGAAGGTTGAGCCGATGCAATATGTGATGCCCTCGTTGTGTGTACGTAACCATAATTTTGTGTGATGAAGCTGCGCGCTTTCGTTGATCAGGCCGCTCCCGTAGGCGACTTCTATACGGAGTCTTTTGGAAAAGACTTCGATTTTGTGTAGGCGACTTTTGCGCGGAGACTTTTGGAAAAGTCTTCGATTTTGGTTGCCTATTATTTTGGCTGCACCCTTAGGCGACTTTTGCATGGAGAGTCTTTTTGGAAAAGACTTCGATGTTGCGTACTTATTGTGCTGGTCCGGCTGCACCCTTAGGCGACTTTTGCATGGAGAGTCTTTTGGAAAAGACTTCGATTTTGCACACTTATTGTGCTAATCCGGCTGCACCCTTAGGCGACTTTTGCACGGAGGGTTTTTTTGGAAAAGACTTCGATGTTGCACACTTATTGTGCTAGTCCGGCTGCACCCTTAGGCGACTTTTGCACGGAGAGTCTTTTTGGAAAAGACCTCGATTTTGCGCACTTATTGTGCTAGTCCGACTGCACCCTTAGGCGACTTTTGAACGGAGAGTCTTTTTTGGAAAAGACTTCGATTTTGCGCACTTATTGTGCTAGTCCGACTGCACCCTTAGGCGACTTTTGCACGGAGAGTCTTTTTATAAAAGACTTTGATTTTGCGCACTTATTGTGCTAGTCCGGCTGCACCCTTAGGCGACTTTTGCGCGGAGTGTCGCACGCGAGGGTGGCCAGCGCTGCCCCTCGCGGTGACTTCGATGTGGTCGAATGTCGAAGACCGTCGATGCGGTCTTTTTCGACTTTGTCTTAGTTTTTGCGGGGGATTTTTGCGTGTATATTACATGGCTCTGCCTCATTAAAAACCTCATCCCCCGGGAGGAAAAGAGTGCGGGCCAAAATAATACTGTTTGGTGAATTACAAGGGCGTGTTAGCCCTGAGGATTCAAACAAAAAATTTACAGAGATTATCAATATTCTAGGAATGCTCTAAGTCTTCGCCGGATGGCGTTGTGAGCCTGTACGCGCTGGGGGACGCCTTCGTCTTGACGATGAAGGGACCCTCCCACTTTGGCTCTAGCTTGTCCCGTGACTCTGTCCAAGTTGTCCGAACGAGTACGAGGTCCCCTTCGTTGAATTCTCTTGGGACGACTATGTGGTCGCGCCATGCTTTTGTTTGAGCTTGGTACTTGTTGAGGGCCTGTAGGGCGAAGACATGGTCTCCGTCGATGAGGTCCTTGGAAGTTGGTTTGTCTACGTCGGGGACGGCTGAAGTGCTTGTCCGCGGTGACCCATGTTTTATTTCTTGCGGGGTCATGGCCTCCGATCCATATAGCAGGCGGAAGGGAGTGAACCCAGTTGCCCGGCACTCGGTCGTGTTCAGCGCCTAGACTGCTTTAGGTAGCAGGTCGACCCATTTGCCCTTCTTGTCGTCGAGAAGCATTTTCTTGATGGCCGTGAAAATTTTGCCGTTGGCGCGCTCCACGACACCGTTAGATTGTGGGTGATATACTGAGGCGAAGGCAAGATTGGTGCCGATGGAGAAGCAGAAGTCTTTGAAGTCCTGGCCATCAAATTGTTTGCCGTTGTCAACTGTGAGCTCGGACGGGACTCCGAATCGGCAGACAATGTTTTGCTAGAAGAATTTCTGGGCAGTCTTCGATGTTATTGTGGATACTGCCCTTGCCTTGATCCACTTGGTAAAATACTCAACAGCGACGAAGGTGAACTTAAGGTTCCCTTGGGTCGTGGGTAGTGGCCCGACAATGTCCAGGCCCCAGCGCTGAAGGGGCCACGTGTGGGCGATCAGCTTTGTGAATTGCGAAGGGTTGCCCGAACGAGGGGAAAACTTATGGCAGGCTTCGCATGACCTCGTGACTCGATTCGCTACGCAGATCATAGCGGGCCAGTAGAAGCCTTGATAGATCACCTTGGCAGCGAGGGCCCTAGGCCCCACGTGAGAGCCGCAAGTTCCGCTGTGGACTTCGCGCGGGATTTGGACGCCTTCGGTCTCGGTGACGCATTTAAGCATGGGTTGGCTGACCCCCTTCTTGTAAAGCTGGCCCTCAATGAGTGCGAAGTCTCGACTTTGGTGTTTGAGGCGCTTGGCCTCGTTGATGTCGCTTGGATGGTAATATCCCTGCAGGAACAGGGTGATTGGCGCTCGCCAGTCTTCGGTCATGATGAGGTTGACTATGCGGTGGCCTTCGGTGTCGTTGGTTATTTGTAGGCCCTCTGGGCTGCGGACGGTTGGCGTGCCGATGACATGGTAGAACACGTCGGAGGGCAAGGCCTCGCCTCTAGCTACTGCTTTGGCCAATGCACCGGCCTCCTCATTCTTGGCTCGGTCCACATGCTGCAAGGTAAAGCCCTTAAATTGTCTCTCAAGACTGCGGACAGCCGTGAGATATTGCATGAGTGCGGGGTCCTTTGCCGCATAATCTTTTTCGACCTGGCCGGCGACTACTTTGGAGTCTGTTTTGATTATGCATGTAGAGACACCGAGCGCCCGTAGCTTACGAAGGCCGAGGATGATAGCTTCATACTCTGTTACATTGTTGGTGCATCTGTCGGACTCCAAAGCAAAGCTGAGTGTGCCGCGTATCTGTGTTTGACCCCTGTGGGTGATGTGATGTGATGACTGCAGCTGCGCCTGCCCCCGCATGGCACCATGCGTTGTCGCAATGGATGGTCCACACCTTCTCTGCAGGCCCGTCCGGCTGTGTTATTGGCCCTGTCCAGTCAACGATGAAGTCTGCCAGGACTTGTGACTTGATGGCTATCCTGGGCTCGAAGGTAATATGGTAGCCGGAGAGCTCGGCTGCCCATTTGGTGATCCGGACAGACGCCTCCGGATTTCTGAATAATTCGCCGAGTCCCCTGTCCGAGGTGACCCATACCTTGAATGCTTTGAAATAGTGGCGCAATTTGCGCGATGCCATAACGACTGCGTAGGCAATTTTTTCCAACTCCATCATGTTGCATTTGGAAGTCGTGAGGACTTTGAAGACGTAATACACTGGACACTGCCGAGTTGTGCCCTCTCTGGCCTGCTCTTGGACCAACGCTGCGCTGACTGCGTGTGGCGAAGCTGCAACGTAGAGCAACAGGGGTAGCGAGGGGTTGGGGCTGGTAAGGATTGCTAACTCTGACAGGTGCTGCTTTAGTGATGCGAAGGCCGCCGCTTGCTCTGGTCCCCATGCGAAGTCTTTTGCGCCGCGTAGCGTTTTGAGGAAAGGTAGGCTTCGCTCTGCGGACTTGGAAATGAATCTGTTGAGGGCGGCCAATCTTCCTGTCAGACGTTGGACGTCTCTGGCCGACTGCGGAGGCGTCATGTTGATGATAGCCTGGATCTTGGTCGGGTTGGCTTCGATCCCGCGGTGCGACACCAGGTAGCCTAGTATCTTTCCCTGGCGAACGCCGAAGACACTTCTCGGGGTTTAGGCGAAGTCGTGCGTCCCGCATGTTCGCGAATGTTTCTGCGAGGTCGGCCAAATGATCCTCTTTGTTTTTGCTGGCGACGACGATGTCGTCCACATACATGAATATGTTCCGGCCGACTTGGCTCTCGAGCACTGTCTTGGTGAGGCGAGAGAAAGTGGACCCATCGTTCTTTAGTCCCTCCGGCATTCTGATGAAGCAATATGTGTCGAAGGGTGTGATGAAACTGGTACTGGCCTTGTCTTCCTCTTTCATATATATTTGGTGATAGCCAGAGAAGCAGTCAAGGAGTGACATGACTTCGCATCCGGCCGCACTATCGACGATCTTGTCGATCCAAGGCAGCGGGAAATTATCCTTGGGGCAGGCCTTGTTGAGACTGGTGAAATCAATGCACATCCGCCACTTGCCACTCTTCTTTTGCACCATGACTACGTTTGAGAGCCACGTAGGATAGGCAACTGGTTCGATGAAATTGGCCTCAAGAAGGCGGTGTACCTCAGCTTTGGCGGCTTCGGTTTTTTCATCAGACATTTTGCGCAGTCTCTGCTTCTTCGGCCGCACCGAAGGGTCGATGCCTAGGCTGTGTTTGATGATGGTGCGACTGACTCCGACTAGGTCGAGGGCGGACCAGGCGAAGACGTCCTTATTTTTAGAAAGACAAGAGATGAGTCTCTCCTCGTCATACGAAGTAAGGTCTTCTCTTATGATGACCGTTTGCTTGGGCGTTGCCTGGTCAAGGGGAACTGTCTTCGTTCCATCGTTGCTCTGCAGCTGTGCCTTTACATGTTCGTTGGGGGTTGGGCGGGAAGCCTCGAAGACTTTGCGCTGCATCGTGAGGCAGTGTACGTTCCTTTGCCCTGGAATGAAGTCTCTTTCAATATGCGTGCGGTCTGCTAGTTGCCATAGACTGTGATCACGCCTTGCGGACCCAGGATTTTCATGCACAGGTAAAGTCCGTGAATGGCTGCTTCGAACTTGTTGATGGAGCCCCGACCCATTATGGCGTTGTACGGGTATACCATGTCGACGATGTCGAAAGTGACCTGCTCACTTCGTGCATTGGGTGCTACACCAAAGGATAGGGGTAGCTCTATTTTGCCCACAGGAAAGGTGCCCTTGCCACCGAAGCCATATAAGGGGTTGTCCGAGGGCTTGAGTAGGCTGTGGCTGATGCCCATGCGGTCGAAGGCGTGGAGGAAAATGATGTTCGCCTAGCTGCCGTTGTCAACTAAGACTTTGTGCAGGTCCCAGCCTGCCACGCTACAGTTGATTACCATGGCGTCCATGTGGGGTGCGCTGTGCAGGTCGACATCTCTGACGTCGAACGTCAGCGGCATGTGACGGCGACGTGATTGATACTTCGGTAGTGGTCCCTCTTCTGTCGCTTCGTGTCGAAGTCGACGCTGGACCCCCCAGTGATCATGTGAATGACTCCGCGATATGGCTGATCAGCGAAGTCTTCTTGCTTTGGTGCTTGGGGTGATTTGGGTGGTGGATGTTTGGCTGATGCAGGTGCGGAGGCTGGAGCGGGGGGGGGGGTACGATTTGTACCTCCTGGTTGTGTTGAAATGCGTGGTTAGGTGGGTGCTGAGCGGGGGTCGTGGTTGTATGGTTGTGGGAGGTGGTGTTGATATGTATGGGCGACAACTCTTGGGTTGTCGGCAGGTTGTGCTCTTGACATCCTGTCCCTGGTGGCCTTCGTTTCCGGGCAGTCCCTCGTCGGGTGCGCACAGTCTTTGCCGTGAAACAGGCAATAAAATCTGCGCGGCTGCTGTGCCCGTCCTCGACCCCGACCACGCGTGCCATTGCCGCGGCCCTGGGGGGGATAATCTTGACGGCGGGGGGCCTCACCTGCAGGGTGCTGGTTGGCAATGTTATGCACCTGCTGCTGACTACGGCTGTCCCGACCGGAGTCTGACTGCGAAGATCTTGTCCACGTTCGGCTGGACTGCGGAGGGTCCTTGGGTTTCCTCTGGGACTCGACCTTGCGTTGTTGGAGCTCCTCGGATCTGACATATTTTTCAAATAGCTGGTAGAGCTCCTGGAGGTTCTTGGGTGGGTCCCTGATGCAGTGACTATAAAGGACGCCAGCCCGAAGTCCACTGATGGCATAGTGAATGGCGATTTGGTTGTCGACCGAAGGCAGTTGTGACTTGAGGGTCAGGAACTTGCGGTAGTGCTCCCGCAAGGTTTCCTTTTCCAGCTGCTTGCAGAGACAATTTGGCCAAGGCGTCGGTATCTGGGCGGTACCCTTGGAAGTTGAGCAGAAATTTGTCCCGGAGACTTCTCCAGGAGTCGATGGACAACGGAGGCAACCTGGTGTACCAGGTTAGGGCCGGACCCTCGAGGGCAATGATGAAGGACTTGGCCATCGTGGCATCATCCCCTCCGGATGATGCGACAACGACTTGATAGCTCATAATGTACTGTGCTAGGTCGGTGCTGCCGTTGTACTTGGGGTAGGCCCCTGCCCTAAAGTTGGCGGGCCATGGTGACACTTGCAGTTGCGGCGCTAGGGGACTCCGCTCGTCAAGGTAGTTGACGCCTTGGAATGCTGCAGCGTGTGGGATGATGGGTCCGCGCTGAGGAATGAATAGGTCTCCGATTGGCGCGCTGTGTTGGAGGGGCGGACCGTGCTGCAGATCATGGTGGCCTTCGCGCTGCATGAGCGCAATTTCTTGCTCGAGTTCTTGAGCCCTCTGCTCCTCGTCTCGTATCATCTGTCGCACCTTGGCCTACGCGGAGACACGTTGGCGCTTGGCTTCGAGGATCTCTTTCTGCTTCTGGAGGTTACGGTTCTTGATGCGCAAGGCCCGCAGCTGTAGCTGTTCCTTTGCTAAAACGCCGATGACTTCGCCATCCTCTGTGGCGTCCTCGCCCTCTAGTGGAGCGAAGCCTGGGGGTGCTTGCGGTTGTCCTCCGGAGCTGCAGGTGCGGAGGGTGCCTTCGGGAGTTGGTTGATCATTGCGCTGCCGCTTGCTGAGTGCGTCGTCTTCGTAGGCCTCTTGGTGGGTGGTGTCTGCAAGGGCATTGCCCTTTTTCTCGGCTAGGAGCGCTGCCTTCGCTGCTTCGTCAACGGATGGGGCTGCCTTCGAGCTAGCTCTCTTGGGTGTCATCGCGGGTGGTTTTTTCGTAGCACGAACGATGGGCGCCAAATGTTGGAACTCGCTCTCCTGGGCAAGTTGATCCAATGGGGGAGTGAAAGCAACGTAAACAAGGTTTGGCAATAGCTCTATTAATCTGGCCTCTCAAGGGCACTGTACGGGGGTATTTATAGGTGCCTGAGTGCCCAACGTCTCGATGTAAGGACGCATGTACCCTCAGGCGCCTGGACTATCCCTGGAATATTCCTATAAAGGAGGGTTATAGACTGTCATTACAGAAAAGCTATTACATATCGTGCCCGTAACACACTTCTCCGTTGTCACACCCGGTTTTAGAAGGCAAACCGAATGCGAACCATTTACGTGACAGGATCAGCAATTCACGTACACAACAGTTACATAACATGGACATCATCACACAATGCTCAAATAGTATTAAAAGAGAAATAGCAGTCGATTACATCATATGTCTGAGATATCCACATAGTCTTTACAATAAATCAAAGTGCAGAAAAGAAACGTAGATAAACGCGGCCTTCACAGGCAGCCGACTGGGGGTTTGCCGCTAACCCACGCCTAGAACTCGTCGTAGTCTTGGAACTCCGGGAAGTCTCCTTCCACGGCTTCATCTTCTCCTGAGCAGTGGTTGCAATGCTGACAACCTGGGGAAGGGAGGGGTTGGTGTGTAGAGCAAGGGTGAGTACACATCAACATACTCAGCAAGTGTCCTGTTTGGCTGTAGTGGACTAGCTTTATGTGGAGGGTAAGTCAAGCAGTTGCTTTTAGTTGGTCCGATTATTATTACTAGTAGAGAAAGCCAAGTTTTAGAGTTAACCCACGTTATTAACCCAGACGTACTCCTTTCCAGATGGAAAGAGTACCACTTACCATTACCAGAGTCAAAACCAAGAACCATCAGTCTCATTGTCACCTGCAATCCGAACATCTCTGATCAAGGTATCACTAATCACTAGAGCTCCCTTGGCCGCTCATAACCGTGAGCATGACTGATATATCAGTTTTCAAACACACTGCAGAGGTTGCACACTTTACCCATGAGCCGTGATTCCCTTTTTGCCTCGGGTTGTACGGACCGTTGAACACTCCCAAGGTGAGTAGGCAGGGTCTCACTACTTAGCCTTTACAAAGATTCCTCGGGGCTGTAGCCGCCCGTTAGGTTTCCTAAATGTACCGCACCCCTCCCCAAGGGACAAATCAACCTTGGCAGAGCGAGCCGCATACACCGAGCCCCATTGACGGCACGACGACGAAGCGAACTACACCCCGGATCCTCTAATTATTCAGCTAAGGGCACCCCATTCCACCCTCATGGTTGCACTGTTTTCCCGGGCGGTCATCCAACGAACAGGTCCTTACAGAGAGGCACTCGAGAAACCGCTCGAGCCCCCTTAAAGGCCACAAGTATAACATCATAATAAGAAGAGGGAAAACAGCGTATCATTGATCATTCTCATCATGTTCATTGATTAGAGTTGAGCAATAGCATAAGACTAAGCAATAATAATTGTAACGCCCTGAATTTGGGGGTAGAATTTTTTCTTCTTTTCTCTCACCAAATCCGGGCGTTACTCTCTTTTCTCTTTCCCCGTTTGCTCCTTCTTCCCAATTTCAAACCAGTATAGCGGCAGGTGTCCGTGTCATGTATAAACCAAAACCTAAGTGTCATGGGTGTTGCATCATGCCGAAGCGCATTTCTTTGTCTGATGATGAGTGTTCGTCTTGTTCCGTTCCAGATTTCGGTTCGCGATTTAATTCCATTTAGTGGTCCGCGCTCGTCGTGGGTTTTCGATCCGCGAAGTGGCCCGGCCCAGCCCAACCTAGTCCAGCCCAGCCCAACCGGCCCGGCCCGCCCCGGCCTGCGCGCCCCTGGCGCCCAAACCCCCCATGCGCCCCCCCTCCCCTCTCTCTCTCTCATTTGGATCTCCCGCGCAAACAACCTCTCCTCTCCCTCTTCCACCTCTCTCTCCCCGTGGTGCCCTAGGATTTGGATACGGCGATCATCGGATTTTGGACCCCGAGGTGAGCTCCCCTCCCCTCCCCTTCTCCTCTCTCTCTCCCTCTCCCTCCTCTTCTTCCCCCCGCGCGCGCCCTCCCTCTCCCCATGCCCGCGCGCGACCCCGCCCGCCCCCGCCCCTGCCCGGCGCGGCGGCACCCGTCCCCGCCCCTGCCCGGCGCGGCGGCTCCCGACCCCGTCCCCGCCCCCGCCCCCGGCGGCGCTCGGCCCCGCCCGGCTGCCCTCCCCGGTGGCGCTCGCCCGCCCGCCCCCTCCCGTGGCGGCGCTCGGTGCCCGTCCCCGGCCTCCCCTCGCGCGGCCCCTCCCCCTCCCTCCCCGGCGGCGCTCGCCCGCCCGGCCTCCCTCCCCGGCGGCGCTCGGCCCCCGCTTGGCCCCCCGCTTGGCCCCTTGCCCGCCCCTCCCCGGCCCCGCGCGGCGCTCCCCGCCCGTCCCGGCCCCACGGCGGTGCCCGCCCGTCCCGGCCCCGTGGCGGCGCCCGCCCGCCCCCGCTCCTACCCTGCTCACGCGCAGCGCGGCCCTGGCGCGCCCCCGGCGTGGCCCAGCGCGGCCCCGGTGGCCCCTGCTCGCCGGCGCGGCCCCGGCGCGGCCTCCGGCCCCCGGCGTGTCCCCGGCGCGGCACCGGCTGACTCGGCCGCCCCTGGCCGGTTCAACCGCCCCCCCCCCCCCGTTCGGCCGCCCGTTCCCGTCCCGGCCTCGCCCGACCGTGTCCCCGTTCGCCCGCGCTCGCGGTGATTATTCGTTAGTTAACGTGCTGCGTCGCGCGCTTCGCCGCGCGACGGATTTGTCTAAATTCAGATTCTATCTTGTGTTGCGTCGTGCGCTTCGTCGCGCGACGATCCATTTTTGTTTCAGGTTGTTTAAGGTGTAACGCCGCGTGTGTATTCACGCGACGTTCCACTTTGGACTCAGTTTAGTCGATGTATGCCGTCGTGCGCTTCGTCGCGCGACGCTTAACGTCTCCTCGTAACTAAGGCGAAGTGTCTCGTTGCGTGCTCGGTCGCGCGACGAGTCGTTAACTTCTTAATTTGTTTTAGAGAGCTTTGTCGCGCGTCTCGCCGCGCGACCACCTTTTTATTTATCTCCACCTGCTTATAATAATTAGACATGAAACATGACTTTACTTTACGCTAAACATAGTGTCTACATTAAATTTCCTTCCATTAAGCGAGTGGTTAATTTATAATCATGTAACGTGATCGTTTCTCGACTGTCTTTTCCTCTTTCTCTCTTAACCGTACTCGCGAGCCCGCGTGGAACGTCTGTTTAATTATTGCATTCTATTGTATGGTGTACTGTTCTTTTGTATTAAATATGTGGATGCATGTATGTTTGCAATCGCATAGAGAACGATCCGGTTGAAGAGCCCGAGGAACCCGCAGGAGAAGCCCCTGAGCAGCAAGCGATTGGTGGAGGCAAGTGTCCCTTGACCTATCTCTGTCCTATTCATTCTTTAATTCACCTCCCACTTTACACATTTATGCCTAAGGATTGACTAGCTTTTGTGATCCATGTCCTTGTTCACCTATTTGGGTTGGATTATTATTGTTTAGCTTTATGCTATTGCTTAACTCTAATCAATGAACATGATGAGATTATCTATGATACGCTGTTTTCCCTTCTCTTATTATGATGTTGTACTTGTGGTCATCAAGGGGGCTCGAGCGGTTTCTCGAGTGCCTCTCCGTAAGGACCTGTTCTATGGATGACCGCCCGGGAAAACAGTGCAACCATGAGGGTGGAATGGGATGCCCTTAGCTGAATAATTAGAGGATCCGGGGTGTAGTTCACTTAGCTGTCGTGCCGTCAATGGGGCTCGGTGTATGCGGCTCGCTCTGCCAAGTTTGGGTTTGCCCCTTGGGGAGGAGTGCGGTGCATTTAGGAAACCTAACGGGTGGCTACAGCCCCGGGGAATCTTTGTAAAGGCTACGTAGTGATGCCCTGCTGGGTCACCTTGGTAGTGATCAATGGAGAGTCATGATCTCCGGGCAGAAAGGGAATCACGGCTTGTGGGTAAAGTGCACAACCTCTGCAGAGTGTTTGAAAACTGATATATCAGCCGTGCTCGCGGTTATGAGCGGCCAAGGGAGCTCCAGTGATTAGTGAGACTTGATCAGAGATACTTTGGTACAGGTGGTTATGAGATTGATGGTTTTGGTCATGACTATGGTGCTGGTAAGTGGTATTCTTTCCGTTTGGAAAGGGTACATCGGGCTAATAACTTGGGTTAATGCTAAAACTTGGCTTTCTATTAGTAAATAATAATCTGACCAACTAAAAGCAACTGCTTGACTTATCCCCACATAAAGCTAGTCCACTACAGCCAAACAGGATACTTGCTGAGTATGTTGATGTGTACTCACCCTTGCTCTACACACCAACCCCCCCAGGTTGTCAGCATTGCAACCACTGCTCAGGAGAAGATGAAGCTGTGGAAGGAGACTTCCAGGAGTTCCAAGACTACGACGAGTTCTAGGTGTGGGTTAGCGGCAACCCCCAGTCGGCTGCCTGTGAAGGCCGCGTTTACCTACGTTTCTTTTCCGCACTTTGATTTACTGTAAGAACTATATGGACGTCTCAGACGTATGATGTAATCAACTATTATTCCCTTTTAATACTATTTTGAGCACTGTGTGATGATGTCCATGTTATGTAACTGCTATGTACGTGAATAACTGATCCTGGCACGTACATGGTTCGCATTCGGTTTGCCTTCTAAAATCGGGTGTGACATAAGTGGTATCAAAGCCGTGCTGACTGTAGGACCGCTAGCCTAGAGTAGAATGGCCGTTCTAAGGACTATAGACCTCTGTCCTTGCCTTGACTTTGATATCCCTTCAAAAGTTGGTCATACCGACCAAACCTATGTTCTACTATATACTATACCTTGCTGAAAATCATGTTTTATCCTAATCCTTCATTTATTTATGGTTCATTACTTGCTGGTCATATTGATTCTGTTCTCACCCTTTTGCTTGCGATGTCTTTTGTAGATGGCTCGTCTTAGACACACTGCACGAAAGTCCGTCATCCCTTTCTTACCCTCCCGCCTTGCTGAGCGTCCGCTTCGCCGTCCTGTGGCCGGACAGTCCAGCCACTTGGAGAGACTGCACCACCGCCTGCGTGAGGAGCAGGAACGTCGACGACAGGAGCAGCAGGGCTCTTCCTTCTCGCTCCAACAGGAGATAGAGTCTGTGAGGAGCTGCTCCCCTGTGCTTCCTCTGGAGGCGCCCCCTGCACCACCACAGGGCGCCCCAGCCCCTGGAGTAGCTGCTGGAGGAGACCCAGACGACGGAGATGGCGACGACAGCTCGAGCCACGACACCGACTTCTCTGCTAACCATGAGCTGGAAGGATGGTTTGCTCGATCCATCACTCGCGACGCTGCTCGCGGGTGTCACTTCCACGATGCGCTCGATACCCTGCTACGTCGGGCACTTAACCGGCATACTTGGTCCATCGAGTATCGCTGTGTGGTCTACCAGCATAGTCGCGGGGTCTACCCGGACCACTGGGAGGCAACCTGCTTGGTGCGCCGTCCGGAGAACAGTCTCCAGGGTGCGGAGGCCTGCTCAGAGCACTATTCTATCTCTGAGCGGGACTCAGCTGAGGCAGCCATGCAAGATGCTGCACGGCGTGCGCTTTCGCACTACTGCTCGGTTTTCGGTGGGGCAGCTGACGGTCTTGACCTGAAGTATTACCCCCGCCGTCCATCTGGCAGCACAGGAGGCGTGATTGTCTCACCTGTCGGTGAGGGCAATCCTAGGTTGAGCAGCACAGTCAACCTAGCCGCCGTGCTAAACACGGAGCTGGACCATGCATTAGACGAGCTGAGTAGGGCTCGTGCTGAGATCACCCGGCTGCGGGCTGAGCGCGCGGAACGTCGTCACCTGGAGGATGGTTCCCCCGCTCCCGTCGGGACTCAGCACCTGTACCGTTCACCTCAGCGTGGACACCAGTCTTATGGCAACCCCGACTGCAAGACCAAGATAACTCTAGAACCATAGATCGTTAGAGTTGGATCTTGTAATTAATACAAAATATATATACATAGAAGCTTCAGCCTTAGCGTTAGTCTCGGTCTTAGTTAGTCTTAGTTAGACAGGGTAGTTTGCTATATCCTGTGCATTCATGTTTGTCATGATGAACTATGTTTGGTTTAGATCTTTGTAATGACTGTCACCAGAGTGTGGGTATCCCCTGCATTTTGGTTTATCTATTATGTTAATGGAGTTAGTTATATAGTTGGGAAGCCTTTTTACTCCACTTTCCTCTTTATCTGAGAAGCTGTGTGGTCTGTGTTGGAGATCAGTGAAGATGCCCATCTGTTCAGTGCTGTTGAAGAATCCTCTACTCTTTTCTTATGCTGCAAGATTTGCCAGATCAGTTCTGATGTGTGGTTGCATTCTGCAGATGTCAGAGAACAGGCGCAGAGGAGGAAGGCGTGCTCAGCAGGAGCGAGCCGCTCAACAGGATGAGGTGCCCCAGCAGCAGCACCTGCCGCCCCCGCCCCCGATGTCCATCGAGCAGATGTTTCTGATGCAGACTCAGGCAGTTCAAGCTATCGGTCAGACTTTGGCCGCCATTCAGCAGCAGCAGCAACAACAGCAGCAGGCCCCACCTCAGCCTCAGATGCCTCAGATGCCCAGAGACAAGCGTGCTGAATTCATGAGAGGTCATCCACCAACGTTTGCTCATTCTTCTGACCCCATGGATGCTGAAGATTGGCTGCGCACTGTGGAGCGCGAGTTGCATACCGCTCAGTGCGATGACAGGGAGAAAGTCTTGTATGGTCCCCGTCTGTTGAGAGGAGCAGCCCAGTCATGGTGGGAGTCTTACCTCGCCACCCATGCCCACCCTGACGCCATCACCTGGGAAGAGTTCAGAGGAAGTTTTCGTCAGTACCATGTCCCTGCAGGTCTAATGACAGTGAAGAAGGAGGAGTTACTGGCCCTCAAGCAAGGGCCATTGTCTGTCAGTGAGTATCGAGACAGGTTTCTGCAATTGTCTCGCTATGCTCCTGAAGATGTCAACACTGACGCCAAGCGACAGTACCGTTTCCTGAGAGGCTTGGTTGACCCTCTGCAGTACCAACTGATGAATCACACCTTCCCAACATTCCAGCACCTGATTGACAGAGCAATCATGACAGAGAGAAAGCGTAAGGAGATGGAGGATCGTAAGCGCAAGATCAGTGGACCCCAGCCTGGAAGCAGCAACCGTCCTCGTTTCTCAGGCAATCAACCTCAGCAGTTCAGGCAGAACCAGCGTCCACCTCAGCAGCATCAGCAGTTCCAAAGGCAGTATCCTCAGCATCAGTACCAGAACCGTCAGAACAATCAGTCAGGAGGTCAGTTTCAGAAGCAGAATCAGCAAGCACCTCGTCTTCCTGCCACAGCAAACCAGCAGAACAGTCAGGCAGCACCAGCTCAGGTTGGAAACAGAGCATGTTTCCACTGTGGAGAGCAAGGCCACTGGGTGATGCAATGTCCGAAGAAGGCAGCCCAGCAGCAGTCAGGCCCCAATGCCCCAGCGAAGCATAATGTGCCTCAGCCTGGAGTAGGCAATCGCTCTCAGCCGCGTTACAATCATGGGAGACTGAACCACTTGGAGGCTGAAGCAGTTCAGGAGACCCCCGGCATGATAGTAGGTATGTTCCCAGTCGACTCCCATATTGCAGAAGTGTTATTTGATACTAGAGAAACGCATTCTTTCATTACTGCATCATGGGTAGAAGCACATGATCTTCCAATTACTACCATGTCAACCCCCATTCAAATTGACTCAGCCGGTGGTAGAATTCGAGCCGATAGCATTTGTTTGAATATAAGTGTGGAAATAAGGGGGATAGCGTTTCCCGCCAACCTTATAGTAATGGGTACTCAGGGAATAGATGTCATCCTAGGGATGAATTGGCTAGATAAGTATCAGGCAGTTATCAGCTGTGATAAAAGGACAATCAAGTTGGTGTCTCCACTAGGAGAGGAAGTGGTGACCGAGTTAGTCCCGCCTGAGCCAAAGAAAGGAAGTTGTTATCAGCTAGCCGTTGATAGCAGTGAAGCAGACCCAATTGAGAGGATCAAGGTTGTGTCCGAGTTCCCAGTTGTGTTTCCAAAGGACTTACCGGGTATGCCACCAGAGCGGAAAGTTGAGTTTGCTATAGAGCTTCTTCCTGGAACCGCCCCTATCTTTAAGAGAGCTTACAGAATATCCGGACCAGAGTTGGTTGAGCTTAAGAAGCAGATTGATGAGCTGTCAGAGAAAGGTTACATTCGGCCAAGCACCTCGCCTTAGGCCGCCCCTGTCTTGTTCGTGGAAAAGAAAGATGGCACCAAAAGGATGTGTATCGATTACCGAGCTTTGAATGAAGTGACGATCAAGAACAAGTATCCTTTGCCCAGAATAGAAGATCTGTTCGACCAGTTGAGAGGAGCCAGTGTGTTCTCCAAGATTGATCTGAGGTCAGGTTATCATCAGCTCAGGATCCGACCTTCGGACATTCCGAAGACGGCATTCATTTCCAAGTATGGTTTGTATGAGTTCACAGTGATGTCGTTTGGTTTGACCAATGCACCAGCCTTTTTCATGAACTTGATGAATAGTGTATTCATGGATTATCTCGATAAGTTTGTGGTGGTATTCATTGATGACATTCTGGTTTATTCTCAAAGCGAAGAAGAGCATGCAGATCATTTGAAGATGGTATTGCAGAGATTGCGAGAGCACCAGTTGTACGCAAAGTTGAGCAAGTGTGAGTTCTGGATCAGTGAAGTCCTGTTCTTGGGTCATATAATCAACAAAGAAGGATTGGCTGTGGATCCGAAGAAAGTGGCAGACATTCTGAACTGGAAAGCGCCAACAGATGCTCGAGGAATCAAGAGTTTCATTGGAATGGCCGGATATTATCGCCGATTCATTGAAGGGTTTTCGAAGATTGCAAAACCGATGACAGCGTTGCTAGGCAACAAAGTTGAGTTCAAGTGGACCCAGAAATGCCAAGAGGCCTTTGAAGCGCTGAAAGAGAAGTTGACTACAGCGCCTGTCCTAGTCTTGCCCGATGTGCACAAGCCCTTCTCGGTGTATTGCGATGCTTGTTACACAGGTTTGGGATGCGTGTTGATGTAAGAGGGAAGAGTTGTGGCTTACTCGTCCCGACAGCTGAAGGTTCATGAGAAGAACTACCCAATCCATGATCTAGAGTTGGCAGCAGTGGTTCACGCACTGAAGACATGGAGGCACTATCTGTATGGACAGAAATGTGATGTTTACACAGATCACAAGAGTCTGAAGTACATATTCACTCAGTCAGAGTTGAACATGAGGCAACGAAGATGGTTAGAGTTGATCAAAGACTATGAGTTGGAGATTCATTACCATCCAGGCAAAGCAAACGTAGTGGCAGATGCGTTAAGCAGAAAGAGTCAAGTCAATCTCATGGCCGCTCGTCCGATGCCTTATGAGTTGGCCAAAGAGTTTGACAGGTTGAGTCTCGGATTTCTGAACAATTCTCGAGGAGTCACAGTTGAGTTGGAACCTACCTTGGAGCGCGAAATCAAAGAAGCGCAGAAGAATGATGAGAAAATCAGTGAGATCCGGCGACTGATTCGAGATGGCAGAGGCAAAGATTTTCGAGAGGATGCAGAAGGCGTGATATGGTTCAAAGACCGCTTGTGTGTTCCCAATGTCCAGTCCATTCGGGAGTTGATTCTCAAGGAAGCTCATGAGACAGCCTATTCGATTCACCCTGGCAGTGAGAAGATGTATCAGGATCTGAAGAAGAAATTCTAGTGGTACGGAATGAAGAGGGAAATCGCAGAGCATGTGGCTATGTGCGATAGTTGCCGAAGAATTAAGGCAGAGCACCAGAGACCTGCTGGATTGTTGCAACCGTTGCAGATCCCTCAGTGGAAATGGGATGAAATCGGTATGGATTTCATAGTCGGATTGCCTCGCACTCGAGCCGGCTACGATTCCATTTGGGTAGTAGTGGACCGCTTGACCAAGTCAGCCCACTTCATACCTGTCAAGACCAACTACAGCAGTGCAGTATTGGCAGAGTTGTATATGTCTCGGATCGTTTGTCTTCATGGTGTGCCAAAGAAGATAGTGTCAGACAGAGGAACGCAGTTCACCTCTCATTTCTGGCAGCAGTTGCATGAAGCTTTGGGCACGCATCTGAATTTCAGTTCAGCCTATCATCCGCAGACAGATGGCCAGACCGAAAGGACCAATCAAATTCTTGAAGACATGTTGAGAGCCTGTGCGTTGCAAGATCAGTCCGGATGGGACAAGAGATTGCCTTATGCGGAGTTTTCCTATAACAACAGTTACCAGGCCAGTTTGAAGATGTCACCATTTCAGGCGCTCTATGGAAGGAGTTGTAGAACTCCGTTGCAATGGGATCAACCTGGAGAAAAGCAAGTGTTTGGGCCAGACATTTTGCTTGAAGCCGAAGAGAACATCAAGATGGTCCGAGAGAATCTGAAGATAGCGCAATCAAGACAGCGAAGCTATGCAGACACAAGAAGAAGAGAGCTGAGTTTCGAAGTCGGAGACTTTGTTTACCTGAAAGTGTCACCAATTAGAGGAGTCAGAAGGTTCGGAGTGAAAGGCAAACTAGCACCCCGCTACATTGGTCCGTATCAGATTCTTGCAAGACGTGGAGAAGTGGCCTATCAGCTCAGTTTGCCCGAGAATTTGTCTGCTGTGCATGATGTCTTTCATGTGTCTCAGTTGAAGAAGTGCTTGCGTGTGCCAGAAGAGCAGTTGCCAGTGGAAGGTCTTGAAGTCCAGGAGGACTTGACCTACGTTGAGAAGCCAGTGCAAATCCTTGAGGTTGCAGACAGAGTCACCCAAAGGAAGACCATCAGAATGTGCAAAGTCAAATGGAATCATCACTCTAAGGAAGAAGCAACCTGGGAGCGTGAAGATGATCTGATGGCTAAATACCCTGAGCTTTTTGCTAGCCGACCCTGAATCTCGAGGGCGAGATTCTTTTAAGGGGGATAGGTTTGTAACACCCTGAATTTGGGGGTAGAATTTTTTCTTCTTTTCTCTCACCAAATCCGGGCGTTACTCTCTTTTCTCTTTCCCCGTTTGCTCCTTCTTCCCAATTTCAAACCAGTATAGCGGCAGGTGTCCGTGTCATGTATAAACCAAAACCTAAGTGTCATGGGTGTTGCATCATGCCGAAGCGCATTTCTTTGTCTGATGATGAGTGTTCGTCTTGTTCCGTTCCGGATTTCGGTTCGCGATTTAATTCCATTTAGTGGTCCGCGCTCGTCGTGGGTTTTCGATCCGCGAAGTGGCCCGGCCCAGCCCAACCTATTCCAGCCCAGCCCAACCGGCCCGGCCCGCCCCGGCCTGCGCGCCCCTGGCGCCCAAACCCCCCATGCGCCCCCCCTCCCCTCTCTCTCTCTCATTTGGATCTCCCGCGCAAACAACCTCTCCTCTCCCTCTTCCACCTCTCTCTCCCCGTGGTGCCCTAGGATTTGGAGACGGCGATCATCGGATTTTGGACCCCGAGGTGAGCTCCCCTCCCCTCCCCTTCTCCTCTCTCTCTCCCTCTCCCTCCTCTTCTTCCCCCCGCGCGCGCCCTCCCTCTCCCCATGCCCGCGCGCGACCCCGCCCGCCCCCGCCCCTGCCCGGCGTGGCGGCGCCCGTCCCCGCCCCTGCCCGGCGCGGCGGCGCCCGACCCCGTCCCCGCCCCCGGCCCCGGCGGCGCTCGGCCCCGCCCGGCTGCCCTCCCCGGTGGCGCTCGCCCGCCCGCCCTTTCCCGTGGCGGCGCTCGGCGCCCGTCCCCGACCTCCCCTCGCGCGGCCCCTCCCCCTCCCTCCCCGGCGGCGCTCGCCCGCCCGGCCTCCCTCCCCGGCGGCGCTCGGCCCCCGCTCGGCCCCCTGCCCGCCCCTCCCCGGCCCCGCGCGGCGCTCCCCGCCCGTCCCGGCCCCGCGGCGGCGCCCGCCCGTCCCGGCCCCGTGGCGGCGCCCGCCCGCCCCCGCTCCTCCCCTGCTCGCGCGCAGCGCGGCCCCGGCGCGCCCCCGGCGTGGCCCGGCGTGGCCCCGGTGGCCCCTGCTCGCCGGCGCGGCCCCGGCGCGGCCTCCGGCCCCCGGCGTGTCCCCGGCGCGGCACCGGCTGACTCGGCCGCCCCTGGCCGGTTCAACCGCCCCCCCCCCCCCCGTTCGGCCGCCCGTTCCCGTCCCGGCCTCGCCCGACCGTGTCCCCGTTCGCCCGCGCTCGCGGTGATTATTCGTTAGTTAAAGTGCTGCGTCGCGCGCTTCGCCGCGCGACGGATTTGTCTAAATTCAGATTCTATCTTGTGTTGCGTCGTGCGCTTCGTCGCGCGACGATCCATTTTTGTTTCAGGTTGTTTAAGGTGTAACGCCGCGTGTGTATTCACGCGACGTTCCACTTTGGACTCAGTTTAGTCGACGTATGCCGTCGTGCGCTTCGTCGCGCGACGCTTAACGTCTCCTCGTAACTAAGGCGAAGTGTCTCGTTGCGTGCTCGGTCGCGCGATGAGTCGTTAACTTCTTAATTTGTTTTAGAGAGCTTTGTCGCGCGTCTCGCCGCGCGACCACCTTTTTATTTATCTCCACCTGCTTATAATAATTAGACATGAAACATGACTTTACTTTACGCTAAACATAGTGTCTACATTAAATTTTCTTCCATTAAGCGAGTGGTTAATTTATAATCATGTAACGTGATCGTTTCTCGACTGTCTTTTCCTCTTTCTCTCTTAACCGTACTCGCGAGCCCGCGTGGAACGTCTGTTTAATTATTGCATTCTATTGTATGGTGTACTGTTCTTTTGTATTAAATATGTGGATGCATGTATGTTTGCAATCGCATAGAGAACGATCCGGTTGAAGAGCCCGAGGAACCCGCAGGAGAAGCCCCTGAGCAGCAAGCGATTGGTGGAGGCAAGTGTCCCTTGACCTATCTCTGTCCTATTCATTCTTTAATTCACCTCCCGCTTTACACATTTATGCCTAAGGATTGACTAGCTTTTGTGATCCATGTCCTTGTTCACCTATTTGGGTTGGATTATTATTGTTTAGCTTTATGCTATTGCTTAACTCTAATCAATGAACATGATGAGATTATCTATGATACGCTGTTTTCCCTTCTCTTATTATGATGTTGTACTTGTGGTCATCAAGGGGGCTCGAGCGGTTTCTCGAGTGCCTCTCCGTAAGGACCTGTTCTATGGATGACCGCCCGGGAAAACAGTGCAACCATGAGGGTGGAATGGGATGCCCTTAGCTGAATAATTAGAGGATCCGGGGTGTAGTTCACTTAGCCGTCGTGCCGTCAATGGGGCTCGGTGTATGCGGCTCGCTCTGCCAAGTTTGGGTTCGCCCCTTGGGGAGGAGTGCGGTGCATTTAGGAAACCTAACGGGTGGCTACAGCCCCGGGGAATCTTTGTAAAGGCTACATAGTGATGCCCTGCTGGGTCACCTTGGTAGTGATCAATGGAGAGTCATGATCTCCGGGCAGAAAGGGAATCACGGCTTGTGGGTAAAGTGCACAACCTCTGCAGAGTGTTTGAAAACTGATATATCAGCCGTGCTCGCGGTTATGAGCGGCCAAGGGAGCTCCAGTGATTAGTGAGACTTGATCAGAGATACTTTGGTACAGGTGGTTATGAGATTGATGGTTTTGGTCATGACTATGGTGCTGGTAAGTGGTATTCTTTCCGTTTGGAAAGGGTACATCGGGCTAATAACTTGGGTTAATGCTAAAACTTGGCTTTCTATTAGTAAATAATAATCTGACCAACTAAAAGCAACTGCTTGACTTATCCCCACATAAAGCTAGTCCACTACAGCCAAACAGGATACTTGCTGAGTATGTTGATGTGTACTCACCCTTGCTCTACACACCAAACCCCCCCCAGGTTGTCAGCATTGCAACCACTGCTCAGGAGAAGATGAAGTTGTGGAAGGAGACTTCCAGGAGTTCCAAGACTACGACGAGTTCTAGGTGTGGGTTAGCGGCAACCCCCAGTCGGCTGCCTGTGAAGGCCGCGTTTACCTACGTTTCTTTTCCGCACTTTGATTTACTGTAAGAACTATATGGACGTCTCAGACGTATGATGTAATCAACTATTATTCCCTTTTAATACTATTTTGAGCACTGTGTGATGATGTCCATGTTATGTAACTGCTGTGTACGTGAATAACTGATCCTGGCACGTACATGGTTCGCATTCGGTTTGCCTTCTAAAACCGGGTGTGACAATAATCCAACCCAAATAGGTAAACAAGGACATGGATAACAAAAGCTAGTCAATCCTTAGGTATAAATGTGTAATGCGGGAGGTGAATTAAAGAATGTATAGGATAGAGATAGGTCAAGGGACACTTGCCTCCACCAACCGACTGCTGCTCAGGGACTTCTCCTGCGAGTTCTTCGGGCTCCTCAACCGGATCGTTCTCTATGCGAGCGCAAGCATACATACATTCATCCATTCGAATTAGGAAACAAACAGTACATCATTACAAGAGAACAAATAGATTAAATATGCATAGAGTATAACATATGATATTGCATATGCCATGGCTAGAAAGAGAAGAAAGGTCTCGCAGTGGTTAAAGCTATACTCAAGGCGTATTACGGGTAGACGCATAACTAGCCATTACGTGCTCTAGTTCCACTTAGTTCCAATAATAAGGATTAGTCACATGCGTTAATAGAATCGTAACCATTACTACAATTGACAACTCGTTATGTTCATGTTAAGAGAAAGAATGAACCTAGCCACTACATTTCATGTAATCACACTAACTGATATTTAATATATGTGTAAAGATAGCTATTATCTAAGCATAATTAACCCATGCCTAGTTATTGCCGCTTCTTGATACAGTCCCATTAGTACTAGCACTTTTAATTGGCGAAGAGCATCGTAGCGCGACAATTCGCACCTAAAAGATAAATGACTAAGCGTGATGGTTAAGCGTTGTACGGGCGAATAGGCTACGCGAGCGAGCGAATGGGGCCGCGGACCACTGCTGCACACACGAGCGAGCGAGGTCGCCATAAGCAAGTCGCGTGGGCTGCCGCAAGCGAGCTGGGATGCCAGGGGGCACGCCACGCCGCGACATCGCGGTCGAGCCACGCGAGCAAACCGCGCCGGGTGGGGCTGCGCAGGACGTCGGGCGTTGGCCAAGCCGGGCCGCGGTCCCGGGAGGGCGAGCCACGCCGCCATGGCGAGTAGGGTGGGCGCAAGGCCGCGCCAAGCCGCGGGCGGGCGGGGTGCCGCGCGAGCGCGAGACGGCGAGGAAGCCACACGGGCGGGGCGGGGCGCCATGGCCGAGCTCCGGCCGCCACGGCCGAGCCGGGGGCAGGCAAGCTGCGCCACTGCGCCATGCAGCGTTGAGAGCACCTAGAGGGGGGTGAATAGGTGATCCTGTAAAACTTGAACTTAATGCCACAAAAACTTGGTTAAGCGTTAGCACAGTATTGCCAAGTGGCTAGAGAAGAGTCTTAGCGAAACACAATAACCACAAGAGAATTAACACAGGTAGACACAGTGGTTTATCCCGTGGTTCGGCCAAGTACAACACTTGCCTACTTCCACGTTGTGGCGTCCCAACGGACGAGGGTTGCAATCAACCCCTCTCAAGTGGTCCAAAGACCTACTTGAATACCACGGTGTTTGCTTTTCTTTTCTATATCCCGTTTGCGAGGAATCTCCACAACTTGGAGTCTCTCGCCCTTACAAAGATGTTCACAAAGAAGCACAGAGTAAGGGAGGGATTAGCAACTCACACAAGACACAAAGGTCACAGCAAATACGCACACACAAGACCCAGACTTAAGCTCAAAAGACTAGCACACTAGAACGGAGCTCAAATCACTAGAATGTCGAACAAGTGCGCAAGAATGGAGTGTGAGTGATCAAGAGTGCTTAAGGAATGCTTAGTACACTCCTCCATGCGCCTAGGGGTCCCTTTTATAGACCCAAGGCAGCTAGGAGCCGTTGAGAGCAATCTGGGAAGGCAATTCTTGCCTTCTGTCGCATGGCGCACCGGACAGTCCGGTGCACCACCGGACACTGTCCGGTGCGGATCTCCTTCCTTATTTGGCGAAGCCGACCGTTGGCGCTTTGGAGCCGTTGGTGCACCGGACACTGTCCGGTGCACACCGGACAGTCCGGTGCACACCGGACAGTCCGGTGCTCCCCTCCCGACCGTTGGCTCGGCCACGTGTCCCGCGCGGATCGCGCGACCGACCGTTGGCCCGGCCGACCGTTGGCTCACCGGACAGTCCGGTGCACACCGGACAGTCCGGTGAATTTTAGCCGTATGCCGTTAATCATTTCCCGAGAGCAGCTAGTTCGCCTAAGCCAGCCTGGCGCACCGGACACTGTCCGGTGCACCACCGGACAGTCCGGTGCACCCAGACAGAGCTGACTTTGGCAGAACAAAGCCATCTCTTCTCCAATTCGTTTTCTCCTGTTTCCAGCACTTAGACACAATACATTAGTCTCTAAAACAATGTACTAAGTCTGAGAAACATACCTTTATACTTGATTTGTACTTTGTCCATCATTTAACACTTAGGCACTTGTGTTTGACACTAAATCACCAAAATACTTAGAAATGGCCCAAGGGCACATTTCCCTTTCAATCTCCCCCTTTTTGGTGATTAATGCCAACACAACATGAAGCAAGTAGAACTAGTACAAAATCAATTCAAATAAGAACTCAAATTTGTTTTGAATCAAATTTGGCATATATGGATCATTCTTTGCCACCATTTGGTTTGTTTTTGCAAATCAAACTCAATTTCCTATCTCTAAGTCAAACACACTTGTAGAGACATAAAGAGAGTTGTTCCAATAGAAATTGATCACAGTATCAAAAACTCCCCCTATTTCCCATAATCCACCATTCTCCCCACAAGAGACTAACTTTTGATAATAAGAAGCAAACAAGAGTATGTTGACAAACAAAAACTCTAACTCTACTTTTTCAAAATTCTCAAGTGGTAGCTGATCCATTTATTGGTTTGGCCTTATTTTCTCCCCCTTTTGCATCAAACACCAAAACGGGATCAATTTTGGCCCTTTAACCCCATTGCCTCACCAAAATCTTCAACTTAGAGTGAAAAGGCAATAAGAGTACTAAGATGAACTTGGAAGAAGTTACTCTTTCATCGGAGTGCAGTGGAAGTCTTACATGGTCCAAGTCCACCTTTTCCCTTTCAATCCACCTTCGAGACTAAATCAGGCGAACTCAAGCACACAGTTAGTCTCAAAGGGTCAAGTTGTAGCACATCTCCCCCTAAATTTGTGCATCACTTGCAAAGGACTTGTGAGGTCCGGGGAGTGCATGTACAACTTGAGCACCATAAATAAACAACACAATGCAAAAGGAACATGATCAAAGGCATAAACACATGTATGCTATAAATCAATCCAAGTTCCTAGAATCTAAGACATTGAGCTCACTGCGCAACTTGCAAAAGGTCTGCTCATCTAAAGGCTTGGTAAAGATATCGGCTAGCTGGTTCTCGGAGCTAACATGAAACACTTTGATATCTCCCTTTTGCTGGTGGTCTCTCAAAAAGTGATGCAGGATGTCAATGTGCTTTGTGCGACTGTGTTCAACAGGATTATCCGCCATGCGGATAGCACTCTCATTATCACATAGGAGTGGGACTTTGCTCAGATTGTAGCCAAAGTCCCTGAGGGTTTGCCTCATCCAAAGTAGTTGCGCGCAACACTGTCCTGCGGCAACGTACTCGGCCTCAGCGGTGGATAGGGCAACGGAAGTTTGTTTCTTAGAACTCCATGACACCAGGGACCTTCCTAAGAATTGGCACGTCCCCGATGTGCTCTTCCTATCGACCTTACATCCAGCATAGTCGGAGTCTGAATATCCAATCAAGTCAAAGGTAGACCCCTTTGGATACCAGATCCCGAAGCAAGGCGTAGCGACTAAATATCTAAGAATTCGCTTCACAGCCACTAAGTGACACTCCTTAGGATCGGATTGAAATCTAGCACACATGCATACGCTAAGCATAATATCCGGTCTACTAGCACATAAATAAAGTAAAGACCCTATCATAGACCGGTATGTCTTTTGATCAACAGACTTACCTCCTCTGTTGAGGTCGGTGTGTCCGTCGGTTCCCATTGGAGTCTTTGCGGGCTTGGCGTCCTTCATCCCAAACCTCTTGATCAAATCTTGTGTGTACTTTGTTTGGGAGATGAAGGTCCCATCCTTGAGTTACTTCACTTGGAACCCAAGGAAGTAGTTTAACTCGCCCATCATCGACATCTCGAACTTTTGAGTCATCACCCTGCTAAACTCTTCACAAGACTTTTGATTAGTAGAACCAAAGATTATGTCATCGACATAAATTTGGCACACAAAAAGATCACCATCCCAAGTCTTAGTAAAAAGAGTTGGATCGGCTTTCCCAATCTTGAAAGCATTAGCAATTAAAAAGTCTCTAAGGCATTCATACCATGCTCTTGGGGCTTGCTTAAGTCCATAGAGCGCCTTAGAGAGCTTACACACGTGGTCGGGGTACCGTTCATCCTCGAAGCCAGGGGGTTGCTCCACGTACACCTCCTCCTTGATTGGCCCGTTGAGGAAAGCACTCTTCACATCCATTTGGAACAACCTGAAAGAATGGTGAGCGGCATATGCTAGCAGAATACGAATGGACTCTAGCCTAGCCACAGGAGCAAAAGTCTCCTCAAAGTCCAAACCTGCGACTTGGGCATAACCTTTTGCCACAAGTCGTGCCTTGTTCCTTGTCACCACCCCGTGCTCGTCTTGTTTGTCGCGGAACACCCACTTGGTTCCCACAACATTTTGCTTGGGACGAGGCACCAGTGTCCAAACTTCATTTCTTTTGAAGTTGTTGAGCTCCTCCTGCATGGCCAACACCCAGTCCGGATCTAGCAAGGCCTCTTCTACCCTGAAAGGCTCAATAGAAGAGACAAAGGAGTAATGCTCACAAAAATTAACTAATCAAGATTGAGTAGTTACTCCCTTGCTAATATCACCCAATATTTGGTCGACGGGATGATCCCTTTGAATCATTGCTCGAACTTGGGTTGGAGGTGCCGGTTGTGCTTCTTCCTCCATTATATGATCACCTTGTGCTTCCCCTTGATCACACGCCTCCTGTTCATCATCTTGAGTTGGGGGTTGCACCATTGTTGAGGAAGAAGGTTGATCTTGCTCATCTTGTTCCTGTGGCCGCACATCTCCAATCGCCATGGTGCGTATTGCGGTCGTTGGAACTTCTTCTTCATCTACATCATCAAAATCAACAACTTGCTCTCTTGGAGAGCCATTAGTCTCATCAAATACAACGTCGCTAGAGACTTCAACCAAACCCGATGATTTGTTGAAGACTCTATACGCCTTTGTATTTGAGTCATAACCTAACAAAAACCCTTCTACGGCTTTGGGAGCAAATTTGGAATTCCTACACTTCTTCACTAGAATGTAGCATTTACTTCCAAAAACTCGAAAATACGAAACATTGGGTTTGTTACCGGTTAGTAGCTCATACGACGTCTTCTTGAGGAGGCGATGAAGGTAGACCCTGTTGATGGCGTGGCAAGCCGTGTTCATGGCTTCCGACCAAAAGCGCTCGGGGGTCTTGAACTCTCCAAGCATCGTCCTTGCCATGTCTATAAGCGTCCTGTTCTTCCTCTCTACCACACCATTTTGCTGTGGTGTGTAGGGAGCGGAGAACTCGTGCTTGATCCCTTCCTCCTTAAGGAACTCCTCCACTTGAAGGTTCTTGAACTCGGACCCATTGTCGCTCCTTATCTTTTTCACCTTGAGCTCAAACTCGTTTTGAGCTCTCCTTAAGAAGCGCTTGAGGGTCCCTTGGGTTTCAGATTTATCCTGCAAAAAGAATACCCAAGTGAAGCGGGAAAAGTCGTCAACTATAACAAGACCATACTTACTTCCTCCTATACTTAGATAGGCGACGGGTCCGAAGAGGTCCATGTGAAGCATCTCCAAAGGTCTTGATGTGGTCATCACATTTTTGGTGTGATGAGAGCTTCCCACCTGTTTGCTTGCTTGACAAGCTGCACAAGGTCTATCTTTTTTGAATTTCACATTAGTTAAACCTATCACGTGTTCTCCCTTTAGAAGCTTGTGAAGGTTCTTCATCCCCACATGTGCTAAGCGGCGATGCCACAGCCAGCCCATGCTAGTCTTAGCAATTAAGCATGCATCTAGACCGGCCTCCTCTTTTGCAAAATCAACTAAGTAAAGTTTGCCGTCTAATACACCCTTAAAAGCTAGTGAACCATCACTTCTTCTAATGACAGACACATCTACATTTGTGAATAGACAATTATATCCCATATTGCATAATTGACTAACAGATAACAAATTATATCCAAGAGACTCAACTAAAAACACATTAGATATAGAGTGCTCGGATGAAATAGCAATTTTACCTAACCCTTTTACCTTGCCTTGATTCCCATCACCGAATATTATTGAATCTTGGGAATCCTTGTTTTTGACGTAGAAGGTGAACATCTTCTTCTCCCCCGTCATATGGTTTGTGCATCCGCTGTCGATAATCCAGCTTGAACCCCCGGATGCATAAACCTGCAAGGCAAATTTAGGCTTGGGTCTTAGGTACCCAACTCTTGTTGGGTCCTACAAGGTTAGTCACAATTGTCTTAGGGACCCAAATGCAAGTTTTGTCTCCCTTGCATTTTGCCCCTAATTTTCTAGCAACTATCTTCCTATCCTTTCTACAAATAGCAAAGGAAGCATTTAAAGCATGATATATTGTAGAAGGTTCATTAACTTTCCTAGGAACATTAACAACATTCCTCCTAGGCATATCTTTACCATGCATATAGGAAGAACTAGAAGCGAACATGGCATGAGATTCACAAGCATCATAAGCATTACAACTCTTATAAGACTGTCTTCTATCATGGTACATGAAAGCATGGTTCTTTTTAGCACTACTAGCCATAGGGGCCTTCCCTTTCTCCTTGGCGAGGATGGGAGTCTTATGGCTTGTTAAGCTCTTGGCTTCTCTCTTGAATCCAAGTCCATCCTTAATTGAGGGGTGTCTACCAATCGTGTAGGCATCCCTTGCAAATTTTAACTTATCAAATTCGCTTTTGCTAGTCTTAAGTTGGGCATTAAGACTAGCCACTTCATCATTCAATTTAGAAATTGAAACTAGGTGTTCACTACAAGCATCAACATTAAAATCTTTACACCTAGAGCAAACCACAACATGTTCTACACAAGATGTTGATTTATTAGCTATTTCTAACTTAGCATTCAAGTCATCGTTTATGCTTTTTAAACTAGAAATAGAGTCATGGCATGTAGATAATTCACAAGAAAGCATTTCATTCCTTTTTATTTCTAAAGCAAGGGATTTTTGAGCTTCTACAAACTTATCATGTTCATCATATAAGAGATCCTCTTGCTTTTCTAGGAATCTATTCTTATCATTCAAAGCATCAATCAATTCATTTATTTTATCCACCTTGGTTCTATCTAGACCCTTGAATAAACATGAATAATCTATTTCATCATCATCACTAGACTCATCCTCACTTGAAGAAGCATAAGTACTAGTGTTACGAGCGCTTACCTTCTTTTCCCTTGCCATGAGGCAAGTGTGATGCTCGTTTGGGAAGAGGGATGACTTGTTGAAGGCAGTGGCGGCGAGTCCTTCGTTGTCGGAGTCGGACGACGAACAATCCGAGTCCCACTCCTTGCCCAGATGTGCCTCACCTTTTGCCTTCTTATAGTTCTTCTTGTTCTCCCTCTTGTTCCCTTGTTCCTGGTCACTATCATTGTCGGGACAGTTAGCAATAAAATGACCAACCTTACCACATTTGAAGCATGAGCGCTTCCCCTTTGTCTTGGTCTTGCTTGGCTGTCCCTTGCGACCCTTTAGCGCCGTCTTGAAGCGCTTGATGATGAGGGTCATCTCTTCATCATTGAGCCCAGCCGCCTCAACTTGTGCCACCTTGCTAGGTAGCGCCTCCTTGCTCCTCGTTGCCTTGAGAGCAATGGGTTGAGGCTCATGGATTGGACCGTTCAACGCGTCGTCGACATATCTTGCCTCCTTGATCATCATTCGCCCGCTTACAAATTTCCCAAGAACTTCTTTGGGCGACATCTTGGTGTACCTAGGATTTTCACGGATATTGTTCACCAAATGTGGATCAAGTACAGTAAAGGACCTTAGCATTAGACGAACGACGTCGTGGTCCGTCCATCGTGTGCTTCCGTAGCTCCTTATCTTGTTGATAAGGGTCTTGAGCCGGTTGTATGTTTGGGTTGGCTCCTCTCCCCTGATCATTGCGAATCTTCCAAGCTCGCCCTCCACTAACTCCATTTTGGTGAGTAAGGTGATGTCATTCCCCTCATGTGAGATTCTGAGGGTGTCCCAGATTTGCTTGGCATTGTCCAAGCCGCTCACCTTATGATACTCGTCCCTGCACAAAGAGGCTAACAACACAGTAGTAGCTTGTGCATTTCTATGAATCTGTTCATTGATAAACATAGGACTATCCGAGCTATCAAATTTCATTCCACTTTCCACAATCTCCCATATGCTCGGATGGAGAGAGAACAGGTGGCTGCGCATTTTGTGGCTCCAAAATCCGTAGTCCTCTCCATCAAAGTGAGGAGGTTTGCCAAGTGGAATGGAGAGCAAATGAGCATTTGTACTTTGCGGAATACGAGAGTAGTCAAAAGAAAAGTTCGAATTAACCAGTTTCCTTCTCTCGTAGTCGTTGTCGTCGTTGTCCTTTTGGGAAGAAGTGGACTCATCGCTGTCGTCGTAGTAGACGATCTCCTTGATGCATCTTGTCTTCTTCTTCTTCCCATCTTTGCGTTTGTGGCCCGAGCCCGAGTTGGTAGGCTTGTCATCCTTGGGCTCGTTGACGAATGACTCCTTCTCCTTGTCATTGATCACAATCCCCTTGCCCTTAGGATCCATCTCTTCGGGCGGTTAGTCCCTTTCTTGAAGAGAACAGCTCTGATACCAATTGAGAGCACCTAGAGGGGGGGTGAATAGGAGATCCTGTAAAACTTGAACTTAATGCCACAAAAACTTGGTTAAGCGTTAGCACAGTATTGCCAAGTGGCTAGAGAAGAGTCTTAGCGAAACACAATAACCACAAGAGAATTAACACAGGTAGACACAGTGGTTTATCCCGTGGTTCGGCCAAGTACAACACTTGCCTACTTCCACGTTGTGGCGTCCCAATGGACGAGGGTTGAAATCAACCCCTCTCAAGTGGTCCAAAGACCTACTTGAATACCACGGTGTTTGCTTTTCTTTTCTATATCCCGTTTGCGAGGATTCTCCACAACTTGGAGTCTCTCGCCCTTACAAAGATGTTCACAAAGAAGCACGGAGTAAGGGAGGGATTAGCAACTCACACAAGACACAAAGGTCACAACAAATACGCACACACAAGACCCAGACTTAAGCTCAAAAGGCTAGCACACTAGAACGGAGCTCAAATCACTAGAATGTCGAACAAGTGCGCAAGAATGGAGTGTGAGTGATCAAGAGTGCTTAAGGAATGCTTAGTACACTCCTCCATGCGCCTAGGGGTCCCTTTTATAGCCCCAAGGGAGCTAGGAGCCGTTGAGAGCAATCTGGGAAGGCAATTCTTGCCTTCTGTCGCCTGGCGCACCGGACAGTCCGGTGCACCACCGGACACTGTCCGGTGCGGATCTCCTTCCTTATTTGGCGAAGCCGACCGTTGGCGCTTTGGAGCCGTTGGTGCACCGGACACTGTCCGGTGCACACCGGACAGTCCGGTGCTCCCCTCCCGACCGTTGGCTCGGCCACGTGTCCCGCGCGGATCGCGCGGCCGACCGTTGGCTCACCGGACAGTCCGGTGCACACCGGACAGTCCAGTGAATTTTAGCCGTACGCCGTTAATCATTTCCCGAGAGCAGCTAGTTCGCCTGAGCCAGCCTGGCGCACCGGACACTGTCCGGTGCACCACCGGACAGTCCGGTGCACCCAGACAGAGCTGACTTTGGCAGAACAAAGCCATCTCATCTCCAATTGGTTTTCTCCTGTTTCCAGCACTTAGACACAATACATTAGTCTCTAAAACAATGTACTAAGTCTGAGAAACATACATTTATACTTGATTTGTACTTTGTCCATCATTTAACACTTAGGCACTTGTGTTTGACACTAAATCACCAAAATTCTTAGAAATGGCCCAAGGGCACATTTTCCTTTCACGCGCGCAGGGCCGGGGCCGGACCGCGGGCGGGCGAGCCACGGGCGGGCAGGCCGCGCCGCCGCGCCATGCCGCGCGCGAGGCTGGGGCCGGGCCGCGGACGAGAGGAGGAAGGGGGGCGCCGAGGGCGGGCGAGGCCGGGGCCGACCGCGGGCGGGCGAGCTGCCATGGCCGCGTCGCCGAGCTGGGGCCACGGGCGGGCACGCCGCGCCGGGCCGCGCCTGCCGGACGGGCGCGAGGGAGGAGGGGAGGGGGGGTCGGGGCGGGCGCACCCCGCGCCGAGGCCGGGATGCCACGCCGCGCGCCATGGCCGAGCGCCCGAGGCCGGGCCGGGGCTCCACCGCGCCGGGAAAAGGGACGAGGGTGGACGGAAGGAAGAAAGGGAGGGGGCCGGGGCTCACCATGGGCGGGTGACGGGCGGCGGCGTCGGGTGAGCCGGGGGCGGGCAGAGGAGCGGCGCGAGGTAGGGGAGGGATCATGCGCGCGCGGGGGGGGGGGGGGGGGGGGTTAGAGGGGAGGAGAGAGAGACGGTTTTGGGGGGGTGGGGGATGACAGGTGGGCCCCACCAGGGGGGTGGCGGCGTGGCTCAACCACCCACGCAGAACGCGCGCGAGGGGAGCGGGGGGACGGCTGGGCCGCCACTGGGCCCAAAGCGGGGGGTCGAGGGGGCGAGCTGGGCCGCGGCGGCGCCGGCCCACGGTGCGAAGGGGAAGGGGGAGGGGGAGGTAGGCCACGCGGAGGGGGGCGGCTGGGCCGGGAGGTCGGCTGGGTTGGCGCAGGGCCCACGGCGGGAAGGGGAGAGGGGGACAAGGCCGGCTGGCCAGCTGGGCCGCGCGCCAAGGGGGAGCGGCTGGGCCAAAAAGGGGAGGAGAGGGGGGGAGGGAGAAAAGAAAAGGTTTTTCCTTTTTTCCTAAAACCTATTTTCTAGATGAAGGCTTTCACAATTTCAACCAACCAAAATAAATGCATGGTTCGGCATGGTGCAGTCAACCAAAATAAAGTACTTCTAGGGTTTTGTTTTACACGAGATCTCGAGCCGAATCTCGCTATAGCTTTGTGTTGGAGACTTGTTCTCAAATGCTATGAATCAAGAACAAGGCAACATAAAATGTTAAATACCAAAAGCCCTTCGTCCTCCTAACCATTATTTCCCTTCGGATATAATGAATTTAGGACGAAGGTCATGAAAGACGTACCTTCATAATTGTAATAAAGAATGAAGAATATTCAAACAAAATACAGAAGTAATATGATTTCTGTAAACATTATTATTAATATACTTTTATTTATATTACTTATGTAGACAAAGACAAGTTACAAATGTACCTTCGGCTTGAAGGAGAGAAAGTACAAATGTGGCACAAAAGTGAATGCCAAGTCAGCGTGAACAGTACGGGGATACTGTTCATCTATTTATAGGCACGGGTCGCAGCCCATGCAAAATTACATTAATGCCCTTTACATTTATCAATAACTCTATAATAATTCTTCGAGGTTTAATCTGGTTTTTCATCTTTAAGTCGGTTTCCTTTTCCGCCGTTATCCCGAAGCTCTTCTACACACAGCTTCGGCTCTGCGCTAACCTTCGTGTTCTTTGTGCTTCTTCATACTGTGGCTCTGATCCGAGTCCGAAGATACCTGTTAATATACTTCAGAAACATTGTTAAATCATGTTTTTGAGGACCTTCGGAAACCGAAGGCCCCCAACAGTAGCCCCTCGCAATATTAATTTGTTAGAATGATAAATTCAGATTGCGAAATGGACGAAGGCTATGAGCCGAAGGTCCGAAAAACAACTTCGCAATATTAATTTGTTAGAATGATAAATTCAGATTGCGAAATGGACGAAGGCTATGAGTCGAAGGTCCGAAAAACACCTTCCTTTTGCTAGAATAGCAATAGTCATTGGCAAATGGGACCCTCCAGTCTCCGACATAATGGGTTTATAAATAGGGGCTCGCCACAATTTATTTGGCACGCTCTCCTGCCATCTGTTTTGCCTGTTCAAAAAAGCTTTCTGCCCACAAATATTTGGTTTTCTCCTTAGTTTTAAGCTTCGGAAACGAGAGGCAAGAATTCTGAAAAGATGTCTGAGGAGAAGAAGGTTGCTGCCGAAAAGAAGCTGAGCCTTTCTGAAGAGATGCATCTGGGTTTTCTTGAGTCAATAGCAAAGACGAATACGGAGAAGATTACAAGGGAGATTTTAGAAGGTTTATCTGAAGATACTGGTGATAGTGACAGTTATGACGCAGATAGTGGGGGTGAAGATTCTGAAGATCGGCCATGGCGACCAAGCCATTCAGTCTTCGGGAAATCAACTATTGGGCAAAGTCACCTTGAAAACATGAGGGGGAGATATTTTCGAGATATGTCTATTGTGAGAGCAGATGTCGGAGAAAAAACTGTGCCGACTCCCGGAGATGATGAAGTCGTTATCTTCCGAAGCTTTTTAAAAGCTTGGCTACGATTCCCTATAAGCAGATTTATGGTGGAAGTTCTGAAAATATATCAGGTTTACCTTCATCAACTTACCCCTGAAGCAATAATAAGAATGGGAATCTTCGTCTGGGCTGTGAAGAGTCAGGGCCTAGAGCCAAGTGCGAAAAGTTTTTGCAATATTCATGAATTGTTATACGAAACGAAGCCCTGGGGTAAAGAGCAATATCATAACAACTTTGGTTGCTACAGCTTCGGCGCTCGCTCTGGATCAAGCTGTCTCGTGCCCACCTTTCGTAAGAGATGGCCCGGAGAATGGATGAAAGAATGGTTCTATGTAAAAAATGATTTGAAGGTTCGGGAGGATATTAAGGATATCATCATGTGCCCCATTTGGCAGCGCTTTGGACTCCGGAAACCGAAGGTAGAAATGGATGAAGCAGCCGAAGAATGCCAACGGGCCTTTGGCGTAGTCTGCTCTTTTATTGGGACAAGAGATTTAATACAAGAACACATTGCCTTCAGAGTATGGCCTCTTGCAGATAATTGGGAAATGCCAAAAGAAACTGTTAAAGAAACTGACGAAGGTGGGCTAGTCAGGCTGAAGTATACATTCAAGTATGGAGACAAGTTCGTTGAACCAGATGATGATTGGTTAAAGAGCATTGAGACTGTAAGTGATGAATTGCTTGGGGTATATTCGAAGGCCGAAGATACTGCATTGTCAGCAGCCTTCGGAGGCCGAAGAAAGAAAAGACTGAACCGAGTTTTTGATGCAATTGGGTTCATGTACCCCGACTACCATTATCCAGTGCGAGGTCAGAAGAGGAAAGGTACGGCTTCTGTGAAAGAAACTGCTTCAGCTGCTCCTAGCGAGCCAGCGCCGAAGAGAAAAAGCGTGAAAGTTCTCACACACCGGCCACGTTACATTGAACTAGCCACAGTGCCTGAATTCGGCAGTGAAACGTCTTCGGCCCCCAAAGCCAAAGAATCAACTCCGCTGCTAGGAGCCAAAGAGCTGGCCGAAGTGCCAACAACAAAAGAATTGGAAGAACCAAAGGCTCTGTTACCAGAAACCAAAGAGCTGGCCGAAGCGCCATCGACAAAAAAGATGGAAGAAGCAAAAGCGTCAACTGAGGGAGCGAAAATATCAGAAATTCTAAGTCCTTCAGAAGAAATTGAAGCAGCAAAAATTAAAAAGGGGCCAACAGTGACCCCAAAAAGAAAAAGAATGGTTAATGTGTTAGATGTTTTGGAAACAATTAAACTTCCAAGCACAACCCCAAAGAAGACTGCTGAAACTTCTGAGGCGCTTGCTGAAGTATCCGTTGCTAAGGCTCCAAAGCAACAGACTGAAGTTGAAACCGGGCCTTCAGAACCAACCATGGTAATGCCTTTGGAAGTAGAAGAAGCAAAAATTGCAAGGGCAACTGAAGAAATGAAAATGTCAGAGCCTACTTTGGTCGAAGAAATTGGTACTGCTGTCCCCGAAGCATCTTCCAAATTATACGATTATATCGTGCGTCATGCTTCGGGGAAAAAGTTATCAAAAGAAGAAATTTTTGAAGCTAATCACTATGCCAAAGAATTGAAATATCCGAAGGGGGCACTAGTGTTCAATGGGACGAACGAAGAAGATTTCCTATACTGCCTCCCAGACAATAAAAAATTATCCGTCTGTCGGGAGATGTCTAGAAGTATGGGGTTTCCGAAGCTCGAAGCTGGATTATGTGCTATGACAAAGGAGGATCTTGCGGATAGTCTTGCGTACAATAGCCTGAAGGTATGGGAATTGGATGTTTACAAATTTTATAATTTGTAACTCATTCTTTTACTCTTATACAATTTTTTTTACATACAGGGTTTAATTCTAAGCAACGCATTGAGAGCACAAAAGAATGCCGAAGACGAGAGCTATGAAATTGCATTCAACAACCTACGATCAGAAGTTATTAAACTGAGAAATGAAGCTCTGGAAAAGGATAAAATTCTGCTTACATTGGTGGACAAGGTAAAAAAGGACGAAGCTGCCTCAAAGGCCCAGGCCGAAGCCCAAAGACGTGAAATAAAAGATCTTCAGAAACAGCTAGCTAGAGCTAAAGAAGAGCGTATACTTGAAGAAACAAAACGAGAGCTTAGTGATCAATTGGCCAATCATTTAGAGATAAGTGTTAAAGAGCTTCGTCCATCCCAGAGGAAATGCTATGTTAAATCCATAGAGTGCGTTAAAAAGATAAAATCTAGCTTCGCCAGCGTTGGCGCATTCTCTAGTGAAGAGAATTTTTCAAGAGGCAATCCTGAAGGTCCAATGGAATGGATCAGTCATGAAGCAGAGACCTTCGAGGAAATCTTGAATAGCCGTGGTAACATCTGCGCTTTTTCGGGTGCTAGGGGGATTGCTGCTGTTTTGGAGAGGAAAGGCTGCGAGCATATAAAATCCTTAGTGCAGTCCGAAGCTACCTTGTCTTCTGAAGACATTAAAGACCCCTCACCCGAAGCAAGCATGGTTGGTGGGAAATTCTTCACCGATATCTGGGATAACGGCGGCCGAGAATTGGCGCAAGAAATTATTCAAAGGAGTGAAAAAGGCATCCACGACGCTAGAAAAGTAGCGGAAGCTGCCGAGAAAAGTACAGAGCCCGAAGGACAGATAGATATTAACTAGTGGTTTTTATCATGCTGTAATTTTTAATTCCAGACTCTGTTCGCGATTTGTAATAGTAATATAGCCGTATCTTTTCTTCCCTCAGAACCTGCTGAGGCATCTCTGGGCCCCCACCCGAAGGGGGATGATGAAATTAGAAAAATGGCCGAAGCCATTATGGACAAAGTTGTCAACCAACTATTGAATGAAGCTGCAGAGCTAGTGCTTAAAGAGGATTGAATGCTATTGTAGAAACATTTGAAACATAAAATGTGTAATATATTGTAACTTTGAATGTAATATATAATCTATTTATAGTTTAATTCTTTACGATGCATGAAACTTTGCATACATACCATTTTTTGAGCCTTCGGCGAAAAAACACCTTCCCTTCTTTTCATGCTTCGTGAAGAAAATCTTTTCTATATCACAAGGATTTGTTTGCTTCTCTGATGAAGGACATCCAAACTTCGTGAAATATTCTCCAAAGCTATAAAAAAGTTTTGTGTTGCCTCTCGAATGAGGCTACTCTTCGTCTCGATTCGTCTTGTGCCTTAGCACGATTTTCTCTTTTCCAAAATATGCTCCGAAGATCAACACTGTATCCCTTTCTTGTTCCAGATGCACTATGCTGTATGATGCTTATGTTATGCAAAAATGATGTGATGATGTTATGTTATGCAAGATGATATTTGTGCCGCAGATACATATCCCTGTAATAAAGCACACACTTTTTATATCAGCGCTGACTTTTCGCTATAAGCCTCCCTTAGGAGCTTCTTCGCCTTTTACTTTCAGCGGAATCAGCGTTTATTTTTCGCTATAAGCCTCCCTTAGGAGCTTCTTCGCCTTTTACTTTCAGCGGAATCAGCGTTTATTTTTCGCTGTAAGTCTCCCTTAGGAGCTTCTTCGCCTTTTACTTTCAGCGGAATCAGCGTTTATTTTTCGCTGTAGGTTTAGAAAACTTACACTGCGCTCCCTTAGGAACGACTTTTACTGTATCGAACAATTTGTACTGTGTCCGTTAGATCAAATTTTTGGTAATAGAAAGGTCCTTCAAATCAGCATAAATTCGTATGCTTCGGCAGCTCAAGCCTATGGAAAAAACATATTTCTATTAAGGTAAAAGACGAAAGTATTACAAGGAATTTGAAATTCAATAAAAGACATTTAAATTGTTCATAATTGTTCCTTATTAACAAAAAGGTAATACTATATGTAAAAAATGCGAAAGAACTGCTGTTGAGGTAGGATATCTGTCAATAAATGTGCTTCGACTCTGGCACAGTGCTGTTTACTGTGCGAGCTTCAGACTCCTCTCTGAAATCCCGCTGAAGATGACTGTGCTGACTCCCTTCTGGCTGCTACCCTCGCTGGATCGGCGGTGGCGGTGGAGGCTATTGCCAAGATGCTTGGGGTTGGCTCGCCGAAGCAACAGAAGCTGCAGAGTGATTGCCTACGTATTCTGGAATATAAGGCGAGTGATGCGAAGCAGTGTGCATGACCTGCTTCGGGTGACTTTGTTGCGCTACTGCTTCTGCTATCTCCTTCTGTTTCTGGATGGTAACATGGCACATCCTGGTGGTATGGCCCTTGTCTTCACCACAGAATAAGCAATAAATTTTTCTTGGCTGATCTCCAAACCTTCCCCCGAAGCCCCTGGCGCCTCTGCCCCTTGGCGCTAGCGGCCTAAAAGAACTTTGCTGCTGGCCCGAAGCTTGTGAAGAGTATTGTGGCCTTTGCTGCTGACTCCCTCGATCATCAGTTTGAGCAGAGTTATGAATTGACCTGACGTGCCTCGGGTGAAATCTTCCTCTGAAGCCCCTGGTCATTTCAGAGAACCTGAATGCTTCCTCCCTTCTTTGGCGGAAGTCATTGTCGGCTCGAATGTATTCATCCATCTTCTGGAGCAGTTTCTCCAATGTTTGTGGTGGCTTCCTGGCAAAGTACTGCGCTGAAGGTCCCGGCCGAAGCCCTTTAATCATGGCCTCAATGACAATTTCATTGGGCACTGTTGGCGCTTGTGCCCTCAGACGCAGAAACCTTCGGACGTACGCCTGGAGGTATTCTTCGTGGTCCTGGGTACACTGAAATAAAGCTTGAGCAGTAACTGGCTTCGTTTGAAACCCTTGGAAGCTAGTTATCAGCATATCCTTCAACTTCTGCCAAGAAGTGATTGTCCCTGGCCGAAGGGAGGAGTACCAGGTCTGAGCAACACTCTTGACGGCCATGACAAAGGATTTTGCCATGACTGCAGTATTGCCACCATATGAAGATATGGTTGCCTCGTAGCTCATCAAGAATTGCTTCGGGTCTGTATGACCATCATACATGGGTAGCTGGGGTGGCTTGTAAGACTGGGGCCATGGTGTAGCCTGCAATTCTGTTGAGAGGGGAGAAGCATCATCGAAAGCGAAGTTTCCATGATGGAAATCTTCATACCAGTCGTCCTCATTGTGGAAGCCTTCCTGATGGAGCTCTCTGCGTGGAGGCCTTCGGCTCTGATCATCTTGAACAAGATGGCGAACCTCTTCAGAAGCTTCGTCTATCTGTCTCTGAAGATCGGCTAGACGAGCCATCTTCTCCTTCTTGCGCTGCACCTGTTGTTGAAGGATCTCCAGATTTTGGATTTCTTGATCCAAGTCATCCTCTGGAGGTGTTGGACTAAGAGATTTCCTCTTCTGGCTTCGGGCCTCTCTAAGAGAAAGGACGTCCTGATTGGGATCCAGCGGCTGTAAAGTACCAGCCCCTGTTGCTGAGGCTTTTTTCGGCGGCATGACGAAGGTGATGCTTGCCGAAAGTGTTCAAGACTCAGAAAATGGAAGTGAGTTCACCGGAGGTGGGCGCCAATGTTGGAGACTTGTTCTCAAATGCTATGAATCAAGAACAAGGCAACATAAAATGTTAAATACCAAAAGCCCTTCGTCCTCCTAACCATTATTTCCCTTCGGATATAATGAATTTAGGACGAAGGTCATGAAAGACGTACCTTCATAATTGTAATAAAGAATGAAGAATATTCAAACAAAATACAGAAGGTAATATGATTTCTGTAAACATTATTATTAATATACTTTTATTTATATTACTTATGTAGACAAAGACAAGTTACAAATGTACCTTCGGCTTGAAGGAGAGAAAGTACAAATGTGGCACAAAAGTGAATGCCAAGTCAGTGTGAACAGTACGGGGATACTGTTCATCTATTTATAGGCACGGGTCGCAGCCCATGCAAAATTACATTAATGCCCTTTACATTTATCAATAACTCTATAATAATTCTTCGAGGTTTAATCTGGTTTTTCATCTTTAAGTCGGTTTCCTTTTCCGCCGTTATCCCGAAGCTCTTCTACACACAGCTTCGGCTCTGCGCTAACCTTCGTGTTCTTTGTGCTTCTTCATACTGTGGCTCTGATCCGAGTCCGAAGATACCTGTTAATATACTTCAGAAACATTGTTAAATCATGTTTTTGAGGACCTTCGGAAACCAAAGGCCCCCAACACTTTGGAAATGGTCAAGGCTTAGCGAGAAGAAAAGGAAAAAGGAAAGGGTAACACCCGAATTTGGCGAGTGAAGAAAAGAAAAAATCCAACTCCAAAATTCGGGGCGTTACATCTGTGCGGGGCCTGTTACAATGGGCCGAATCCCACGTGGGCCTCCAGGTCGAGTGAGGACGTGGGACGGGGCAACGTCATCGTTGGCCTTCGTCTTGTAGTGTAGAAGATGAAGGGTGGACCTCGCCGGTCATTTCGCTTCCGTTGGTGCAGCGAGATAGACGAAGGCTGGAGCGAAGGGTAGCGTCTTCGCCTTCGCCCCAACATTTGCCCTCCAAGGGACCAGTTCGACTAAGTGATCTGGTGCCGAAGACGTCGCTAGATGTTGGAGAAGTTACGACCCTAACAACCGGTCCCACGTAGAGATAAACTAATGGCCTCTAGTGCCTAGGTTTTGAGGATTTTCTTCCTTTTAATTTCAAATCTTATAACTTGTGATGTGCCATCTTTTGTTCAAATTTTGTGACCTCAACATACTTTATTTGCCAAATGACAAGTGGTTCGGTTTCTTCACACGTGCTGCCAATTTATCGATTCAATGACCAATAGTGGCAAGCGATGATGACACCGATGGTGGTGATAAAAGTCCATAATACCAAGAGTTTGCCGATAGCAGTTCAACGACGTCTTCTGATGATGTTGATGGTGGTGTTGGCAGTAGCGGTATTGTTCACCCCTACCACTACAGGAAACGCCTAAATTTTCGTGGGCCAAAAACCCACGAAAATAAGCCTAAACCGACGAAAATAGAGAATTTTCGTCGGCAGGCCGACGAAAATAGCCGCCGAAAATAAGTTCGACGAAAATAGGAGGCTATTTTCGTCGGTGCCGACGAAAATAGGCAGTCGACCATCAATTTTCGTCTGCCGTTGGTGGCCAACGAAAATACGTGCAGGTTATTTTCGTCGGCCTAGGTGGTGGCCGACGAAAATAGCCTGGGAACATATTTTCGTCGGCCACCACCGAGGCCGACGAAAATTGATGGTTCCCCCCCCCCCCAACAGATTTTTCTGCACCTATTAATAATTCACAGCAATATACACAATATATCACAATTCACATATATAGATTCACAAGCCTAATACATAATTCACAAAACACATTCACATATACATAAATAGTCCATTCAAATAAGTCTAGAGTCTATAAGTCCATTGTCCATTCAAATACACAATTCACAAAACTCTAGTCCATAAGTCTAGAGTCCATAAGTCCATAAGCTACTCACTACTCACTACTCACTCCTCACTGATCACTCCGGCGGGCTGTGGGAGTTTTGGCCACTCCCTCCTCCGCCACCAGGAAGGTGGCCACTCCCTCCAGCACCATGGACGAGGAAGTCTTGGACGTTGACACCACCCTCCGATCCAGGAGCATGTGATGCTGAACCCTGCAATTCATCAATCATTCAAATAAGGCTGTATTTTGCTATCACTATACATATACATTGCTGTGTTTGGTCAATATTTGCATAAAACTAAACATGGAACGTCACCTGTGATCCATGGTGAGGAGGAGGTTGTGCATGCATCCACGGGTACTGTTGTGGTGGCCACCCCAGAGGTGGTGGCACCCACCCCGTCGGTGGCGGTGCCATCCACGCTTGAAATGGCTGAGAGCCCGCCTGTGGCTGGGAGACCGGTGGCACCCATCCCGGGACTGGCTGCGATCCTTGGGGTGGAGGCGTCCAAGTGCCTGGAGGTGCCTGCGTCCACCCAACACCGGTCCACTGTGGCTGCGACGCTGGAGCTTGTCCTGGCCACTGTCCCCATCCTTGTGCCTGCGAGCCATTTTTGATAATAAAGAAAGAGTTGCTATGGAATTGAAGTGTTCAGATAGTGTTACCTGGGGAGGGCGAAAAGCGGGCAAGTTCATATCAGGGCCGAGTCGAGTAGTCATTTCCTGCAAATGGATGCAACGTTAGAATCACAACATTATACTTTGAATTCAATGACGACACGTGATGAGATAGACGGATTACCTGAAAATAAGAAGCCATATATTGCGTCAGCTGTCCAACCTGCTCCTGCGCTGCTCGAGCCTGCTCCTGTGCTGCTCGAGCCTGCTCCTGTGCTGCCCGAGTCTCCTCCTCCAGCTGAGCCTCTCGAGCAGACCTGGAGGAGCGAGAACTCCCTCCCGAAGACGATGCCTTCCCTTGACCTATTGTCCTGTTATATTCCACAACGCCGGTGCCAAAGGCAAACCTGCATGATACACATAGTTGAGCCATTAAGTGGACACATTCTTGTTAATGAAATCGTCGAATCAAACACAAACACCTCACCTGCCATGCTTTCTACCCCCACCACTATGGTACAACGCCGAGGCATCTAAGTCTGAATGCATCCAGTCGAAGTCAGGCCCATGGCGTTGAGTCATTTCCTCCCCATATGCATTCTGCAAAGAAAGTTGGAGTTAGACACAAAACATGCAATTTAATTCGTAAATACAAACTTGTTTACCATTTTCTCCCTTGCCGCCTCGCTGCATAGCACATCAGGGTTCGCCGGATCAGGGCCACGGTGACCACGGACGTAAACCTCCATAAAACATGGAGCAACTCCACTTTCAGCTTCCTGCATGAAAAAGAAGAGTTAAACCATATAATTTTCATAGATGTAACATACAAGTTTGATTTATATACTTACCATGCGGCGTGCGGTACCAAGGTGTCCATCGGCGCCGTACCTGTGCCCCGGTCCTTCAGTGCCACGGTTGGCACGGTGCTTGTTGGACTCTGCAATCCACTCAGGCGACGCCCATCTCTTAGCCAACCACCTCCAGGCTTCCATGTCCTTCGACAGCCAATCCACAACGCTCTCCAGGTACTGCTCCTCTGTGAGGTAGATCTCATTGGCCCCTAATGCTTTGCTCATTTTCTGCCCCTTTATCTTATTGTAGTAGTAGTTGACGGCCGCGATGCGAGCATTGTACATGGCATCCTTGATTATCTTATCAGCGCACTTCCGAAAGTGCCTCTTCACACGTGTCCACTGAGCCTGATCCTCCTCGATGTCATCCGGCAATTGGATCCTCCCCTACATATCAATGTACAATTTAAGTTAAAGTAAGATTAGGAGAAGCAATAATTCAATGAATTGCTTATATACGAAAGTAAACTCACCCAGAACTCGTCCCACGCAGCCACCTGACAAGTCCTTCGTTTTTTTTCCGAACTTCCCCCTCCGCTACTGCTTTCCCCTGACTCCCCTGGCTCGACATAGTCCTTTAGACCCCAGTCAGCCCACTTTTGCAAAGATGTTTCTCCATTTCTTCCTTCTTCTAAGGCCACTTGTTCTCGCAGCGATTGCAAGGACACTTCACTAGACGACCAGTTGCATCTTTGAAAGCGTGCTCAAGAAAAGCCTTTGTTACACCCATCCATTCATTCGAATGTGCCCCATCCTTTCTCCACCCGTCATACATCACCCTCCGATCACCGTCCATTTCAAAGGCTAAACAAAAGACAAAGAACATCAACGATCGTCCGTGGCTTAGGTGAACTCCCTATTAGGTAAAGGCCCTAAACCCACCCAAGAGTGTAG
Organism: Zea mays; assembly: GCF_902167145.1. Taxonomy (NCBI): domain Eukaryota; kingdom Viridiplantae; phylum Streptophyta; class Magnoliopsida; order Poales; family Poaceae; genus Zea; species Zea mays. The sequence continues at coordinate 3,513,475 of NC_050102.1, read as the reverse complement.
GCCGATGCTTGTGATTTGTGACGTGTAGCCTACGATTGCCGCGAAATTTCGGCAGCATAACCCCGCTGCTCTCCAAGCACACGCCTGAACATGGTGCGTTGGAGAACAACTGGGTTACACAACCGAAATTCCGCGTCAATCATAAGGCACATGTCACAAATCAAAAGCATCGGCCTACACTCTCAGGCTGTCCAAAATACGTGGACAATTCCGGAACGGCGAACCTCACAAGCCAATGTGACGTTCGCCGTTCCCGAACGGGTGACGCATACGGTTCGCTACGGTTAACGATCAAAACTAAACTCTAAACATTAAACTAAACTCTAAAATTAAGATAATAGAATGAGACATTGAGGATAATGAGGCACTGATCACTGATGATTACTGATCACCACCGATCTAGCATGCACTCTTCACTATACAAAACCAATTCACCACCGCCTTAACAATCTGTATAACGGTTAACGGCCGCCACGACCGCGCGCACGGCACGCCACGGCCGCCATGTGCATCAAATTAAGAAGGGAGACGGGGAGGCTCACCGCGGGGAACGAGGGCGGCATCGACGGATGGCGAGCGCAGCGTGGACGGACGGCAGACTCCCTTCTTCGCGACGGCGGCCACGAGCTCCCTTCTTCGCGGGCGGGCGGCGCGTCGAGCGCGGCGAGGGCGCGCGGGCTGCGTGCGGCAGCGTGCTCCCTTCTTCGCGGGCGGGCGGCTCGGCGAGGGCGGGCAGGCGCGCTCAGGCGGGCAGCGAGAGGCTCGGGCGAGGGCGCGCTCAGGCGGGGCGCGGGCGGCTCGGCGAGGGCGGACGGGCGGCTCGGGCCGAGGGCGGTGCGGCGAGCGCTGGCGCTCCGGCGGCGCGGCGGGCGCGGGCGCTTCGGCGAGCGCGGGCGCTCCGGCGAGCGCGGCGACGGCGGGCGGGCGCGGCGCGGCGAGGCGGGCGCGGTGATGGCGGGGCGAGCGCGGCGACGGCGGGCGGCGGCGGCGCTTCTAGAGACGAGTGAGCGAGAGAGAATATGCGCGCTGAAGCCGGATGGAGGTTAACGGGCCTTTATTTTCGTCGGCCTCATTAAGGCCGACGAAAATACAGGCAGGTTAATGACTTATTTTCGTCGGCCTGGATGCGGCCGACGAAAATACGCCACGTATTTTCGTCGGCCTAGCTGCGACCGACGAAAATAGCACACAGTTTCGTCGGTCCCCGATGCCGACGAAAATACCTTTCGTATTTTCGTGGGCCTGCCGACGAAAATTTTCGCGGGCCCACGAAAATAGGACACAATTTCGTCGGTCACTCTTGCCGACGAAAATAACATTGTATTTTCGTGGGCCGGCCGACGAAAATAGTCCGGCCCACGAAAATTTAGGCGTTTCCTGTAGTGTACTCCCTATGTGAATTATCTGGTTAGTGAGGTGACACAACAACCAATGAGGCGGGTGTACCAATGGGTGGAGCATGAGTACTACTAAATGTTGGTGGAGTCGTGGAGTATGACTTCTACGTGGACCGGGAAGACGTGGTGTATTTGTATCTTTGATGTTGTTTGTCAACTATGAAACAATGTAATGTATTTGAACTACTAAATGTTGTTATTGGACTTGTGATAATATTTGGGGTAATCTTTTGTTCAAATTATAGGACCTCAATGTGCTTTATTTGCAAAAAAAATATGGCTCGGTTTCTGCATCTGTGCCGCCGGTTTATCAGGCCAGGAGCCGATTTATCGGTCATCTTTTCGAGCAGTTTTGAATTCAAAACTAGGTTGATTTTGATTTTGGCCAATTTCTACCGGTTTTCACCAGTTTATCATGATTAATCGGATATCGGCGGCCACCGGTTTTTGTCTTGCATCCGGTTTGGTGAACCCTGCTAGTGGACTATATTGTTTTAGTGATTTTAGTTCCAAGTAACAGAAGGACAACTAATTTATTAGTTATATAAGTTACTAGTAACAAACAATGCTATGATGACCATTGTCTTTACATGAGGCCTAACTCTTTAACTTTGTCTTAGGTTCCTCTGTTTCTCTTGCTCGCGAGTAAGAACACATAGGTAAGAACTCTTTAACCATGTAATTCTTGTGTTCTTCCCTACCATCTCTGGTTTGACCTCCTACACACATAGGTTGTCAGAAGAGCAAGACTCCAAAACTCTGTCTACTTGTGTACTTGCATGCATAGGTGCATGATAAGTTTTTAGGGAGTGCTTCAGCATGACTGCTTGCTTTGTCGCACTTCTATTTTTGTGTTCAAGTACAAGGTGATGACATCAAATACTTCCACTACTTCCTAATGGCCTCCTATTTATAGTGTCATTGGCTAATTCCCGGTGATGGTGGCATTGGCGTGATCGATAGCGCGACCTATCTGCAATGTATCAAGTGGGAAGACTACATCAAAAAATACTATGTCCACTAGCAGAAATATCTCTAAACCTCTCGTGCCCTGCTGGATATGCTGATGTAGTGACCTATCTTTTATTTTCGTTGATTAAAAATCTTAATCCATAGCATGTTTGTTAATTCATTTACGATTAGATCACACATGCACATATTTGATGTCATAAACGTAATATTAATATTTTATGGATTAAATTGGTACTAAGTTTTCCTAATTTCCCAACAATCCAAAAAACATTAATAGCCATGTTTTGGTAGCCAACTTTGAGAGCATGCTAAAACTAAATATTTTTAGAGCACAAATTACAATAGGTGATGTTAGAGATGTATAATATGGTTGACTTCTACGGTCTGCTATTTTGTCACCGAACTTATAACAGTTGGACCGCATACTCCTAAGGATTGTATGTTCGAATAAGTTGATATTATGTTCAAGGAGGCAATAAAAAGTGTGTTAAGAGACTCCATAGTAGATGCATATGTGACTATGCCCAGTGGCAAAGAAATATGGGATGCACTTGAGGCCAAATATGGAGTTTCTAACATTAGTAGTGAATTGTATGTCATGAAACATTTTCAATAATATAGAATGGTGGATGACTATTCTATAGTAGAACAAGCTCATGATATACAAACGCTGGTGAAAAAACTCAAGAATTTTGGTTGTGTTATTGATGAAGTTTATGGTGGGCTATAGTATTCTTAACTTACCATAAACTTGGACAAATTTTGCTACTTTTCTGAATCTTAAGAGATAAGAGTTTAGTATTGTCGAACTCAATGGCTCATTTGATGTTGAAGAGAAGGCAATGATGTCTGCGATAAGAAAATTATAGAGGAAAGTTCTAGTGCCTATGTGGTGCAGAAAAATCATAAAAATTTCTAAAAGAAGCATGAGCTCAAATAAAAGAACACTACCCCTTTTAAAAACATCAAGAAGAAGAATGAGGAAAAACAAAAATGCTTCACTTGTGCCACGTTTGGTGTAATATCTCGTGTTTTCATGTAATATAAAAATATTTTTAAATTTTTTTGTGCAATGTGTGTGGCATGTAATGCTAGGTCAAACTCATTCCCTTCTCACTCTATATCCATATCATGATTTTAAATTATTTTACAATGACATCTTTGTTATGTTGTTGACCAAGTCAACACCATGACAAAGGAGACTTTCTTAAACAAAAGTTTCCGAACAAATATTTGATGATACTCATGTTGGCACAATGGAATGAGACTTATTGTCCCGTGGTGGGATGGTCATGGTGTTATATGTAGTTTATGGTTCCTTAATATAGTAGTTGTATTACATTCCATTCATTCATTAGCATATGGGATTATGTCGCTGCTTGCTAGCCACGATTGTATTGGTACAACATCATTTATTTGAGCATAACGATGTAGGTTCATATACCTTATTGGGTGTGAATGTAGGAGACATGGCGTTTGCATTGTATATGCGTTATAGTTTTGGTCTGAGACATGATAGCCTTGGACTAAAGCTTTGGGAGAGTTTATGAGAAGCTATGTTTCCCCAAGGTTTGGTTATGATTTATATTTATCTATGTGGTTTTATTACTTGTTGGATTTATCTTATCGCCTATTGTTGGTTTTCACATAATTAAAGGTTAAATCGATGCTTAATGAACTTGTAGCTTAAATAACTTGTTAAAGCATTTTACTTGTCGATATTTTTACATCTCACATCCCTTTTTTATCTTTCTAGGCGTTCATGTGGCTTCTGCTTGAATGGTGAGAAGTTTATGTGGCTTTTGCTTGAATGGTGAGAAAGTAGCAGTAAACTCGGCATGTTCATTTCATCTTTTATAGAGTCTCTATTTATTGGTCAACCTTACCCTTTGGTTTATGGTTGTTGCTGTAAAGTCCATCTAGACTTTGTTTGATGATAACCTGCTCATTAGGATGATATATCCTGCTATTGGTCCAATTTATATCCCTCTATATGTTGTTGTGTCCTCATTGCTTTTTAAATAGGAGATGTGCTCCCAAAATTGTTGTTGATAGCTCTAGTTTCTATCTTATATATGGTGGCACTTCAGGTAGGAAGCTTTATGGTGTTAAACTATCATTCTCTCTAATCACTATAAAGTGAAAATAACATGTTGATTGTGTTTAGTATTTTAGTTTAAATGCATGTAACAATGTTAATAGCTATTGTGTATACTGATAGAAATATTTAAATATCGTGTGTATCACAATATACAAATTTTGGCACTACATATATGCAAAAACGGTGGCAGAATGTACAGTTAAATATGGAGGGAAATTTTAAAAGAATACAATAGTTTTAGGTGTGGTTCGTTAAAACCTACTGCCTACGAAAATGCATATCCATAGGTGGTTACCTTAGCTAACCACCCTTGGATGTCTAGGGATGGTCGACTAGCTTATCGCAATTGACTTGAAAATATAGATTCATGGATAGTTGTAAGCTTGCCTCTACAAAGGATACACCTTTACTATTGATGGCATAGTGTTAGTTGCGAAAATCACCTCTGGCATAGTTGTAAACTTGCCTCTACAAAGGATGTACCATTGTACCTTTACTTCTTTTCATTTATCTCCCTAGAGATGCCCTAAATATGGTAGTCAACTAATCTTTTATTTTCCTACAATGTCCTTCATTACATGTATTTTAGTGAATCTGATTATGCATGATGAACAAGGTTATGTTGTGCTATTGTGACCTTGGACTTTATGATTAAGTAGTTTATTTGCTTAAGACTTGAATATACCTTTCTTTACAATATATATATATATATATATATATATATATATATATATATATATATATATATATATATATATATATATATATAGGGAAGAGGTAATGGAAGCCCTGGGCTTCCGTTAGTGGACGAAGCCCCAGCCAGGAGGCCGATCGGGTCGCGTTCGGCCCACTGGACGCTAGCTTGCGTCAGCCATGCATAGGATAGCAACGTATCCCGGCTGAGACGCTGCAACCGATATACGCACGCATAAAGATATGTGGAAATGTGCATAACTCATGCATAAATGGAAAAGTTTCTGCCACGAATCACGGGAACGAATATTTGCATGTGCATGCCGGTTTACGATTGCATAACGCTGTGAGACATAATAGCGTAAACCATGCAACATTTAAAAATCTCCCACCGGTTTGAGATAAGGAAAGACGTGCGCGTAAATAAAGGCGTTGTTACGGGTGGAAACAAATACAAGGTTAGCTCGTCCACGTTCGCTCGTCCACGTCTTTATCTCAGGTATTGGCGGCGGTTAGCGGCGGCGGAAGTTAGAGGCACGGCCGGCGGCGAGAAAATGTCCAGCACCGGAGCTGGCGATGACATGCCACCTGTAGCATCTATAAATACGCCAGCAGGTACGTCTATTTCAATGGACATGAATCATGTAGCGTCTGCGATCGCCCCATACACAGAGGGTGTCTCCGTTACTCCGCCGGCAGCATTGAGGGCACCTGGACATATCGATGAGCACACAAAAACGGCAGATGTGGTCGGCGCAGAGAAGCACATCCCCATGAGACATATTGGGCCGCACGAACAGGACACACCTCATATTCTTCAAAGCCATGTAAGTTCTCCCAAATATGATACTCTTATTCTCTTACATACTTCTTTGTAATGTTGTACATATACCATGTTAAATTTAGACGCTATTGAATAGTAAATGTTAAATTTCTGTGCGCAGCCGGACAATATTGATATAAGATTGATACCTAAAGTCGGTATGACATTTAGTAACGTGGACGAGGCGTATAATTTTTATAGTCAATATGCATACGAGGTTGGATTTCCGTTGAAGAAATATAGAGAGCGGAAGAATTGTAAATGGTTGAACTGTTCAATGGAAGGAAAGAATGCTGAAAGGGTAGCTGGAAATCCAAGGATACGTAACACATGTTCGAAACGAACACAGTGCAAGGCTGGGATGAAACTTAAAAAAATCTACGATGATGCTAAAGAGAATGTTATTTCCGTTCGGATTGATCTGGTAAACTATGAGCATAATCATGAATTTTTGAAGAAAGATACAGAAAAAGGGCAATTGCAATGCAACAAAACACATGATCGTGAATATATGGAGTTCCTTAGTGCGATGCAAAAAAGCAGGATTCCACAACATTGCATTATGGATTTTGTTACAGAAATGCATGGTGGCCCAGAAAACGTTCCAATAACCGTGCAGGACATGAGTAACCTGTAAGTGTATTATGCATTGACAATGATTGTATTTTATATTACAGAAACAATCGTAATGTGTTGAGTTAGATATAGTGCATAATCATTACATTTTTTGACAGGAAAAAAGCATGGCAAAGGGAAAGAAATGCAAATGATGTGTCAAAGCTGTTATCTTTTTTTTCATTATGCAAGAAAGATAATCCACAATTTTTTTCAGACTTTCAACTGGACAAAGAAGGGAAAATTTTAAGCATATTTTGGTCCCATGCTAGCCAGCAAGCCGAGTACATTGATTTTGGTGATGCAGTTACATTTGATACTACACATAAGACTAATATGTATGATAAGCCATTAGGCATGTTTGTTGGCTCGAACCACCACCTACAATGCACAATATTTGGGTTTGCTTTACTAGGAGACGAGACAGTTGATACATTCGAGTGGGTCTTCAATACGTTCAAAACATGCATGAGATGTGACGGACCACGAGTGATGTTGACAGGTATGTTGTAATAAATGGCTCATAATTATTATGGCACGTACTATATGATATCATATTGGCTTGCATAATGTTATGTAAATTTATCTATTTCAGATCAAGACCCTGCTATGCCAATCGCACTAGGCAGAGTATTCCCAAACACAATACATCGATTGTGTTTGTGGCATGTGCAAAACAGATATATGCCCCACTTGAATGAATTGTATGCAAGATTTGAGGAGATGGATTTCAAAACAAGGTTCCAATCTATAATACATCATCCATTGAATGAAATGGAGTTCGAGGCTGCCTGGCAAATGATGCTAGATGATTTCCAGCTACACGAGAACAACACCCTTGCCAGATTATATGAAATACGCAAAGATTGGGTACCTGCATTTTTCAAAGGAGACTATTGTGGCCTTATGGTCTCTACACAACGACGCGAGAGCATGAACAAGTTGGTGAAGAGTGCCCACGTGGATGCAAACACACCGCTTCATCAATTTGCAAAGCAAATGATGAAGCTCCTGCATAGTAGGAAGATGAAAGAGGCCAAAGAGGCACTAGGATGCATGGTAAGTGAAAAAAATAAACATATGTTTTATGCTATTAAAAACAAAACGGTATTAATACTATATTGTGTAATTTGCAGGGTCAAAAGGATATAACTACATTGTATATGTTTGAAATAAGAGTTGCAAGGGCATACACTAGAGCTGTGATGACAAGGTTCCAGGAGACAGTAAAATATGCAACTGCATACCGAATAGACCGTGATACAGAGGGTGATGAACATGATTGGGTGGTGAAACATACTACAAGATCAAATAAAATAGTTTGGGGTCAACACCAATTAAAAATAAGGGCTGATGTGGATGCCAGAAAGTATTCATGTGAGTGCAAGCATTGGGAGCATACATGTATGTTATACTAAACGATTATTTCTATATAAAATTCTAAATTATTACGAATACATAGCTGTTTGCGATTAATATATGACATAATGTATGTTTAATCAATTATAGGTCTATTTTGTGTTCATCTTGTACGCGCTTTCATGCATCTACAAATTGAAAGGATCCCGAGTGAGTATTGTTGGGTCTATGCTTCGTCGCCGAAGGTCTTCAAGGGAGAAGCGGCTTTCGGCTGAAGCTGTTTGCATGAGATGGCCGAAGGTTCCTTTCCATGAAGCTTCGACAGTATAAACCGACTTAAAGATAGAATGACTTTTTAGTCCATGAAGGTCTGAGTCAATGTTGTAAGCTTTTATAAGGGGCATACTTGTAATTCCTCACAGGCTGCGTCCTGTGCCTATAAATAGTGAACAGTATTCCGTTGCTGTTCACGAATTCTGGTATTTTGCAATTGCATATTCTGGAATTCACTCTTTTGCCAAGGCAGAGGTATTATTGTATTCAATAAATATAATATGAATTGTCTATGATTTATTTACCCCTTTTCTGTACCTTCTATTTTATGTCATATTACAATATCTATTGAAATTTAATTACGAAGATTTAAGCTCCGTAATTTTACTCTCATCAATCTTCGTCCAAGGCTCATTATCCTCAACGGAATAATGTTTCATGGACGAAGGACGTTAACATTTAACACTTCATGTTGCCCTGTTCTTAATTCATAGCACTTGAGAACAAGTCCCCAACATTGGCGCCCACCTCCGGTGAACTCACTTCCACTTTTCGAGCTGATGGCTTCGTTCAATGACCGAGCTGGAGCTGCTTCGGACCCGAAGCTGGTGCTCCCGATCACAGGTGGTTCGTCCTCAGAACCAGTTAACAAAAAACAAAAGAAGGAAGCGCAGAGAAGGGTACAGCATGTTGGGGTGCAAGGACCCTTCATCAAGTCAAGATGGTCTCACATTCCTATTACCTTCTCCCAAGAGGACCTTCAGCTCAAAGATTACCCACACAATGATGCCATGGTTATCTCTTGTGTTATCAAAGGATTTCTGGTCCATAATGTCTTGGTTGACACAGGCAGTGCAGCTGACATCATATTTGCTAAGGCCTTCAGACAAATGCAAGAGCCAGAAGATAAGATTCATGATGCTACACATCCTCTCTGTGGCTTCGGAGGAAGGCAGATTGTAGCATTGGGCAAGATCACCATGTCAGTGACCTTCGGGTTCATCAACAACACTAGAACTGAGCAAGTTGTGTTTGACATTGTTGACATGGAATACCCTTACAATGCAATTATTGGTCGTGGTACCCTCAATGCCTTCGAAGCAATCCTTCATCCTGCCTATCTTTGCATGAAGATACCTTCGGATCAGGGACCCATTGCTATTCATGGAAGTCAGGAAGCTGCAAGAAGGGCCGAAGGCAATTGGACTGACTCAAAAGCAATCCATAACATAGATGGAGCTGAAGCTTGTGAACAGTACAAATTCAGAAGGGAGAAAGCAGCTTCAGCAGATCAGCCGAAGCCTATGCTCTTATGTGAGGACATAGCAGAGCAGAAGGTGCTGTTAGGCTCTCAATTATCCGAAGAGCAGGAGAAAACCTTGATAAGGTTTTTGTTCAATAACAAAGATGTTTTTGCATGGTCAGCCAATGATCTCTGTGGAGTTAATAGAGATGTTATTGAGCACTCGCTCAATGTCGATCCATCCTTTAGACCCAGAAAGCAAAGGCTTCGGAAAATGTCAGATGATAAGGCCGAAGGTGCTCGCAACGAAGTCAAAAGACTCCTCAGTGCAGGAGTTATCAGAGAAGTGAAGTACCCAGAATGGCTAGCTAACACTGTTATGGTAAAAAAGGCCAATGGCAAGTGGCGAATGTGCATCGATTTTACAGATCTTAACAAGGCTTGTCCGAAGGATGAATTCCCATTACCAAGGATAGACTCTTTAGTTGATGCAGCAGCTTCTTCAGAGCTCATGAGTCTGTTAGACTGTTATTCAGGTTATCACCAAATTTGGATGAAAAAGGAAGATGAGCCGAAGACTAGCTTCATAACTCCAAGTGGCACATATTGCTATCTTCGGATGCCTGAAGGGCTCAAAAATGCTGGAGGAAGTTTCAGCCGAATGACTGCGAAGGTTCTCCAATCTCAAATAGGCAGAAATGTGCTAACTTATGTTGATGACATCATTGTAAAAAGCACGAAGCAGGAGAATCATATTGCTGATCTGCAGGAGACCTTCGCCAGTTTCAGGCAAGCTGGCTTAAAATTAAATCCAGAAAAATGTGTCTTCGGAGTGAAGAAGGGGAAATTTCTTGGATGCTTGGTTTCAACAAAGGGAATTGAAGCTAATCCAAGTAAAATTGAGGCTATACTTCGGATGGAGCCACCAACTACAAAGAAGGGGGCTCAAAGATTGACAGGGAGATTGGCATCTCTCAATAGATTCATATCTAGATCAGCAGAGAGAAACTTACCATTCTTCGAAGTGCTGAAGTCAGCCGAAGTCTTTCAATGGGGACCAATCCAGCAGAAGACTTTCGAAGAACTGAAACAGTATTTGATAGACCTAACAACATTGACTCCACCAATGCCAGGGGCTCCTTTATTATTATATGTGGCAGCTTCGCACTCAGCGGTAAGTGCAGCACTTGTCCAGGAAAAGATCGATGGTCAAGACAAGAGGCAGGCCCCGATATATTTTGTTTCTGAGGTTCTTAGTTTATCAAAGAAAAATTATACAGAGTTGGAGAAGGTACTGTATGCTGTCTTGATGGCTTCCAGGAAGCTTCGGCACTATTTCCAAGCTTACAACATAATTGTTCCTTCTTCACAACCTCTGAAGGATATCATGAGGAACCGAGAAGCTACTGGAAGGATTGGAAAATGGGCTGCAGAGCTCAATGAATTTTGTATTGAATATGTTCATAGATCTTCGATTCAGTCCCAGGCGTTGGCAGACTTCATTGCTGACTGGACGCCAGGGGCTCAGGAGGAGGAAACGAATAAAGACAACGAAGCCTGGACAGTGTTTTGTGATGGATCTTGGGGAACCTTCGGAGCAGGAGCGGCTGCTGTGTTGGTTTCACCTTCCAAGATCAAAACTTGTTATGCAGCAAAGCTTGATTTTAGTTGCACAAATAACATTGCTGAGTACGAAGCATTGATTCTAGGCCTTCGGAAGTTAAAAGCAATGGGAATCAGAAGGGCCATACTTAAAACTGATTCCCAGGTTGTTTCGGGTCATATTGACAAGAGTTGCAAGGCTAAGGATCCGAAGCTTGAAAAATATCTGGATATGGTTCGAAGAGTTGAAGCCTCCTTCGAAGGGTTTTCTGTCAAAAATATCCCTCGAGGACAAAATGAGCATGCTGATTTGCTAGCTAAGTCAGCAGCACAGGGGCTGCCTTTACCTTCGGATGTGTTCTTCGAAACAATAAAAGCACCTTCGGTGGAACTTCTTGAAAGAGCAGTCCTTAATATATCTCATGTTTTTAGCGAAGATTGGAGAACTGAGATCATCTCTTACCTTCAGGGTAAATTCCTTTCAGATGACGAAGCTTACAACAAGAGGATAGAGGCAAGAGCTCGTCCATATGTCATAATAGAAGGGGAGCTGTACAAGCATGGAGTTTGTGCTCCGCTACTCAAATGTTTATCCAGAGCCGAAGGTATAGAGTTAATGAAAGAAATACATGCAGGCCTGTGTGGATCTCACATCGGATCTAGGCCGTTACTTGGAAAAATTTTCCGCCAAGGATTTTATTGGCCGAAGGCAGCTTCGGATGCAGCAGAATTGGTTCAAAAGTGCGAAGGTTGTCAGAAATGTGCAAAAGATCAAAAACAACCTTCATCTTTAACACAGCTCATACAACCCACTTGGCCATTGCAAAGGTGGGGCCTTGACTTGTTAGGTCCGTTACCACCGGCCCAAGGGAACCTGAGATATGTTATAGTAGCTGTGGAATATTTTTCTAAATGGATTGAGGCGAAGCCTTTGGCCACAATAACTTCGGCCACCGTCCAAAAGTTTTTCTGGCAGAATATTGTTTGTCGTTTCGGGGTGCCAAAGGCTATAACTGTGGATAATGGGACACAGTTTGACTCCGAAGCTTTCAGGGATTTCTGTGACCAAATTGGTACGAAGATCCATTTTGCATCAGTTAGGCACCCGGAGTCAAATGGACTCGTTGAAAGAGCCAACGGCATTATAATGACAGGAATAATGAAGTTAATCTTTAACCAACCCAGGGGAAAATGGCCAGATCAGTTAACCAAAGTGGTGTGGGGCCACAACACAACAACATCAAGGTCTACAGGTTTTACTCCATTTAAGTTGTTATTCGGTGACGAAGCAATAACTCCGGAGGAAGCTAAAGCCGGATCAATAAGGATATTAGCTTCGGCAGAATCAGATTCCGAAGCTACTTATTCTATAGAAAAAGATGCTTTAGAAGGGATCAGACTGCAAGCTGTAGAAAATATCAATAAATATCAAGCCGAAACAGTCAAATGGCGGGACAGAAAGGTTCGGCTAAAAAATATTGAGCCAGGGCACTTGGTGCTTCGGAGAGTGGCCAATCCAGAAACAGTGGGCAAATTGCAGTTGAAATGGGACGGACCTTTCTTAGTAGCATCTTCGTCAAGACCCGGTTCATACAGACTGAAGGATATGGATGGCAACGACGTTCCTAGGTCTTGGAATGCGGATGAGCTTCGGCGATATTATGTATAACTCGATGTAATTTTTCATATTTTTCATTTTTTCTTTCATGGCACCCTTTTCCTTTCCAAAGGGGGAGAAAGGTTTTTAATGGGGCCAGCATATGTAATTTCGTTTTTTAGTTCTATAAGAGCAAAATCCCCCAAGGAATGTAAATGTAAAAGCTGAGAACGCACCATCGAGTGCCAAAAAAAAAGTAGAGGCGAAGAAGCTCCAAAGTCGTTCCTAAGGGAATGCAGAGCTTACAGCGGAAAGTCAACGCTGATTCCGCCAAAAGTAAAGGCGAAGAAGCTCCAAAGTCGTTCCTAAGGGAATGCAGAGCTTACAGCGAAAAGTCAACGCTGATTCCGCCAAAAGTAAAGGCGAAGAAGCTCCAAAGTCGTTCCTAAGGGAATGCAGAGCTTATAGCTGAGGTGTGACTGTTTTTAAGAAAATAGTGGCTATGAATATGGCTTCGGATACGTGTTTGGCCATTCATTTGCACAACACATTACATCATAGCATTTGCATTCATAAACATTCATTTAGGCATATGTAGGATAATCATCTTCATGGCATAAATGGTTGCTTCGGCAAAAAGAAAAAAAAAGCGGGGGAAAAAAGAGTTTCGTGTACAAAAAGGAGAGCTTCGGAAAAAAGGAAAAAAGTTGTTTTCTATGCTTTGCTGCGTACGAAAAGAAGGGAAGGTGTTTTTTCGCCTTCGGCTCAAAAGAAAATTTCGTCCACATTAAAGCATTTCTCATACATGTATGATAAGGATATACAACAAGGTATGAACAGACGTTATCTCAAAAGTTTTAGTTACATTTACAAAAGTTATCTCAGAAGTTTCTCAAGTACTGTTTACAGTCTACTATCTAATCCCCAAGGAGCTTCAGCTTCGGCGTCATTTTTGATCATCGGCTTCGGCTTCGTCATCCTATATGATTAAGGTCATTGTAAGTCAAAATCAAGCTTTCAGGAAAAGGTAAGCATAAGGTATGGTTTCTTACTGGTTCAAGGTGGCTACGAGCTTCGTCTCCAGCCTTTTCCCGCCCACCTTTTGTCCATATCATTTTTACAAATCTATTCGAGATACTCCGGGCGAGATCAGGAATATCATCCAGGATTGATGGTGATAAGGTGAAATTTGTCCTGTTGACAATCTTTGCATGATCGCAGCCAGCCTTCAGGAAAGCTACAACAGTGCCTCGAGAAGCCACCCAGGCACAGAAGTCACCATGCCCAGCTATGACTTCGTCGAGTTCGTCAATCTCCCCCTCAATATGTTCGAAGGTTTTCGGTAGATCTTCAGCTGAGGGGGTGAATTTTTCACTGCTGGCCCCAACTGAGTAAAAAATCTTTCTTAATCGTTGAATGCATTTATTGCTAAATTCCAAGCATTTTTCTTGAAGGCTTGTCAGTAGTTTTCTCAAATCCGAATTTTGTTGAGCTTCAGCTTCAAGTTTTGCAGTAAGCTCTAGCTTTTCTCGCTCGTACTGTTCAGACTGGCGGAGAAGCTTCGTGTTCCGTTCTGTTATTTTTGCTTCAGCTTCCGCCAACGAACCTTCGGCTGCCTGGAGCTCAAAGTTCTTTTTCTCAATAATATCCGATTGTTCCTTTATCCTGTTTTCCAGATTTTCAATTATAGCTTCGTGCTTCTTATCTTCAAAATCTTGCTGCATTTGCAAGGCTTTGCTCAACAGCATACTCTGCACAAGAACAACCTTCGTCAGACATGATTTCATTATTAGAAACAATAAGAGTTAAGGTAAAAGTAGTTCACCTTGAAGTTGGAGTAAAATAAACTACCAACGATATGTTGTCGTCGGTATCGGCTGATGTCTATTTCTAGCTTCGGAAAGCCGACACTCTTGGACAGAGTACTGATAACTTTGGCTCCTATTTGATCTCGAATACAATCTAAATTTTCATCATCAACGCCTCCGAAGAGGAGGGCCCCAGGTTTGTATCCACAGGATTTAGCATACTCTCTAAGCTCTTCTATTTCAGTTTTTGATAGTTGTTCTCCAACCAAATTCTGGAACATGAAGGTTTCGTTTTCTGAAGCTTCATCAGCGATTTCTTTTCCTTTCCCCGACGCTGCGGTCACGGCCTCTTCGGCGGCGGTTGTAGCCTCTTCTGCAGCCATGTCTAGCAATATTTGGTCAATGTGTTCAATTGTGCTCTCCAGGTTCAAATCTTCAAATGAGGCAGCTTCAGCAGCTGCTGCCTCCGAAGGTGCAATTTCAATATCTGTCCCCTCTACAGCCGATGGTATTTTCTGGGCTGAAGCTCTTGGCGGCGTCTTGTCGATCACCTCTGTCACGGTAATAATTCTTTGTTTCTTCGCCTTGATTGTTTTCTTCGATTTTTCGGGCTCCTTGTCCTTCTGAAAAAACTTTGTCAGTTGAGGGCCCAGTGGACTTAGCTTCGCAGGTAAGGATTTGGTCATTACCTTCAGAATTTCCTCAACGACAGCAGCAGAAGGTGATGCGGGGGTTTCTTCTGCTTCGGATGTTTGTTGTTTCGGAGAAGAAGCTTTCCTCTTCTTCGGAATTTTCTTTTTTAATGGTTCTTTTTCTTCATTCATGGCCTCAGTTATCCTTTTTCTTTTTTGGCCCCCAGCACCCTTGTTCAGATTTTCATAATCAGGGTAATCAAAGCCCAAGGCGTCCAACACTCGATTTAGCCTTCGCTTCGGACGGGTGCCGAAGGCTGCGGTCATCAATTGATCTTCTTTTTTGGAATAATTGCCAAGTATTTCATTACACATTGCTTCAATCGTATCTAGCCACTCTTGGCAAGGTGCTTTAAAGTACTTTTTAAACTTGAAATAGTAAGGTAAACGTACGAGTTCACCTTCTTTCTTTTCCCCCTGTAGCTTCGGCATTTCCCATTCTTTCAAACTGGGAAAAACTTTGAATGCTAAAAACTCTTGAACCAGGTCCCTTGTGCTGATATGCTCTGCAATAATTCTGAATTCACTCATTGCTTGTTGTGTTGGACCTTCGGGTGTCATGTTGCAGCGAGGTCGGGTTTCTCCGAAGATTAATTCCAGCGGGCTTTGTACAAGCTTTTCCTTGTCGTCATCAACCTTGACATAGAACCACTCTGATTTCCAGCCTGCTGCCCACTTGCTTCGGTAGCTAATTACAGGGAACTTTGTAGTTTTCCGATAGGCAAAGTTATAGCAACCAAAATTATCGTGCAATCCATCTTTTCTAGCCTTTGTTTGATAATGCAACTCGTGAACCCGGCAGAAGCTGTCCACAAATGGTTCCACTGCTTGGCTTCGGAGTGCCCAGATATAAACAATAAGCCTAATGATAGCGTTAGGGGTCAGCTGATGAAAATAGATACCGAACCTCTTCAGCACCTCTCCAATGATCCCATGTAGGGGAATCTTAATCCAGCCTTTAAAAAGCTCTTGAAAATAACAATTTCATCTTTCTCCGGTTTTGGGGTAGTCTCTTCTCCCCCGAAGCGCAAAAGCTTCTTCTGATTTTCAGTGAAAAAGCCCGATTTTACCATCTTGGACAAATCAGCCTTCGAAACAGTAGATTTCCCGAAGTCCAAGTGGCTCGGCTTGCTTGGCATGGCAATGCGATAATCGTCTTCGGAATTAGTTTCCTCAATATCTTCTTCCTCTGCTTCAGCGATTGCTTGTTCTGCTTGTTCTGCATCATCATGAGGGATCTTCTCCGAAGTCACTAGACCCGATCGTTGCATGGCTTCGGAGATAGGGAGAGTCTCCGAAGCTTCAGTTTCCTCCCCCTCGCGCTCAACCCTGGCGGTAGAGCGGACTCTAGCCATTCAATTATGAACTTGTGAAACTTTAATATTTTCTTCCTCCGAAGCAGGTTTCAAACTGGAGCTTCGTTCGATTCTGACAGACAAGCTTCGGCGATGGTTAAAAATTTTGGCAGGAAAACAGTGCAAATAGCAATGAATGCTGTGGTAACTTCACACCTACTCGTCTGTTTATATAGTGCTGCAGGTAAGAAGGCGAAGCGCCAGAATTTTTACACCAGGCGGACACCCGCTTGCGCTCGCTGCGCGGTGGACCGCAGGGACAAACAGTAAACTCTGCAAGGTGGGACCGCTACGTTCTGGGAAATTAAATCGTTTCTCGGCAACGAGCTCAGGGAAGGTGTTTTTTGGACCTTCGGCTCCCCGAAGCTTAAGAGACTTTTTTCACGGATCAAGCTCGTTACGAAAAACGATCTAGCACCGCGAAAGGGGCTACTGTTGGGTCTATGCTTCGTCGCCGAAGGTCTTCAAGGGAGAAGCGGCTTTCGGCTGAAGCTGTTTGCATGAGATGGCCGAAGGTTCCTTTCCATGAAGCTTCGACAGTATAAACCGACTTAAAGATAGAATGACTTTTTAGTCCATGAAGGTCTGAGTCAATGTTGTAAGCTTTTATAAGGGGCATACTTGTAATTCCTCACAGGCTGCGTCCTGTGCCTATAAATAGTGAACAGTATTCCGTTGCTGTTCACGAATTCTGGTATTTTGCAATTGCATATTCTGGAATTCACTCTTTTGCCAAGGCAGAGGTATTATTGTATTCAATAAATATAATATGAATTGTCTATGATTTATTTACCCATTTTCTGTACCTTCTATTTTATGTCATATTACAATATCTATTGAAATTTAATTACGAAGATTTAAGCTCCATAATTTTACTCTCATCAATCTTCGTCCAAGGCTCATTATCCTCAACGGAATAATGTTTCATGGACGAAGGACGTTAACATTTAACACTTCATGTTGCCCTGTTCTTAATTCATAGCACTTGAGAACAAGTCCCCAACAAGTATATTTTGCAACGATACACATACTCCGCGCATCAAGATGTGGCTTTTTCAAGAGGATAGGAATTTGAAAGGAAAAGATGGTGAAACTAGATCATATAGACAGAAGATGTTGCTTAAAAAAGCAATGAAAGTAGTACACCATGCGAGTCTATCTAAAGCTGGGAATGATAAAGCCCTAGAGATGATGGACGAATTATTAGGGTTATTGATGCGTGTGGAGCCTGATATAGGTACTGGTGAGAGTTGTGGCACAAGTGCTTGCGATGACATCCAGGTACGCACATCGTGTTGTTATGAATTTTGCATAATTACTTGTCGATAATGATCCATGTTTGTAATGATGATATAGGTCGAAGCGTATGAAACAGACGAAATGGCTATAGACAACTTACGCAAATTAGATGATGGGAACGAGGTATGGAACAAATCTTTATAATGTATTACATATGCTGCTCTATAACATTTGTGTCTTCACTGGACTTTGCTTTATTTCATAGGAAATTTTAATGGGGTCTAATACAAATGAATGCAATACTAAGGATGATCAATGTAATATTCCGATATTAACATTGGAACATAACACTGACATTCGGCTGATTGATAGTAGTTCTACGGATGTGGAAGCTAGAAAGGTAATAACATTGCTACAATATATGATGACATACGTGAATATAAAAACTGACTTAATATCTTTGTTTTGTAGAAACTGGAATTTCATATGGAAGGTGTAAACTTAGCAAGACCAGATAAGGCCAAGCCTAAGGGAAGAACAATCAAAAGTAGTGAGCAACAAGTTTTTAAATTGGGTGCGAAAGGAGCTAAGAAGATGAGCAGGAAGTGCCAGAAATGTGGCATAGCTGATGGTCACAACAGCCGTACGTGTTTAACTGTCGAGGATAATAGGGTTCGATTGGCTAACCTATCTGGACGTAAGCGAGGACGGCCTCCTGGTTCAAGGAACAAAATCATAGCTGTAGCCCCACAATGGAATGAGACATCAACGTCGAAAAAACGAACGGTGGATGTCGGAGATGATGATTCGTCTGGTAGAGAGTAGAAGACCATAAGATACAAATATTTCCTTATGTAAATGTGATTCCTGTGTTTATTTGACAAATTCCAGAAAGTATCATAAATATACTTGCAAACTGGCATAAACGTATGTGTAATTTGTCATAAGCTATTAACAGGTCTACAGCAAACTGAGTGTACATAGACTTAGCATACATGTATGTGAAAAAATGCATAACACTGCGTTGTGTAATGCATAAGATGGTTAGACTATGAACCATGACTGTACAAAAAATGAGCCTGTTTCCAGTATATAACGTTGATAATTGTATCATACACTTGAGACAAAACTAGAATAATGTATGGGCATAGAATGATGACTATTGTATCATAAGTGTATGGGCAAACATGCATAAGACCCCAATAATTATATCGTAAACTTCGGACAAAACAGGCATACTTCGAGGTTATTGACAGCACAATATTGTACAGGAATCTGGCAGAATCAAATGCAAGAAACACACGTTACTATCAAACACATTTGGTACAATATTCCAGTTTAGAGGTTAGCTGATCCCCAAAGTTGTCATTGACATAGACTAAGAAACGTCTACGGTCTTTGCCCATATTATACACACATGACTGATCTAAAGTTTAGGGAACCATTGTATACAAAATTTATTACATGTCCAAACTAAACTACATCCTTTAGACCTTGAATCTTTGGATGTCTTCGAGCAGCGATAATGCTTTGTTCTTCGGGTGGAATGTGATATAATGCAGCGCAAGAGACCGTATCTCACTGGTGTTGCCCTGAAATACAAAAACATTGAGTTAGTTATACCTCTGTTCCATATGTTGCCTTGTGCCAACTATAGAATTAACTGGTAAATTTGTACGTACTGCTTCTATGTCTGACCGCAAAGATCCTTCGTCGCATTGATAAAATAGAATGTAACCCATAACATAAAACCCACAGTCATTGGATCATGCTGCCATGTTAGGACAATTTGGGCACAAGTCAATTGTGAAGTTACCAAATTTGGGAAAGCATGTCATGGGTCGTACATGTTGTATTGCTTTGTTTAATCTACTCATAATAACCTTAGCCCATGGTAACTTTCTGCCACCTGAGCCCAAATGTGCAAAATGATAGTCCTTCCATGTAGTTCCACCAAGTGTTGGCCCATATGGGTTGGAATCTAAAATATGAATGCACTTCTTGAACTTATTGACAACATACAATGTCCAATGCCCCCTGCTTACCATGGGGACCATGATCTGACCGTGTAAAAAAGCATAAAATGAACAGTGTAAATTACAAAAGCATAACAATGTGATATATTCCATTTAAAAGAAATTATGTTTGGATTATGAAATACGATTGTTACCGCTTTGCATTGGTCCAATTCATCTGTCTCAGGAAATGAATTGTCTAGAAGTGTGTGGAGTACAGATTCATCAAAAGGTTGAGGGTTGTGACTGTGTCGTTCCTGTTCCTCAAAGTTGAGTAGTGACTGCAATAAACGATATGAATGGAGTGAGTATACTTGGGTTCATCTAATTTGTATAAGAATATGGTGTATGTATGTTACGATAATTTACCCCAACATTAACATCAAGAATCAAACTGTTCGAACTCATGGAAGTCTGCTGATTTTTTGCATCATCAATAACACATTGGATGAAACACTGCATGAATACATTGTCGAGACACTTCCCATTGGCAAAAGATTCATATATATCAGAACATGTCGCTGAATATTCACCATAATCTATTATGGTCCTAGGGAATTTTTTATATCAATTAGAGAGGTCGCGTAAAACTACCAGCATATAAACAGATTTTGATTTAGTATGTACTTCATACCTGCTGGTGTCAGATTGCATACCACACAAATGTTCGCGTAGAGAGAACACAGTTTGCATCTCCGAATCAAGAGAAGCCTGGCCAACCTGTGGAGTGTTTGTAGCTGGATCGGTTTCAACAGAAACCTAAAAATATATATGAAAATATACATAAAAATCTGTGAACAATTTTGACAACTATAAAGAAAATGAAAATTACTGAGCTGACATAAAGTGGAATAAACGTATGTGGAATCAAGTGTCATAAACTGGCATAAAATTAATGAGCTGACATTACTGATACAAATCAAGAGTCATAAATATGCTTGCAAACTGCATAAATGTATGTGTAATTTATCATAAGCAGCTAACAGTTATGTAAAAACTGAATGCACATCTACTTAGCATACATGTATGTGCAAATATGCATAACACTGATTTGTATGATGCATAACCTAGTTAGACTGTGAAGCATGGCTGTACAAAATCTGTGAACAGTTTTGACAACTACAAAGAAAATGTAAATTACTGAGCTGACATGTTCAGATGGAGTCTGATCAAAGCATGGACCACTGTCGGGCAAGTCTGTTTCTGCCGCTTGTTGTACGCCGCCAGTAGACTAACAATCATGGTATAAATGGATTACAAATTTAGTAAACTGCTAATAATAATATAGAAAAACCACAAGGGGGTTTACTCATACCTTGATTTGCGGAGTCGCATCAAATATCGACGCGTCAGGATCCATATGTGGTGTTGCTTTAGGAGTGACGTTTGTATTGGTCGGCATGTTCTTGCCACCGTCACCATGTTTACCCTGAAAAAATTGTAATGGTTATATGCTATTTAAAGAAAACGATGAATACAACCCTAGAATGAAAAATACAATTAATAAGAAAAACATTACCACTGTGGTTGTAGGTGTTTTGTTCTGTTTCGTTATATTTGTATGAACCAGTGGATCAATATCAGCTTCATCGGGGCAACTTTCTAATAGTACACGAATATGTTGTTGCCTTAACAGTAATTCATGTACCTGTGTGTCTGTAAACTGCGTATCCTGCTGGGAAACTGGAGTAGACATATCGGGTACAGTTGGGGGAGCCGGACACGTACATCCTTCTGTACGTGTCATGTAAACAAAAAAACATTGTTTAAAATAATGGCATCAAAACGATATCGACAAATGATTGCATAACTTTTTAATATTGACGTAATGACATTAAACTGACTAACCAGCTGTCTGGGGAAGAATATCATCTGATTTTGAAGTTGTTTTCTGCACATCATAACCATCTTCATTGTCCCCCGACTCAGCACGGAGAACCTCATCAATTAACTCCCCAAAAACATCAGATAGATTGTATTGTTTCTCAACAATCTGCTGAAGAGTCTGTTTAATAACTGAACACGCCTTACCAACCTCCGTTTCAAAATGTGACAACTTCTCTATGAAACCCAGGCGGTGGCGGGATGGAAGCTGATTCAGCTTGCTTGATATCAAATCCCTGATGAGCAGGAGTTCGATGTGAATTGAGTGCTGTCCAGATGGGTCAGGACGAGGTACATCAAAAGTGTTTGTCCTGGTCTTATGTTGTTGTAAATTGAAAATTATTAAGTAAATATATAGCATATCACTGAATATTATGTTGAAATTCTATGACAAAAAATATATATAAATAGAATCATGCCTTGAATTGTGCTTCAACGGGTGGTACAGCTGTGTAGCAGGTCTCTGTGGAGCTTCAGAACTAAAAAAAGGCGTGAAAGATGGAGTAAAACTTATACAAACATATTAAATTGATAAATGAGATTCATATGTTTAATGGACAATGCAAAAAAGCATCACAAATATGCTTACAAACGGGCATAAAGGTATGTGAACGTTATCATATGCAAGTAAAAAATTGATTGACACATAAAAAATACCGAACAATGTCCAAATGCTTCTTCTCCTTTGCGTATCTTGCCCTTGTCAGCTCTTGTCAGGGCTTGAATAATATTCCTATCAAAATATTTGATTCGTGGTGTTCCACGTTTGTTCTGGGGTGCCACTGAGTCATGAAGATGATCCAAATAATACAGCTGCAAAAATCATAACATGAGTCATTATGAGACATAACAAAAGCATAATCTACATGTATATGGATTTTGCATACAAGATTATGGGTACATATAACAGACAAAAAAAGGATATGCTTACAAGAATGACTATGGAACATCCGTAGATGGTTGTAGAAACGTTCGTAACGCTCCTAGTATGCCACTTCTTGGCAGCTTGGCATAAATCATTGAAAATAAGCTAGCACCAGTCCATCTGGTGGAAACGATCCATCTCCTCGGTTAAAAGAACCTCATGGTTGGTTATTCCCCAGCTGGCAGTAGGGAACAACAACCTATTGAACAATATCAAGAAAAAGGATCTGATGCTTAAATCATCGTCAGACCCTTTCCTCAGACGATCTTGAAGAGCTTTAACCCCAAAATCTTCTTTCGATAAACCAAGTTCAGCTCTTAAATTGTTGGCAGCAACAGCTTCATCGATGCCCAATGCAGTTCCTCCACCAGCATTTGGTAACCCCAAAATTAGGTGCACCGTATCCTTTGTAATTTTCAGCTCCTTCCCTGGTCCGGCTCGAATTGTCATGTCATTGTGGTCGAGCTTTTCCATCAGCCAAGCTAAATGTGATCTGCTGCCGAGTGCGTCCAGTCTCATATCAAGAATACTGGAAAATCCCCTCCGTGCAATTGCTTGGCGCTGTCTGTCATTTAATATCTGGATGCTTACTAATACATCTTGGGGGTTGCATCTCACGTTAAGCCTCTGCTGAAAAAAAAAGTATACAATGAATATCGTAAACATTTACATCTGCATAATCGCAACTCAATGTTTAACTCAAACATCAACACAACATGATTTCACGCATAAAATGATATATTGCCATAGACCATAAATCTCTAACCTGTCGGGGGGGGGACACTACTTTCCTCCGCTTTGTGACTACCTTCTTCAAGACTTTCCCAGGACTGTCGTCCAAGTTACGCTTCTTGGATAATGGCATAAAGTCATCATCCTCATCAGCAGCCTGCCTTGTTTCGGGTCTAACAGTCTCCGCCGGAACACGGGGTATGTCAACGCTGAAGCACTCTTGAGTAGACTGGATTATAATCCGTTTTGGATTTGAAGGAGGTCGGTCTACGTTCTTCTTGTCTGATGTTCCTGCCAAATGAAACAACACATATACATAAAATACGTAAAGGATCAAAAAAAAGATAAGCGCAAGTCAATTCAGTTCAGTTCATGACCATGCATTCCATTAGATCCCAACAAATCATGCAGCATCACTACTAAATTGTAAATTGCATAATTCTATCAACAAAGCAGCATAACACAGTATTGTAAATTGCATAAACGTGTGAGACTAAATGGATCAAAAAAACTGCTCATATGCGACATCCAATTAATGTATAACCTGGTTATTTCGTGTGTGCTGACCCAAATTGAACAGCAAGATGTTTATGGCATAACATATTGATGTATGTATCATACTTCTGTCAACAAAGCAGCATAAACAGAGTATTGTAAACTGCATAAACGTGTGAGAGATTGCATAGTATAAATTTGTGTCTCCGTTTAACTATAAATTTATGCTGAATTGGTTTTTGATAAATCAAGCAGTTGGCAAAATAATAAGGTGAAACCTATTTACGATTCAGATTGTAAGAGTTAAAGGTTGATGACTTACCGGAGTGTGGATGGGCCTGGAGGGCGGCTGAATTCGAGACCCCTCTGCAGGGGACAACCCAAGGCGACGCGCGGCTGTGTCAAATGCGTAGGGGACTCGACGTTGGGGACAGAGCTCGCGACGACGTAGGGGACTTGGCGTTCGGCCGCCGCGGTGGAGAAGATCGAGGTCTCGGTCTTTGCGGAGTAGAAGAACGAAGGGGCGGCACAACCGGCTCCGCGATTCCGGGTCCCTTCCCAGAGACGAAGAACAAGGCCACGGCGTGTATGCGGCAGAGAAGGCGAGTCCGGGTCTCTGCGGTGGTGAAGGAGAATGCGACGGTGGTGGAACGACGGGGGGAGAATCTCTGTGTATTCGGCGGGCGCGGTGGACAAGAAGCTCACGACGGCGATTAGTCTAGGGTTCGACGGGCGTGGAGGAGAAGCAGCATACGGCGGCGGATTTGGCTAGGGTTCGGCCGCCGCGAGAGTTACGGGAGAGATGAGCTGAAAAAATGAGTGCTCGGTTCCTTGATTCGTGGGCCCGATAGACGTAAGCTGCCCAGATTGCGGGGACACAATCTTTTCGTGGGCCCGGATGCCGCGAAACATGCGCACACCAAAAGAGTGTAAACCGTAACAAGATTGAGCATAACGCGTAGTTATAATTGACGTAACTAGGTGGTACAGTCAGCAAAAAAAGCGTGTGCGCCGGTCAGCGCACTTGGTCGGTTTCTGGTCGGGGCTTCCATTAGTTAGAGAGAGCCAGAGCTCTAAATACTATATCTATATATATATATATATATATATATATATATATATATATATATATATATATATATATATATATATATATATATATATCGTCATATAGCGGTTTGTACACAAATATAGGCCTTGTATCATTTAGCGTTTTTCAGCTTCTGGCCACCAAAATCTGTTGTGAACTGCCAAAAGCTTAGCTTATTAGACAACTTATATAAGAATCGATTTGGTAAAAACCATCCAAAATCAACATAAACACATAATCGGACGAGTTGTTGTAATAGTAAAAATCTGTCACTTTCTAGTTCCTGAATCCTATGGACACTTTAATCTTCCTCCGCGTGTAATCCCCACGATATTCAGATTCTCTCCACAGCTAGATTCTTTCCAAAGCTGGTCGAAAAAAGCTAAACCAAACAGTCTGGGACCAGAATTGTTTTTTATAATGTCGTTAACAAATATGTATCACCGATTACAAGATTTTGTTGACATATATATAACGCTATTCATCACTTTAGGTGAAGCTTCAACCAGCCGGTAATTACTGAACGATCTTCAATATTTTTATGATAAGAATTGAACATCGCTTAATCATTACCGATAATTATTGAAGATCGTTTAGTAATTACCGGCTATGTGAAGTTTTTTCTAGAGTGACAAATAACATTAGTATGTGCATATATATAACGTTTGTATACACAGCAAAGCATAAATATGGCATGCGGTTCCCAATTTTATTTCATCCGTCGACACACACGTACGGTATGTGTATACATGTACTCATGCATACGACACTTACACGTAGTAGGTATTGCAAGCATCCACAGCTGCGTGCGTATATGATCGATGATCGCCAAGCTAGTACGGACTCTGGCCGTCGAGGTTGCCCGGCGGGTTGTAGCTGCAGATGGCGAAGACGCCGCCTTCGTTGCTGCAGACGACGGCAGCGCAGCCGATGCTGGTGGTACCGCGCCAAACCACCTGCGTGTAGGCGCCGCACTTCTTTCCTGCAGCGCAGGTGTTACTGGCGTGGTCGTAGTACTGCTTCTGGGCCACCCACAGCCCCACGACGTCGGCGGCCGTCCAGTTGGTGCCGGCGGCGCCCCAGAAGAGGTTCTCGCCGTAGGGCCCGTCGGAGAACTTGAGCTGGCAGTCGTCCTGGCGCGTCTCCGCGTAGCTCTCGGCGTACGTGGCCAGGCTATTGTTCCACGACACGGGCTTGACACCCACGTCGGCGCGCGCCGCGTTGTGCAGGTCGACGACGTCGTCCTCCACCGACTTCTGCGCCGCGCAGGGCGTGACCGTCACCACCAAGGCGATGGTTGCTAAGGCCACAGCTAGGGGCGCTAGCTTCCGCGAGGACGCCATTGTTGTTGTTGCTGACGAACCTCTCACCTCTGCTGTGAAGCTCGATGGGGTGATCTGTGTGATCCAGTACTCCAAGCTACACTGTCCTGGCTGGGGTATTTATACTAGCTAGCTAGTAGCAAGGAGAGCGGGAGCTCGATAGATCGATCGGTGACTTCTTCTCTTCGAGATATATAATAATCCCTCGGCCTCCGAATAAACTAAATCAATTCCCATAAAATATATACTCTCTCCTTTAAAGAATAAATCAACTTCATTTGGGAAGATCTTTGAGCTTCTTATATCCATCGAACTATTTTCTCACTATATAAAGGATTTTTATGAATTGATAGACCGTATATATGGTATTGCAGCCAAACTACCAAACGCCTTAAACCTTTGTTCTTTCTTTTCCTTCTTGGACTCGTAAAGAGATACCTCTATCACTATGAATAAGTTTTTTATTATGGTTCTATGGTCATTTAGAGATCAGTTGAAGTCCTCGAGGCTTTGGCGCTTCTCTCACTATCTCTTGCCGCATCTAACCTAGGTCAAATACAAAACCTAGTAGTTTTGTGGTTCACAACAAAGATGTCTTCTGTCATTCAACCTACTATTATTATAAAGGTGGTTCCTTATCATCTGGGTGTTAAATCCTTCATTGTCGTAGTAGGTCTCACAACAATCTATATATCTACCTTTCATTTATCCATCGTATATTACTATTTTTTGTTGATCTTCTAAAGTCCACCAAAAAAATTCATAAAATCCTATAGCCGATTTGTGCCTTAAACGGGTAGTGGCAGCTATTTTGCACAACTAAATCATAACCTTTTCATATGAGATCGAATGAACATGAACTTTATATCACAATTGTAGAGTTTAAATAGATCTAGAACTTTGTTAGTTTGCAACTTTTTATTTGAGATGGATTACATGTACAAATATTCAATATAACATCTTAGGTCAGATTTGACATGATAACAATGTTAAATGGATACAAAGTCAACACCAAAGCTTTAGTACTCAACCACATCTACAACGTTGCAGTTAAGAACTTTTCGTTTGAGATTGTTTTCACTACCGGAGACACGCTCTTTGCCAAGTGCTCAGAAGTTTACCGAGAGCCAAATGTTGGGCACTTGACGAAGATACGATTTGTCGAGTGTTGCGCTCAGCAAAACACAACACTCGACAACAAGGTATTTTGTCGAGAGCCAAACACTTGGCATAAGATACACTCGACAAAGGACATTTTGTCGAGATATGAAATTTTGGCACATTCCTCTAAGCTTTTCATATATTTGGTAAAATTATTTTAGTTGATTGAATTTTTTGATAATTCAAATTTGAACTGTTAGTTATTCTAACAATTAAAAACAATGAATGCAAAAATGATATTCATGTTACCGAGCACAAGTTGAGGCCTTATTTAGGAACAGGCTAGAAATTTCGAACAATCTGTTCACGAAACATGACTACGAATTTGCAATCTAATTGTTTTTAAATTGTATAAAAACAAACAGAGTCAGAAAAAAACATGAAATTTTTGTCGACGTGTCATGATATCATATGGGAGGCTATGATAAAAAGTTTAGGTATCAGCCAATTAGAGATCCTCCCAAAGTGGTTTGTAGATGCGTTCTCGGTGGTTCTTATCATCTGGTGCTCTAAAGTTGACTCCAAAATTCCAAAATCAAAAGGAATACCAAAAGACTAAAAACAAGCAAAACTAGGATTGGGAAAAGGCAAGAGACCAAACAAACATAAATTTCAAAGGAAAGATTATTTTATTTCCAACTTGAATAACTTCGAGAAAGCCATGTAAAGGTTAAGCTGTTCAAGTTGAGATGTGTGCATCCAATGACCATAAGCCCTTCATGTGAATGATTTGCCTTGATGCAAGCTTTTTAATGATGTCATGTGCCACCTTGAACACCAACTTTGGTCTTGAGGCCCAAACCCGGTAAATCGTCGCCCAAACTATCAAACCTAGCTAGAGAAGTGTGTATGTTATGCCTCCTCCAAGATCTAGCCTCCACGAGACGGCACAAACGCTCCGATAACTATACAACATGAATAAGCAAACATATAAACAAGCAAGTATACCAACAAATATTTAGTATAGTGGTCAGAATAGTGATATATGGATGGTAGAGTCTTGAGTAGAATCTGTGTCATGTGGTGTTGTGATATTACTGGTGGTGGAGCGGAGGTGCTTACCAGGAGGGTGGACTGGAGGCGAAGCGACACTATGCGTGTAGCCGGCAGAGCAGAGTAACTGAGTGGGTGGGGTGTTTGCCTTGGCCGAGGGTGTTGAGTGTGTGTGGAGAGGGAGAGGGTAGCTGGGTGTATTTATAGCTGGGTGTCTGTGGTGTAGCACAGTGAAGTTCACTGTTGGTGAGAATAGTGACGAATGAATCGTCTAACTTAGTATGAACAGGAGAGTTATAGACAGAATATGGGACAAGAGTATTTTGGGAGTCTTCTGGAACATGAACCATGCTTAAGGGATGACATGGTTGGATAGGAAAAATTCGATAAGAATTTAGAAACAAGAATTATTGGAATCGGAGTTTGGAAGCCTGATTCAAAGGAATCTCAAAGTTAAGCATGCTCAACTTGGAGAAACCTAGGATGGGTGACCAGATGGGAAGTTCCCTACTGGAAGGAAAATCACAGTCACCGGAGTCCGTATGACTGGAATATTGGTCTGGCTGGTCTTAAGTGGACTGGACAACATGATGGATGAGTAGTTGAAATTTGGGGCGATCGGATGATCGATGAATAGTAACGATGATTAGTAACGATGAATAGTGGTGACAGAAAAGTAATTATAGATATCATCGATGAATACTAACGATGATGAATAGTAATGATAAATAGTAACAATGAATAGTAACAATGGCGAATAGTGTCGGTGAATAGTAATGATGAATAGTAACAGTGAATAGTGATGGTGAATAGTTTGTATGAACGAACGATGAACGATGAATAGGAACTATGAACGAACGATGAATAGGAACTATGAACGAACGAACGAACAAACGATCGGAATTTCGGCAGCATAACGGCAGGACAAAGATTATCTAGAAGAACGATGAATAGGGACTATGAACGAACGATGAACGATGAATAGGAACTATGAACGAACGATGAATGATCGAATGATCGAACGCACGAACGATCAGAATTTCGGCAGCATAACGACAGGAAAAAGATTATTTGGACGAATGAACGGACGAACGATCGAATGATCGGACGAACGAACGATCAGAATTTCGGTAGCATAACGGCATGACAAAGATTATCTGGAAGAACGATGAATAGGGACTATGAACGAACGATGAACGATGAATAGGAACTATGAACGAACGATGAACGATCGAATGATCGAACGAACGAACGATCGAAATTTCAGCAGCATAACGGCAGGAAAAAGATTATTTGGTCGAACGAACGATCGAACGATCGGACGAACGGACGAATGAACCATGAACGATCGGACGAACGATCGAACGATCGGATGAACGAACGAACAAACTAAGAACAGGGGGACGAACGATCGAAGAACGACCGAACGATCCTTGTGCTAGTGTGTGCTTGTGTGGAACATGGAGTGGGTGTGTGTGGGGGGGAAGAGAGTTGCCATGAAATGGCTTGGGGTGGGATGAGAGGAGGCCCTTGCCCCTCTATTTATAGCCATGGTGGGGGGATTAGGGGGAGGGTTGAGAGGATTAGTGGGAGGATGAGAGGATTAGTGGGAGATTAGCATGTATTTGTCTTGTATAAGTGAGATTAGCTTGTAGAGCTCACCGTATGACACTGGAGGCATACGTATACGTATGAGCATGAGGAAAGTTATGAAGAAAATATTTGTGGGGACTTGAAAACTGATTTTGAAGGTATTTCTCAAGAGGAAAATATCTGGAGATATATCGGTGGAATATTTGGGCAGTATTTCTGGAAAGAACTTGAAGGGGATTACTCGGGAAATATCTGGGCGGTATTTCTGGAAACATTTGAGGGGATCACTCGAGAAATATCTGGGCAGTATTTCTAAAAAGAATTTGAGGGGGGTCACTGGGGAAACATTTGTAGGATATTTGAGGAGGATTTTGGAGAGAAAATAGACCACTATATTTTATTTGCTGATATCAACTCGCAAACAAACATTTTGAAATGAAATTTGAAATTCATTTTGAATTTAGAGCGAGTTTGAGAAAATTTCAAGATTTGAATTTTTGGGATGCTACAAATCTACCCCACTTAAAAGGAATCTCGTCCTCGAGATTCGGCTTAGAAGGTTATGGGTATAGCTTTACTTCAGCTACATATCTTCACTTTGCAACTCTTTGAGGAGATGGAACTTCAACAAGATCTGCCCTTGAGGAGCATCTGGTTGCCGATTGCAAACGCTGATTCTGGCTACTCAAAGATCATCTTCAGGCTTCTAGGTTTCGCTTGGCGGCTAGCTTACTGAAGAAGCAACGATGCCAACACGCAAACCTTTCTCTTGTGAACTCCCACATGGATTCCTTCCTTGATTGGTCTTCTGGTGCTTCATCAACAAAACTTGGGTGACCACTTCTCATCCAGAAACTTATATGCTTTGATGATCTGGTCCTTCACAAGCTTGCTACAGGCCTTCTTCTTTTTCTCCATAGCAGGAACCTTACTGGAACACTACCCCACTTAAAAAGAATGAGGGTAGAACTCTTGAATCTTGGGGATTTGAACTCCTTGAAGTACTTCATAACAAGGGTGTTACAAGGCCTTCTGCTGCTGTTGCTGCTTGAGCAGGCTGCGGAGAGATGACTGACACTGGGTTGATTTTGGGATAACCTTCTTCTCATCTTCTCTTCACTATCTTCTTTTCACTAACCCTTTCTTTCTCTTTGCTCTTCCCACTGGAGGATTCTATCAAAGAGTATTACCATCATACAGAGGAGGAAACCGAAGACTATGAACCATGTACAACAGTCTTCAACCCAAGAATCACCAAGCATTGTGATCTTAGGGGCGAGGGAGTGGAAAATGGAGTTGCTTGCTATTTGGCAGGGGGGTCTATCTAGAGTGTGCTTTGCTTTGAGCGAGATGGGAGTTGAGGGAGCTGGTGGGGGGTTTTATAGGCGAGCGGGGGTGCTCGGGGGGGTGTGGAGTGGTAGTGATGGAGCAGGTGACACAAGGCAGCAGGTGCGACAAGGGGAAGGGGGGCTGTTGCCGGTGACGATGGCGGTAGTGGGTGCACTGCAAAGGGGGGTGGGCGGCGGTAGTGCGCTGCAAAGGGGGCGTGGGCGGCGGTGCTAGTGCGCATGGAGGCGGGCACGCGTGCGGGGGCACGGGTGAGTGGTGGGGTCGATGACCCTGATGTTTGTGGTTTCTAGTTCCGAGAATCTTTGCCTCTCTGTATGGTAATAACTCCTTCTGTCCTCTTTTCCTGTTTACTTTGACTCAGGGGTAGTGCTTTGATTCCCACAGTCGATCCTTTTGACTGAGCGGCTGGACTGGTTTCTTCTGTAGCTTGTTCTAGGCTTCAAGGGTAAGCTTCTCGGTATCTTCTTGGGTAAGGCACTTTTCCCTTCAGATGGGTTAAGATGAGAATGGAAGCATAAGGTGAGGATTAGCTCTAATTTGTGATCTATGTTTTTAGAGAAAACCTTTTTAAGAAAAACAAAAAGAAAACACACAAGCTCACCAATGATAAGCACAAACAAATCAAATGTTTTGAATAAGGGAAGAATAGAGTTTTTTTTCAAAGCACGGACTACTTGGATTCAGGGGGGCTATTGCTTGGCTCCTGAACTTAGAACTATGCTAAATGCGACTTATGAGCACTAACGTTAAGGCATCACATATGCACACGAAAGGGGAGAGAACATCAAGCGAAATTCATTTTGAAATGCCCTAGGGGGCCACACAATTAGAGTTTTTCAAAACACGAGTCTACACGATTACCTCTCATACATGCAGGGATCTAGCCAAAGTGAAGAAAAACTTCACTGCCCAATGCATGCAGAGGACTGGGCATAACTAACTTCAGACCAGGCAGCTTCTCTTCTGGCAAGGCTGGCGCACAACTTCAATCTGAGACATCTCCTGGATGGGTCAAGAGGGAGCTGATGTTGATGACTTCTTCTAGCGGTGACTGAGATGGCAAGACGCGGTCGAACTCTTCTTCAAGCTGGACTGGCTCTTGTAGCTCCTCAGAGGGCGGTGGTGCTGGCGGGGTGCTTGCAGCTTCTTCCTTGACCTCAAGGAATGGTGCTAGAATCTTCTTCATGGTGAGGGGCTCAAACAACTCTGGCGAGGGATCTTGGGAGGATTCAGGGTGCTCTTGCTTATCCATAGCCTTAAGGGAGACTGGAATTCCTTCCAAGACTATGGCTCCTTCCGGGAGTTCCCAAGCCTTCTTCTCTCCTCTGATAGAGAC
The DNA here is from genome assembly GCF_902167145.1 of Zea mays. NCBI lineage: Eukaryota > Viridiplantae > Streptophyta > Magnoliopsida > Poales > Poaceae > Zea > Zea mays. The sequence continues at coordinate 3,480,810 of NC_050102.1, read as the reverse complement.
CGGGTGACCTTCAAGAATCTGGGGGTCTTCAGCTTTGATGGGTTGAACAGGGTTGGATGGAGCGGGCTCTTGGATCCGCAGGGCTCTACGTTGGTTATGGGTGACCAAGTAGGCCTCCATCAACTTATGGACGTGCTCATCCTTGGCTTGCTTCAGGGCTTCCACAGCAATGACTTCACGACTTTCCAAGGCAGCTACACGGGCTTGAGCTGTGGTGAGATCCACATGGAGTTGACGGTTGCGCTTCTCTGCATCTTCTGCTTGGGCAATCATCTGACGGTGGTGCCGAGCCAAGAAATCATACTGTGCATCAAGGGTGAGCAGGTATGCAGTGAGGTACACGACTGTGGGGTCGTCCTCAAGCAGCTGCTGCTCTTCCAATGCACGCATCCTGGCCATCCAAGCAGGACGGTCTCTCTGAAAGGGCGGAAAGAATCTGAGCGGGGTGTCGGCCACTTCTTCTTCATAGATCTGACACAGGGCCCTCAATGCCTTGCGAGCGACAACTTGGCAGGTGTCTTTGAATCTGTGCCCAGCAGCAGTGACACTCCATTCCACATGGTGTGGACTGGATCCAATGTATACAATCACGACACACTTCTCTATGCCATGCTCGACGAATTCACGACCATCATACTCTGGCTGGCTCCTGATTCCGAGGCGAACTGTGCATGCTCTCAGCAACTTGGGGAAACCATCTTCATTCTGGCAAAAGCTGGTTTGGCAGCGAACCTCCATCTGACTTCTGAGAGAAGGAAAGGTGGAAAGCATTTTTGAAATGAAGGGATGAGAGCAAGATTTTTTTAAGAAAATAGTTTGGACTCAAAAACTTGTGATCAGGCTAAGGGTTACGTCCTACGGCCAACCTAACAGCTCTGATACCACCTGAAGCGTCCCGATCCTCTGGGACTCAAATGTGATACAATTACTAGTCCCAGGAGGCTAGTAAACACATTTATACATCAGATGATTTCAGATCTGCTTAAACGAGACAAACCTATAAAGGTGGCGATCAACTTTAAGAGTTGGTCCACAACTCGGGACATATCATCAGAGTGGGGCTGAAGCAGCCCGATATACGCAGCGAAGCAAATCAGCGGTCCAACAGCCACAGGCAAGGTTGGGAACAGTCGTAACTCTTACCCGATCTCCTTTTTCTAAAAAACAACAAATAAGCAAGGGTGAGTACAAACGTACTCAGCAGCCCACCTTCACCCGTGGAATGGGGAAATCAGATATAATGCATGGAATGTGTGGAGCTTAGGATAATTTGCAGAAACAGCAGTATTTTATGCAGAGTTATTTTGTAAAACATTTTGTATTTTTCAAGGCGCATCCTCTCCCAAAGGAGCAGGAAGTTTTTCAATATTAGAACAAAATCCCCTGGACTAAACCATCCAGGTATCTCAGCAGTTTCCTACTGGTTTTCTTTTTCAAAAACAGCTACTGGACTTCTCGTCCACCATAGCTCACGGCTCAACCGCCGGACCTTTTAAAAACCACTTTTCTCAAAAGCACTTTCTTTTTTTTGGAAAACAAAACACTAATTGCCATACCACACCAGACTCGTCCATTCCTGTGGACACAGACTATTCGAATAGGTTTTCAAACTCTGCGCAGAGGTGTACACTTTACCCACTAGTCCGGCTCTGCGATCTCATGATCAATGAGATCCGAATCCGAATCTCTTTCTTTCCTCGCACGTCCTAACCTTAACGGTTATACCGGAAGGAGTCAGGCCACCGCCATGTCCAAACCGGACAAAACATTCCCCCTCCTTATCCTCCTGGTGCTCCCCAGCCTTCATAACCCTGGGGTTGGACCGTACGAGTTCAGATTGAGTGACTGCCCACACAGTCTCGAGTGGTTGTACTTATCATGAGTACAGGTAGTGAAAGATGACAAACCGGTCCTTATAAGAGGGGACAATCCTTCTGCTCACGCCTAAACCAGCTGAGCCATCACCTTAGGCCCTCCCCTAAACCAGGGAGTCCCTGATCATCCCTACTCAAAGGTGATAAGGGTGAAAACCCTTCATCATACACATTTTGAAAAGCATTTTCTTTTGAAAACTCACACCTTTTCTCAAATCATTTGGAACAAATATATCAAGGATTGATTGCGGCAAGCGGCTGGGTGGCCATAATAACTTGTCTCAAAATCATATCATGCATAAAATAACAGGCTGAGGGTTGTGGTTGAAAAACCATAGGTAATTTATGCATCAAAGGGATCCAGTGAGCTTGACGTGCTTATTCGGCGAAGGGGGAAGGGGAGCTCGCGGAACTGGCTTCTAGCTCCACTGACTGGCGTAGACTTGCAGATCTGGCCTCCACGAGACGGCACAAACGCTCTGATAACTATACAACATGAATAAGCAAACATACAAACAAGAAAGTATACCAACAAATATTTAGTATAGTGGTCAGAATAGTGATATATGGATGGTAGAGTCTTGAGTAGAATCTGTGGCATGTGGTGTTGTGATATTACTGGTGGTGGAGCGGAGGTGCTTACCAGGAGGGTGGACTGGAGGCGAAGCGACACTATGCGTGTAGCCGGCAGAGCAGAGTAACTAAGTGGGTGGGGTGTTTGCCTTGGCTAAGGGTGTTGAGTGTGTGTGGAGAGGGAGAGGGTAGCTGGGTGTATTTATAGCTGGGTGTCTGTGGTGTAGCACAGTGAAGTTCACTGTTGGTGAGAATAGTGACGAATGAATCGTCTGACTTAGTATGAACAGGAGAGTTATAGGCAGAATATGGGACAAGAGTATTTTGGGAGTCTTCTGGAACATGAACCATGCTTAAGGGATGACATGGTTGGATAGGAATAATTCGATAAGAATTTAGAAACAAGAATTATTGGAATCGGAGTTTGGAAGCCTGATTCAAAGGAATCTCAAAGTTAAGCATGCTCAACTTGGAGAAACCTAGGATGGGTGAACAGATGGGAAGTTCCCTACTGGAAGGAAAATCACAGTCACCGGAGTCGATATGACTGGAATATGGGTCTGGCTGGTCTTAAGTGGACTGGACAGCATGATGGATGAGTAGTTGAAATTTGGGGCGATCGGATGATCGATGAATAGTAACGATGAATAGTGGTGACGGAAAAGTAATTATAGATATCATTAATGAATACTAACGATGATGAATAAAAATGATAAATAGTAACAATGAATAGTAACAATGGTGAATAGTGTCGGTGAATAGTAACGATGAATAGTAACGATGAAGTGATGGTGAATAGTTCGTATGAACGAACGATGAACGATGAATAGGAACTATGAACGAACGATGAATAGGAACTATGAACGAACGAACGAACGATCGGAATTTCGGCAGCATAACGGCAGGACAAAGATTATCTGGAAGAACGATGAATAGGGACTATGAACGAACGATGAACGATGAATAGGAACTATGAACGAACGATGAACGATCGAATGATCGAACGCACGAACGATCAGAATTTCGGCAGCATAAGAGACAGGAAAAAGATTATTTGGACGAACGAACGGACGAACGATCGAATGATCGGACAAACGAACGATCGGAATTTCGGCAGCATAACGGCATGACAAAGATTATCTGGAAGAACGATGAATAGGGACTATGAACGAACAATGAACGATGAATAGGAACTATGAACAAACGATGAACGATCGAATGATCGAACGAACAAACGATCGAAATTTCGGCAGCATAACGACAGGAAAAAGATTATTTGGAGGAACGAACGATCGAACGATCGGACGAACGGACGAACGAACGAACAAACTAAGAACAGGGGGACGAACGATCGAAGAACGACCGAACGATCCTTGTGCTAGTGTGTGCTTGTGTGGAACATGGAGTGGGTGTGTGGGGGGGAAGAGAGTTGCCATGAAATGGCTTGGGGTGGGATGAGAGGAGGCCCTTGCCCCTCTATTTATAGCCATGGTGGGGGGGATTAGGGGGAGGGATGAGAGGATTAGTGGGAGGATGAGAGGATTAGTGGGAGATTAGCATGTATTTGTCTTGTATAAGTGAGATTAGCTTGTAGAGCTCACCGTATGACACTGGAGGCATACGTATACGTATGAGCATGAGGAAAGTTATGAAGAAAATATTTGTGGGGACTTGAAAACTGATTTTGAAGGTATTTCTCAAGAGGAAAATATCTGGAGATATATCTGTGGAATATTTGGGCAGTATTTCTGGAAAGAACTTGAAGGGGATTACTCGGGAAATATCTGGGTGGTATTTCTAGAAAAATTTGAGGGGATCACTCGAGAAATATCTGGGCAGTATTTCTGAAAAGAATTTGAGGGGGGTCACTGGGGAAACATTTGTAGGATATTTGAGGAGGATTTTGGAGAGAAAATAGACCACTATATTTTATTTGCTGATACCAACTTGCAAACAAACATTTTGAAATGAAATTTGAAATTCATTTTGAATTTAGAGCGAGTTTGAGAAAATTTCAAGATTTGAATTTTTGGGATGCTACATGGTCCAAGCCTCCATGTGTATTCTTCATTGCTCCTAGTCCACGAGCACAAACTCGCTTGATCTTCTCCATTATTGTCAACCATCTCAGTGATCTACATCTACACATCATAAACCAAGAGGCATATTGCATACACCACACTCACGCTAAGGTTAGTCCAAACACTCAACCGAAGACTAATCACCTCTTGAGCATCACTCATCACACATGGGTAAATAGCAACCATGTATGTTGCATTGTGCTTTGTTCTATTAGATGGATAGCACTTTATCTTTTAGTTAATTAAGCCATCATATGGAAATAGGCATGAACTAAGGCACCAATCAAGGCAAAAATCTACCAGAGTGTGACCATCATTGCAATTTCCAAATGTCTCATTTTAAATTAGTAAACACAAATAATAAGTCATCACTATTATCATCATTGCATAAGCTACCACCCAAATATGAGAGAAAACATAGGTCACATTTTCATATTCTCGACTTTAAATCGTATCATTATAGGCATTGGCAATGACATATATATGGTCAAATTTGAGGATTATAGATCATAGGCATTGGCAATTACTCAATTAGGGAAAATAGCAATATATAATTAGGAATGAATAAAATCAAGGTTTTTATGGCATCTAAGTAGTTCTTCACATAGATGAAGCAAGTAACAAACTTAGCTAGCTAGACAGAGAATAAATATCAATCATCGATAATGGGCCACAACACTAATTCTTAATGGAACTAACTGCTCAAAACCCACTTTGTGAGAGAAAGCAGGGAAATAAGTTTATAATCTGAACTAATGATCATTGCATCATCAAATAATAGGAAGGATGTTATAAGTTTATCATCATAGCAATAGTGCATTGCCTCAATTTAAAAACAATAATATATTTAACCACTTTGTGGGAGAAAGAAGGGAAATAAGTTTATAATCAGAGCTAGTGAGCATTGCATCATCAAAAAACATGAAGGGTATTATAAGTTTATCATCATAGCAATAGTGCATTGCCTCGATTTAAAAACAATATATATATAATCATCTCTTTATTACCAATGGGTAGCATCAGTCTGGTGTCAAATATTAACATCATTCACCTTGTGTTCATCATTCTTCCTCATTTCCTAGTGGAGGATGGGTTCATCCCCAATATAATGTAATAGTCAATGTTCTCATAGCAGTTGTCACCACATCGGAATCGTCTATCATCCAATGGCTTGTACAAATCATCGCGGTAAAGAATATATTGGTTTTGGCATCACAACCGAAATCCCGCTCTTTGCCGAGTGCTCAAAATTCCATACTCATGTTCCATACTCCTGTGAGTAGCAAAATTTTAGTCCTGCATGATATATATTCATCTAGTATAACACATGCAATCTCTTCTCTGTGCAGAGACAATCTGGGGCGGCATCCGACAACCCTCATGGATCGTCCAGCCCATCGCCGCACCAGTCCAGCCACCCACCTCACTGATGATCTTCTCTTAGCTTAGTGGTGATTGTGAGACTTGTGTAAGAAACTTGTCTTGAACTTATGTTTGTGAAAAAATTATGTTTGAGAGTTGATAATACTTATGTTGGTGAAACTTGGTATGAACATAGACATGTTTATGAAAACTTGTGAGATTTGTGGTTTTTATGAAATATGTGGCCGCTATTATGTATGTGATGATTATGTGATATTTGTGATGTATATGTGATGATTATGTGATATATGTTTTGTTTGTTTGAATGAAATAGCAAAAACAAATAAAAAGGGGTATTCTGGTCACTTTGCCGAGTGTAACACTCGGCAAAGAGGTACTTTACCAAGTGTCAAGGTCATAGCACTCGGTAAAGAAGGCACACCTGGGCACCAGTAAAGTCTCTTTGCCGAGTGTTGTGAGCAACCTTTGCCGAGTGCCTCCTAGTGCACTCGGCAAAGGAACTGACAAAGGGGCCGCTGGTGATCTCTTTGTCGAGTGCTAGTCCGGTGGACACTCAGCAAAGAGGGAGTCTTTGCCGAGAGCCGCCTAATACGCTCGGCAAAGGACCTGGTAAAGGGGCCACAGGGAGCTTCTTTGCCGAGTGTCAGTACTGTGGACACTCGTTAAAGATTGAGCCTTCGCCGAGTGTCACTGCGTGGGCACTTGGCACAGGCTCCGTCGCTGTTACCTGACACCATGACGGTGACTTTCTTTGTCGAGTACCAGATAACACTTGGCAAAGTCTTTGCCGAGTGCCCGATAAAAAGTACTCGACAAAAAAGCCGTTGCCGATGTATAGTTCGCCGAGCTTTCTTTGCCACCTTTGCCAAGTATTTTCCAAGCTTTAACGAATGTTTTAGACACTCGGTAAAGCAGCTGTTTCAGGCATGTGTGATTTTTTTTCAATTCCCATTATAAACAAACTTACAATCTTCTCCGCTTCGAATGTGTTGGCGAGAACAAAGTTTGGTTACCGGAGGAACCATGACTAGAGATGCAAGAGATTATTGAAACTATAGTCTGACCAACAGTACTTAGCCTTCAGGACGAGCAACTCAAAAGCACAAACAGTATTACCACTACAACACAAACCCCCCTATAGCAACGCATCCGTAGCTACATATGGTTTTATGTGTTGTAAGAAATTAGCAGGCAACGCTTAATATGCGTTGCAAGCATCATCCATTAAGTTATTATGGTGGTGGCAACACTTAATATGTGTTGCTAGCAGCATTCGTTGTTTAAATAGGATGTGACAACACTTAATATGCGTTGCTAGCGGAATGTATTGATTAACAAGGATGTGACAACAGTTAATCACTACAAGAACAAACCAAATCAATGTCGAGCACACTAATTTATGTCCGCTAAATTTAGCCATCGTAATTAATATGCGCTAGGCTCGTTAAAAGTCTATAAAGATGTGTTTAATTAGTGAGCGGATGAAATCATAATCGTTCTATTATATTTTGTGTGTGTTTGGCTACCCACGGAGAAAGGGTGGAGTTGCTTCTGGAATCTCTCTGTTCGAGTATTCTACAAAAGTTATTAAAACTTCAACCCCGCGGGTTCATGCCCGCATTTCACGTCCCAAAACATCTACTCCGTAGCCTCAGAAAAGCCCTCCAATTTTTTGCAAACCAACTTGCGGTCCTCGCTGTGACCCCAAGCAGATTCATTTGGGTGTCCCTCGCGGTCCCCGAGCCCCATCTCGTCCGAACTCCGAACCCTAGCTCCTCCTTGCTGCCGCCTCATCAGACCTCCTGCCCAGCCGTCGCTGCTCCTCCGGGCGAACTCACCATCACCCCGCTCGTGCCCACAGCGTTTTGCTACGCCTGCTTCAAATACCTTGACTCGCTCCCCTCCCCATTGCCTTCGCGCCAACCCGATGTGCCGCCGACGCCCGGCTCCAATAGACGCGACATGCCCCCGATGCGCCGCCTCTTTACTCAACAAGCAAACCCGGCCAGGCAACCCACAACAGAGGAGAAGGGGAAGGACGGCGAGAGAGGCCTTCGCGTCGTGTCCCTTCCTCTTCGTCCTCCTCCCGTCCTCTGTCTCTAGCACCCCATACATCAACACTCCCCCGCATTGTTCTTGATCCCAACCAGTACTGTGATTCTCCCCCAAGATCAAAGGCCGAAGGAGAAGGAAGAAAGGTAGTTATCGCCTCTGATGTTGCTGTATTTTCCTTAATTGGCTTTACATGTAAAATTTTTAAAATTGTGCAGGCCAACTAGTGAACTCCGTCAAATTTTATCCCTTTCCCTCAAAAATTTATCCTGCGTGTTACGAAATTGATCGCCGTCGGATTGGGCTCTCGATCCTCGACATCTTTGTTTGACTAAATTGGAGCATGTTTCTACTTTAGGAATTTCTTTAGATGTGACAAACATGGTTATGACATATGATTGCATTTTTAGTGCTTGCATACTGTCAGGCATGCACAGAAAAAAATGTTGTTCTTGACAGCAAAAACACTTGGAATTTATCAGCTCTGAATGAAAGGAACAGTCGACCTCACAGGTATGTACCAGACTGCTAACCAATGTTACTATAACATCGGGTGCCATGTCATGACTTCTCTTCCACAACTCTAGCCTATAGTATCGTTCCTCCATTTCTCTAAGCTTGAAACTTGAATGTAGATCAATTTACATTTGGTGGCTGCAGAAGCTCTTGCATTGTAGATATGGACTATGACTACAGTTTGTCGTTCTGTCCTTGAAAGCTATATGTTCTGCTACTCCCAGTTTTTCAGTTTGTAGAAACAGTACAGAAGGCCCTACTGCTATGTATTATAAATAATATTAGGTAACAAAAACTGGTATGGCCCTACTGATGGATAAACAGATTGTGGTAACATGGCTAAATCTGGTATGTTTTTTGGAGCATTGTAACAGTGTGATTTAGTTCCATGCCATCCTTGTCCCAACTAATTTGAGTGCTTCTCTCAAATGCTTAACTGCAGCACAAGTCAACTAGTGATGTAACTGTATAATCATGCAAAAATCCAGTTTCTTGTCAGATCCTCTATAAGCTATTCAACTAGCTGTCCAGTAATACTCAGCCTTCACCAGGTCAGTTGGGACTGATAACAACAGATTGTTCTGCTTATATGCTTTATTGGTTCGTATACATGATGTCGGTGCCTTCTAACTTTTTAGCTTAAGAGGAACTAAGCTATGGCTTTATGTGACACAAATATTCAAACAATCCAAATAAGATTATCACGATGATCTTAAAGATATGCTCTTTGGCTTATGATTTTCTTTCTGTACAGACAATATAGTTACTAAATTTAAATTTTTGCAATGTGCTTTTCTTTTCAGTGGAATTTTTAGATGTTAGATTTTTTACTTGAGTTTTCTCAGTTCACATTTAAACTGAGAGTTTTGATGACAATTGGAAGGTTCCGACATGCCTCTTGTTTTTCCTATAATTCTATCTTCTCGTTAATGGATGCACGTTAGAGTAAAAAAGAGGTACCCTTCACACAGCTGGAGGTCTTGAATTTTCTTTGATGGAACTGGACATGGTGGCATTTTTGTATGTAGAGTGCATTTTACTTGGGCATGTGATGTCACTGCTATTGTTCAGATAATGATATTTCAGTTATCTCTTGTTTGTTCACGTTGCCTATGAAACTTTGCAGTGCTTGCTATCATCACTGCTGCTGATGTAAATGTGACCCTCCTTCAGCAGTCTTCGTTTTGCCAGTTGAGTTATTTTGTACTTTAGCTCAGACTTACCACATGTAGGGTCATTCTAAGTATCTTGACTTATTTGCTGGAGTTCATTTAGCTCATTGCGACCTATGTCTTTGTGAATTTTCCAGATGCTAGTGTTAATGGCTTGTTTGTAGGGTTCTTTCAAACTTTTGCTCACTAACCTTGGCAAGTTCTAGTTCATAGTGATGCCTTGTACCTTGCTAGAGTTTTGTGTGTCCAATGTGACAAGAGACAACTTCAAAAAAAATAAGAGAGGAACTTAGACGTGGTTACGCTTTGACAGGGGTCAGTCTAAAATCAATTCAAGTTATTTTGGTGGTAAATGGTATATTTATCTTGACGGGTCATATCAACAAATCCATGCATTGCATGGATCACACTCATCCTTCCAACACCATGTCCGACTTTCTCTTACTACTGGCATGGGTTGGTGTATGGTGGTGATTTGGTCGAACTTTCTCTTCCTACTAGGGTCATACTGCCTACTGTATATGGTGGTTATTGGCTGTATGTAGAGTTGGGTGTATTTAGAAGCTTTGAACACTAAGCTAAAAATTATTCTATACCCTATGCCCTATGTCAATTATTCACCCTCCCTTTATATATTACTATTAGATGTTTAACTTATCATGTATTTTACTCCACAGGATCGTAACTCGGGAGATGAACGGTTTTCTGATTTCAATTGGAGATAGAAAAGGCAGCTCTTTAATCTCAACCATTGAACAACAGCACACAACATGAGGGCCAGGACTTTGATTCTCATTTAATTTGGCGTTATTAGTGATGAGAGCGATGAGTCTACTGATGAGTCCAGTTTATGTGTCATCATTTGTTTGTTTCATACTGTCATAGAAAAAAATGTTAATTCACACAATATGTAATGAATTAAGTTGTGGATGATATTTTGTAATGGTACTACTATTTTTAATACAGACTTATTTCAAATTATTTGTCATGTATAAGCCTATAACAGTTTGGGAATCGATAATGTGTAATGCACATGCTCTACATATTTGTTTTGGTCCAAATAAAATAAAATAAATAAATCAATATAAATAAATAAAATTCAAAAGTTCCTTACAACGCATGTAAGCGTTGCCATAATACATTCTAAATGTTGCAATAACTCTAGAGAAGAGCTGGCCTAGTTGTGGCAGAAACACATATAAATGTTGCAGTAGCCATAAGTATCCGTTGCTTTTTAGCAATGGTTTATAATATGAGTTACCAATGCATATGTATGTGTTGTAATAGACCCTAGCAACGGCAGCATAGGCAACGCATAATTATGCGTTGGTATAGGACATAGCAACGCTTATAATGATATTTAGCAACGCATATATACATTGCTATAGGGGGGTTTATTTTGTAGTGTTTGTCGGGACAACACTTATCAATGTTAGTTGTACAAAGTCTACATGGCTTCTCTTCGATCTTACCCTTTCGCACATATATAACTATATACCTACGTACAAAGTCTCCTCTTGATCCATGGATACAGTATATTTGACGACATGCATACGATGTGACATGCATAAGTGTATCCTGTGTCAATGGTCTTTGTACGCATGTATATGTATGTTAAAGATTACGACACCGTGTGTTGTGTCAGTGATAAACGATGTTCCTGCCCCTTGGGCTTAAGAGCAAGTGTGATAAGGTAATGCAGCCCGACTGTAAGATTTAGACTTACTAGTCGGTTGTCCGTGTGTTGCGACGACTTACAACAATACTCATGTAAACTATCCACCAAAAAAATTAAGATTTTTTATTGATTATCTCCGCTTTTCGTATAATATTTTTTTTAATTTGGCAAACTGATGTTATTATTTACTCCATCCAATATGTCTTTATACAACACGGCCAATGAAGTGAGCGATTAGAAGAGAGTTCATAACGACTGACTGAACGAACAAATATTATAAAATGATATAATTCCATCATACAGAAACCAAATAAGAGAAAGTTTGTGAGCTCAAGTTTCTAAAATAAGTCACATGAACTCAAACTTATAAAAAAGATAGATCAAAATATGGATTGATTGCTAAAGTCAGACATCAATAAAAACTGGATGCGCTCCATATAAATTATGCTACTTCGTAGCAATTACTAACGTTTAAAACCAAGAAATAACCTTTCATTTTACTGTTAGTGTGACAAATCATTGTTGTCCCCATCCAATTCAGCAATCTCAAACACCATGGAGTCAATTGCACTAATATGGTCTCAGAAACGACCTAATGCTTGCAAGAGCCAAGAACGTCGTGTCGTGCTTGGCCTGTAGCCTCGGTCCATAGTGCTGGTCCGACCCGACACGATTACATTATTTTATTTTACAAAAAAAATGTATATATATAATTTGTATTCAATATTAAAAACATTTGAGCATAATATTCTACTGGTTAGACAGTTTACCCAGTGTCTCCCACCCTTCTTCCATCAGGGTATAGGTTCGAACCCCACCGTTTTTTAACATTTTACGCTGATTTAATCAAATGGTCCGACGGGCTGGGCTGGCACAATCAGCATGCCGGCATGACGTGCCTAGGTCAGAGTTGTGACCCGCGGGCGTCTGGTCCATGTCGGGCCGCCGTTTGACCATCTATAGACGTGCATCGGATTAATTGAAAATAGCTGTGAGGGGTTATTTGTAAAAAGATGACGTAGAATGACCATTGAAACTAGTGTTTTAAGTATATTATAAATGGTGATGTGGAAAAAAAGATAAATGAAGAGAAGAAAAATGCGCTGCTCACTAGCTAACAGCCGATTAAAAGCGGGTTGTTCACGGACTCCAACACAATTTGTGAGAGGAAGAGATAAACCAAATATTAAATATATATATATATATATATATATATATATATATATATATATATATATATATATATATATATATATATATATATATATATATATATATATATATATATATATATATATATATATATATATATATAGCTTTTGATGTATATGACTGGATTTTTAGTTTGTTATAAATGACATGACAACATTATATAAAGACCGCTATAAGCTATATCATTAACCTTGCTCTAAGGTACAGTGTTACCGAATTTCGAGGTAGTGAACTAATTTTCTTTTTACCTTAAAACTATGAGTGGTTATCTCGAGGATTGGTTAGCTTGATCAAGAGTACAACGACCTTGGTTTACACTAATTAATGCCAATCGTTTCTTATAGCGGTCCAGAGACGGCATATCGTACAGGGAGCTGACATTTTCAAGTCTCCCACATTGTGATCCACAATTCAAAGCCGTCGATCGTGTACCGTCGTTGTTTAAGAAAGTTCCAGCGACGGAGAAAAGTTCTGCGCTGGAAACGATCGCCAACAACACGGCAATATCTACACGGATATGATGATAGCTTGACATTTTTAAGATATAAACTTCGTCCTGACTCATGAACTTACACTACGTCAAATAAAATCGTTTAAACAAGACGCACTAATTTTCCACCGCGATGATTTTTTCAAAAACACGTCATTAATGACTGTGCACATGCCCCCGTTCCAATTATTCCTATTAAAAACGCGTCACTAGCAAAACTTCATGACTGACTTTTATTTTACGTGTTGTGATTTGTTTAGTGTCGTGTATTTAAATTAAGGTCACTAATATGTATACATTAGTGATGTGTATATATAAACTGTTGTTATATTATAGACATAAGTGACATGTGCTTTCAATATATTTAAATAAATTAAATATTCTAATTCCGAATAAAACAAGCATATAACTCAAACAAATGTCATATGTAATTATTGTAGCAATGAACAGTAGCAATTCTAAAACATGTAAACATGTAAAATAGCTACTCAGATCCATTTCATAATTAAACATGGCTTGCAGATGAAGAAGACAGATTAAACTAATAAACATGATTGTTTATCTTAAAATGTTGCTCTCAAAATAGCGGGTTGCTGTAATAAACAGCCCTCCAACGTTAATAGGTGATCAGAGATCCTCGACTAACATGACAGTCTAATCTTACCAAATCAGGGTTTTAGATCAGATGTAATAAGCCTAATAATCAAGTATAAATACTAATAGTAAGGAGCTGTGAACTAAATAATAAAACAGAATTTAACACAGGTAAACAGCCTTAACAAATATAGATATAATTAGGCACAAATAAATACTTGATGCTGAAATTAACAACACACTAAAACCCAGACTGTCACGTTGTCTCACTACACCGCTATTATCATTGAGCAATCAAATCCGCCCACAGATTGCGCAATCACACCCAAGTAAAAAATACTAGCAGATTGCACAAAATTATTCAATACATATAGGGAGGCAACGGGTAACTCACAGCACGTAGATTGTCTACGTGGGAAGACCAGCTCAGCGAACACAAGGTTCTGTCCCAGAAAACCAATTTCCCCGCCCACGTCCGGGCCTGCACAGCGGGAGGTTGACGGAGATACTGGAGCCGCTGCCGGAGCCGAGGGAGACGTCCACGGCACCAGCCCGAGAAGAGGAACACCGCGCAGCAGAGAGCCCAAGCACCAGGCCACGGCGGACAGAGATCAAAACAGACAGAGCACCACACAGGCGCACTGTTAAATCAACGGAGCACAAGAGAACCTCACTGTGCACGAGCAGTACCACCTCCACCTTCTTCCACTAGCAAGATGAGCACCAGAACACCAAGAATCGACTGAATCGATCCAAACCGTGACTGGAACTGAGAGAGGAAGAAGAATAGAGAGCTGGCTATTTTCTGCGAGATGCTGAGCAGGGAGCCAATCTCCATAGTTATGGAGCCGAACTTGAGGAGGTTGCGCAAAGGCGGTGTGGTCTTCGGACGAGCCTAACCACCTGCAGATCTGTGTGTAGCAGAGAGCCGCCGCCGCCAAAGCCATCTCTCTCCGTCTGGCTGCTCGCTCCCTCTCCCAGTCACGCTGTGGCGGCTGCCCTAAATCAGCTGGCCGGTGGGCTGCTCGGTCATGGGCCGGCCCACCCGGCTGGCATCTCCTTTTTTTAAATAAAGTGAAAACACAAAATCGGACAGCAATCCCAACCATTTTCACTCTTATTTTCTGATCAATGTCATTGAGCTCCCGTACTGTTTATATACTACTTTTTGGCAGAGGTACTTGTTAGGTTTGAACCAAAGCCTATCCCAGTGTACTCCAACCCTGCACGAGTAAGCGGAGGACTACACCTTGATCCACAAACCCTAGTGTGAGAATCTTCGCACAAAAGGCACATAGTACTAGGCAGATTATCTGCTTCTCTTACGTGGCAGGGCGTTACGGTCATGCCCTTTAATATCTATTCATGAGCTCACTAGAGAGAAAACCCCATTCTCTCCCGGACTGCGACCCCATAGTCAGCTCATATAGGTGAAATCGTTAAGGAAATTCTGTAGGACAATCTCCCTGCTTATAGCATTGACTTCATTAAGAGCATATCGCTCAACCTGCCATACAGACAGAGCACAACAGCTCATGAGACTCTTTATCTTTTGTGCTCTTGGTTTCACAGTGCTTCATTTCCTGGAGCCTGGATCTCGGGATCTCCGGTCACACAGGACAGTTATCCGCAGTTGAAACCGCTAACAGGGTACGAGTCCCATTCCCATACACGCTGCTTGGATTGGCTTTTGAGCCAGTCCTTTAGTGAAAGGATCAGCAAGGTTCCTTTCAGACTTGATGTAATCTACGGTTATTACACCCGTCTCTCTAGCATGCCGACATGAATCAAGTCGTCTTCTGATATGCCTCAAGGATTTTTCGTTGTCCTTTCTACTGTTCACTTCCAGCAACACAGAAGTGTTGTCACAATATACTAGGACAGCCGGTATCGGCTTTGCTAGCATTGGAAGGTCTGACAGCAGGTCTCTCAACCATTCAGCCTCCAATGCTGCTGAATCAAGTGCAACTAATTCAGCCTCCTTGGTGGAACGTGTCGACACTGATTGTTTAGACGATCTCCATGACACGGCCCCACCAGCTAAAGTGAACACATAGCCACTTGTAGACTTCATTTGATCCGAGTTAGAGATCCAGTTTGCATCACTGAATCCTTCAAGCACTGACGGAAATCCGGTATATTTAATACCAAGATTCATCGCTCCCTTCAAATACCAAAGCACTCTGTACAAGGCTACCCAGTGTCTATCTCCTGGACTGGCCGAATAACGAGCCAGTTTGCATACTGCATATGAGATATCTGGTCTAATTGCACTGCTCAGGTACATGAGAGATCCGATGATCTGCGAATATAGTAGCTGGTTCATAGGCTTGCCTTCATATTTACTGAGCGTGTAGGATGGATTATAGGGCGTGGTGACTGGTTTACAGTCCATATGTCCAAAGCGAGTCAGGACCTTTTCCACATAATGGGATTGTGACAAAGTAATCCCATCCTCACCCTTTATCAACTTGATGTTCAGTATAACATCAGCTTCACCCAAGTCCTTCATATCAAAGTTCTTGGAGAGGAATAATTTTGTCTCCATGATAGCCTCCAAATCGGTCCCAAATATCAATATGTCATCAACGTATAAACACATGATGACACCTTTGCCCCTAGAGAAGCGATAATACACACACTTGTCGGCTTCGTTTACACAAAACCCGGCAGTGGTCAGAGTATTATTAAACTTCTCATGCCATTGTCTGGGAGCTTGCTTAAGACCGTATAAGGATTTAATCAAGCGACACACTTTGCTCTCTTGTCCTTTAACCACAAATCCTTCTGGTTGCTGCATATAAATTTCCTCTTCCAGCTCTCCATTTAGGAATGTTGTCTTTACGTCCATTTGATGAACAAGAAGTTTATAAGCAGCTGCCAGCGCTAAAAGCACAAGGATTGTGGGCAATCGAGCCACCGGAGAATATGTATCAAAATAATCCTCCTCTTTCTTTTGAGTAAAACCCTTAGCCACAAGACGGGCCTTGTACTTTTCAATAGTACCATCGGGTCTCCTCTTCCTCCTAAAGATCCATTTGCAGCCCACAGGCTTGCAACCAGCTGGGAGATCAGTTATCTCCCAAGTTCCGTTCGAGATGATTGAATCCATCTCGCTACGGACAGCCTCCCTCCAGTACTCTGCATCCGGAGATGTATATGCCACTGTGAGGGAGCGTGGTTCTTCATTGTAAGGTCCAAAATGTGTATAAAAACAAGTATTTCACGTTGAGTTTTTTTTATGATTGTGCACTATATATTTGAAGCATTGGCTCGAATGAATAAATGATTAGTATATGTAAAAATTATACTTTTCATCCATACGATTTATTTTGTTGGAGGTGAAAATTTGAAATTCTGAATTTGGAAATAAAATAGAGAAAAAAACATAAAAGAAAATAAAAAAAGCCAACGTCGGCTAGCCCATTCTTCCACACATGCCACACTCCATGCACGTCCACTCACAAATTTGCATCCCATCCCATCAAGCACTTTATTTATTTTTATTTTTCCGGTCTCTATGTACGCTTGCAGCCTGCTACGGTATTTCTTGCTCACAGCAAATCTCGAATCCGAACACGCAACCAACCACCACCTGGTCTTTTCTCCCCTTCGTACTTGTCACGCCCGGATTTTAGGGATCCAAAACCCGGGCGCGAACATAATCACCAGGTGTGCTGGGACCAAGTCTCACACATATAATGATTCATGGCATAGGATCGAATGTCACATCTTTACTATATAACAGGAGTTCTATACAAAATAAATAAATAATTACATCAAAAGGAGACAACGGTCCAGCAACCCAAAGTTGACTGGGAGACGACGGCCTAGACCTCTCACGAACTCGTCACAGCATCCTCCATGCACCTCATCCTGCGGTACCTGTTCTTGACCTGTGGGGGGGGGGTGTGACACAGCAAGAGTGAGCTCACATACGTTCATTGCTCAACAAGTTGTGGGGAATAATGTGCATGAACTCGCCAAAGATGGGAGCTCATGTGAAGTGTAAGACTTACCAAAGAGAATGGTTAGAGCTGAGCATTGCTTTTAAAGTTGGTCAAAATTTTATTAGCAGTTACTAAGTATAAGTAAATACCAACCCAATTAAATAGTAGAACAAAAGTAACATCATCACCTGCGATGCATTGCATATGACAAATTGAATTTAGTTCCATAAATTAATCATGTGAGGGTCCGAGCTGCTCATGACCGTGAGCACGGCTAGTATACCAGTTTTACACTCTGCAGAGGTGGCACATCTTTACCCACAAGTCATGTTACCCATCTGCCAAGGGATCGCGACTTCCCATACACCTCTACCGAGGAGGCGAGGCAGGATAACACTACGAGGCCTTTACAAAGTTCCACTAGCTTCAGAAAACCCGCTACAGTTTATAGGAAGCTCCAATGCAGGAATCCCTTGCAGGACCGCCATCGCAGCAAAATCCTCCCGAGGGCCTCCCTACACTGACCACTCCCCTACTGCCCTTGCCCCTTTCGGGTAAGGTAGTCCTCCACTAGCTTTCCTAATTAATCAGCCAAGGGCGTCCCATTATACCCTTGTGGTAGCACTGTTTTCCCGGGTGGTCGCTCCATGTTCCAATTAACATAATGATCTTATCATGAATGATAAATAACAACGGATAACAAAAGTATAATCATGAGTAATGTATCTTCATACCCAAAACCACATAAAGCACTAGCAAGTACTACCCAAAAAGTTCAGTGGTAACAAGGTATAAAGATAATCAAACTAGGGTAACCTATTGGGTCCCATCAAAATTAACCTATGCAGATCATTATGATTAATCAGAACATGGCTGGGTAAAAAGAAGTGATCAAGGGCACAACTTGCCTGGGACTTGAGATTCCAGGTACCAACTTGCTCTTCAGATGACACGTGTCCTCACTGCTAAACGTAGCAATACAGACAAACATGGTATAGGCAAAATGAACATTACATCAAACATAAGATCAAACTGCGTAATAATATTCTATGTTGCGTAACGAGATCGTAGAAACAAGAACCACTAAATTCGGAGTTGCGGTTACCAAGTTATGAATTTCAGAAATTATTTAGTGCTTAGAATAGATTAATCCAAATGAATAATTTTAATTCAAGTTTCATGGCTAAACAGTGTTACTAGTTGGTATAAAATATTAATACAAAATTATTGCAACCGGAATGACTCAATTTGGAGCTAAAATGAATTATATATGAATTTCTCAAGTTTCTAGAGTTGTTTTTGTACTTAAAAACTAATTTCTATAATTATTTCTCTATTTTTAATCTTCTCTGGACTGGGCCTCAAATATTGAGAAGTGCAGGGGCTACGGTGCAAATATTTCTAAGACTCAGAGAATAGTTCCACTGGACGGCGGGTTGATTCCTACTTAAATCAGGGGCTCATGTGCAAAAAGGCCTGGGTGAAGGGGTACAGGAGGATAGCAGCCGTACGATCCAGAATCGAGGGCTCAGATTAGATCGGATATTAAGTAAAGCGGTATGAAATTGTGGCCATCCGATCAACAACAGAGCGCCAGGATTAGATTTCTCTTAAAACGAACCGGTATGCACTAGCAGTCGTTGGATTAAGATCCGATGGTCCCGAGACATCCATACCCCGATCCAACCGAGACCATTAGATTGACATCTAGCGGTCACGGTTCGATACGACGAAACGTTACACGCCATTTAATCTCAGCCGCACATCAACCTCTCTACGGCTCCGGTCTCTTCTCCTACCTCCAGCTACCGAACACGGCGGCGTGCCCGCACTCCCGCACCCGCGGTAGCGTCATGGATGATGAAGTCGCAGGGACGCCCGGGTTATCCAACTTCAACACCGGTCGATGCTAAATGATGAAGATACTAAAGCGAACACGTGGGGGAAGGTATTACCGAAGTTCATGGTTGAGGAAATGCTCGACCCCGAGAGGCATCGTGCTGGAGTTCCTTTCGCCAGTAAGAGCACGACCGCGCTCGGTGATTACCGACGAGGTCCGCCGATTCCCCAGTACGGCCAAAATGCTGGTGCAATCCGAGATTCCACCGCGGCTGAAATCCTTCAATGCAACGATGGCTCGCTCGTAGTTCCTCCCGTTGGTTAATAGCGAAATAGGGAAAGAGAAGCGCACGGCTCAACGACAGTAGATGAGGGGACGAGGGGAAGTCTTCGACTGGATGCTTTTCGGCCAGGGGCCCGCTACTTATGCGTCAGGGAGCAGGGCCACAACGGCCGGTCAGAGATCCCGACGGCGAAGAACGCGCGGATTCCGTTCGAGCGAGGGGAAGGAAGCTTGAGGAGTTCTCTCTGTTTCGGCCGCTGGACAACCAACATGGCTGTGACCGCGCGCACATACACTCAAGGATAGCCAGGGGCCTGGCCACGCCATGAATTCCGGGCGGACGCGAAGAATTGCAACAAACGCGAGAGAAGGGGAAAAATCTGTTCGCGGAGATAAGGATGAAGATGCAGCTGGGATGTGGGTCCCTCGGCTAGAGAGAGCAGTAGCGGCACGCGAAGCATACCGGCTGACAGGCCGCCCCCACGGTCGGTGCGACAGGCTACTCGGTTGGGCCGAGTGGTGGAGGGAAGTCGTGGGCTAAAAGCAAGGTTAAGGCCCATTTCGGTTAACTCTTTATTCTTTCTTTTTCTTTGTTTTGTTTCCAATTTCAAATATTCAAGATAGATTCATATCCCTATTTTGAATTCCACATTTCAAATGCCCAATAAAATCTTCCTGTTAATATGACTCCTACTTCTTGAAATAATATTATTATTACTTTTCCATTCTTTTTAATCTTTTACCCCCATATTTTTCATAGCTCAAATTTGAATTTGAAGCTAGATTTGTTTTTTTAATATATGTCTGAGTTCTATGAACAAACAAAGAAATTCCAGCATGATGCACAAAATTCATGTGTTTATTTAGGATTTGTTTATTATTTGACTACTTTACTTCTCCTTAAATGAATATGCACAACTTAAAAGAAAATAAAAATGATCTTCAAAGGTTCCATAATCCCAATTCACTACATACTTATATTTCTATTTATTTATTTTGTTATCATTATTTTTTTCTGTACAAATTTTTGGGCTTTACAAATCCTACCCCCTTAACAGAAATCTCGTCCTCGAGATTTGTAAGAAAAGGGATATAGGAAGAGTGGTTTGCAATTTAACTTTCAGTTTCTAATTATTTCAAAAATCAAAAACCTCTCTTTTTTTCATTAGTGAGTGATTAGGAGAGCATGATTATCTATATGTATAGTCATTTTATTATGTAGGATAAAAGATGGGTAGGTTAGGGCAAGAATAGCTTGGGGTAAGAAAGTTTATGGTGAGAAAGAACTCCGTGTTGAGTGGAAATGCAACTGAAGGTTGAGTTTGACTTCTCTCCTTTCTTGACGAGGTTGATCTTTTCTTCTCCAGTCTTGGTCTCCTTGATTTGAGGTTAGTGTATATTATCAGAGTTGGGGGAATATGATTAAGATAGATATAGGTGCGATAGACTACATGATGTTGGTCAACAACTTGTTTGATGTTAGGTGGGGACAGATAGATTATACAATCCATCATGACTTTATTGGTTGGGTCAGATTTCATGCATGTGGTTGAGTTGGTTTAAGGCACTAGTTTAGTTTTAAGTGCATGGGGGTATGGCCTTATCTTTTGTACCAGCATTAAGTAACTTACTCTAGATTAGATCATCATAGATTAGATAAAATCTAGATTAGGTTGGATATGACTAGATTAGACTAGTTAAGATCTAAATAAATTTTGGATTAGCTCATGGTTGTTATTCTAGAGTGGAATAAATATGCTAATTAGGGCAAGATGAATTCATAAGGATAAGGTAGAATATTTTGAGGTTAGTTAGATCTATTAGGATAAGATAAAATCTTTTCAAGATAGAGTATTTGTTAAGATAAGATGGATCTATGAGTGTAGGATAATCTTTTTAAGATGAGAGATATATTGTTAGGCTAGATATTTTAATGAGGGATAATCTAGTTTGTCTAGTTAGTTTTATAAGCATTATATATATGTAGATGTAATTGTGGACATTACTCCACAACCCATCACACTCAATCAAAGATCCAAATCATACAAGTATCATAAGAACAAACACTCAAGTATATAAATATTTATAAAAATAGTTTTGATTTTTTTCCTAAGAGTAGGTCTCCTATTCCTAAAGGTCACTTTAGGTACATGATTTCAAAGTGTGAAATCCACATTTGTATTTAGAAAGAAAAGGTAAGAATAATCAGAGTAAAGCGGAAATAGATGAGAAAAGATTAAGAAAAGTTTAGATAAGAATCAGAGTAGCAAAGGTAAGTAAATATTGGTTGTCCAGTTCTATCTAGGTTTCGTCCTACAGTCAACATTCCTCTGATACCACTTCTGTCACACCCGGATTTTAGGGATCCAAAACCCGGCGCGAACATAATCACCAGGTGTGCTGGGACCAAGTCTCACACATATGATGATTCATGGCACAGGATCGAATGTCACATCTTTACTATATAACAGGAGTTCTATATAAAATAAATAAATAATTACATCAAAAGGAGACAACGGTCCAGCAACCCAAAGTTGACTGGGAGACGACGGCCTAGACCTCTCACGAACTCGTCACAGCATCCTCCATGCACCTCATCCTGCGGTACCTGTTCTTGACCTGTGGGGGGGTGTGAGACAGCAAGAGTGAGCTCACATACGTTCATTGCTCAACAAGTTGTGGGGAATAATGTGCATGAACTCGCCAAAGATGGGAGCTCATGTGAAGTGTAAGGCTTACCAAAGAGAATGGTTAGAGCTGAGCATTGCTTTTAAAGTTGGTCAAAATTTTATTAGCAGTTACTAAGTATAAGTAAATACCAACCCAATTAAATAGTAGAACAAAAGTAACATCATCACCTGCGATGCAATGCATATGACAAATTGAATTTAGTTCCATAAATTAATCATGTGAGGGTCCGAGCTGCTCATGACCGTGAGCACGGCTAGTATACCAGTTTTACACTCTGCAGAGGTGGCGCATCTTTACCCACAAGTCATGTTACCCATCTGCCAAGGGATCGCGACTTCCCATACACCTCTACCGAGGAGGCGAGGCAGGATAACACTACGAGGCCTTTACAAAGTTCCACTAGCTTCAGAAAACCCGCTACAGTTTATAGGAAGCTCCAATGCAGGAATCCCTTGCAGGACCGCCATCGCAGCAAAATCCTCCCGAGGGCCTCCCTACACTGACCACTCCCCTACTGCCCTTGCCCCTTTCGGGTAAGGTAGTCCTCCACTAGCTTTCCTAATTAATCAGCCAAGGGCGTCCCATTATACCCTTGTGGTAGCACTGTTTTCCCGGGTGGTCGCTCCATGTTCCAATTAACATAATGATCTTATCATGAACGATAAATAACAACGGATAACAAAAGTATAATCATGAGTAATGTATCTTCATACCCAAAACCACATAAAGCACTAGCAAGTACTACCCAAAAAGTTCAGTGGTAAAAAGGTATAAAGATAATCAAACTAGGGTAACCTATTGGGTCCCATCAAAATTAACCTATGCAGATCATTATGATTAATCAGAACATGGCTGGGTAAAAAGAAGTGATCAAGGGCACAACTTGCCTGGGACTTGAGATTCCAGGTACCAACTTGCTCTTCAGATGACACGTGTCCTCACTGCTAAACGTAGCAATACAGACAAACATGGTATAGGCAAAATGAACATTACATCAAACATAAGATCAAACTGCGTAATAATATTCTATGTTGCGTAACGAGATCGTAGAAACAAGAACCACTAAATTCGGAGTTGCGGTTACCAAGTTATGAATTTCAGAAATTATTTAGTGCTTAGAATAGATTAATCCAAATGAATAATTTTAATTCAAGTTTCATGGCTAAACAGTGTTACTAGTTGGTATAAAATATTAATACAAAATTATTGCAACCGGAATGACTCAATTTGGAGCTAAAATGAATTATATATGAATTTCTCAAGTTTCTAGAGTTGTTTTTGTACTTAAAAACTAATTTCTATAATTATTTCTCTATTTTTAATCTTCTCTGGACTGGGCCTCAAATACTGAGAAGTGCAGGGGCTACGGTGCAAATATTTCTAAGACTCAGAGAATAGTTCCACTGGACGGCGGGTTGATTCCTACTTAAATCAGGGGCTCATGTGCAAAAAGGCCTGGGTGAAGGGGTACAGGAAGATAGCAGTCGTACGATCCAGAATCGAGGGCTCAGATTAGATCGGATATTAAGTAAAGCGGTATGAAATTGTGGCCATCCGATCAACAACAGAGCGCCAGGATTAGATTTCTCTTAAAACGAACCGGTATGCACTAGCAGTCGTTGGATTAAGATCCGATGGTCCCGAGACATCCATACCCCGATCCAACCGAGACCATTAGATTGACATCTAGCGGTCACGGTTCGATACGACGAAACGTTACACGCCATTTAATCTCAGCCGCACATCAACCTCTCTACGGCTCCGGTCTCTTCTCCTACCTCCAGCTACCGAACACGGCGGCGTGCCCGCACTCCCGCACCCGCGGTAGCGTCATGGATGATGAAGTCGCAGGGACGCCCGGGTTATCCAACTTCAACACCGGTCGATGCTAAATGATGCAGATACTAAAGCGAACACGTGGGGGAAGGTATTACCGAAGTTCATGGTTGCGGAGATGCTCGACCCCGAGAGGCGTCGTGCTGGAGTTCCTTTCGCCAGTAAGAGCACGACCGCGCTCGGTGATTACCGACGAGGTCCGCCGATTCCCCAGTACGGCCAAAATGCTGGTGCAATCCGAGATTCCACCGCGGCTGAAATCCTTCAATGCAACGATGGCTCGCTCGTAGTTCCTCCCGTTGGTTAATAGCGAAATAGGGAAAGAGAAGCGCACGGCTCAACGACAGTAGATGAGGGGACGAGGGGAAGTCTTCGACTGGATGCTTTTCGGCCAGGGGCCCGCTACTTATGCGTCAGGAAGCAGGGCCACAACGGCCGGTCAGAGATCCCGACGGCGAAGAACGCGCGGATTCCGTTCGAGCGAGGGGAAGGAAGCTTGAGGAGTTCTCTCTGTTTCGGCCGCTGGACAACCAACAGGCTGCGACCGCGCGCACATACACTCAAGGATAGCCAGGGGCCTGGCCACGCCATGAATTCCGGGCGGACGCGAAGAATTGCAACAAACGCGAGAGAAGGGGAAAAATCTGTTCGCGGAGATAAGGATGAAGATGCAGCTGGGATGTGGGTCCCTCGGCTAGAGAGAGCAGTAGCGGCACGCGAAGCATACCGGCTGACAGGCCGCCCCCACGGTCGGCGCGACAGGCTACTCGGTTGGGCCGAGTGGTGGAGGGAAGTCGTGGGCTAAAAGCAAGGTTAAGGCCCATTTCGGTTAACTCTTTATTCTTTCTTTTTCTTTGTTTTGTTTCCAATTTCAAATATTCAAGCTAGATTCATATCCCTATTTTGAATTCCACATTTCAAATGCCCAATAAAATCTTCCTGTTAATATGACTCCTACTTCTTGAAATAATATTATTATTACTTTTCCATTCTTTTTAATCTTTTACCCCCATATTTTTCATAGCTCAAATTTGAATTTGAAGCTAGATTTGTTTTTTTTAATATATGTCTGAGTTCTATGAACAAACAAAGAAATTCCAGCATGATGCACAAAATTCATGTGTTTATTTAGGATTTGTTTATTATTTGACTACTTTACTTCTCCTTAAATGAATATGCACAACTTAAAAGAAAATAAAAATGATCTTCAAAGGTTCCATAATCCCAATTCACTACATACTTATATTTCTATTTATTTATTTTGTTATCATTATTTTTTTCTGTACAAATTTTTGGGCTTTACAGTACTGGCCATGGGACTCGGCTAACAGAAGCTACCCGGATTCCGCTCAATAACCAGATCCATCAATCACGCCGAGAGCTTATCCCAGATGGCGAAACAAACTCGGCCTCCGCAACAAACTCCGACTCTTGCTAGCCATACAGCTAAGCCTCCTTTCTATATAAAAAGCACGACATCGTATTTCCTTTCACCAAATCATCCGAGGGTGTCGGCGCTGTCCTCCCTGCATCGCGGCGACAATCTCTCGGTGGTGGTGACGAGCACCTCCGCCGCAACGGCGTGCTCTGGCCATGTCCTGGTTCCTCAGCTATCGCACTGCCATCTACAGCTCCCTCCGCGTCTCCATCCAACGCACGCCATCTTCGGTGAGTACCCGTCCACCGTGTTTGCGCAACCTTCCTCTTCGCTCTGCATCAGTTTAATTTGGAACTAGGCCGCGTAATCACCGGGCGAGCTGCGCCGGCGGGGTTCGGTCGCAGGGCGGGCGCCGCCGTGGCCGGCCGTAGTCAGAGGAAGGATGAAGAAGCCGCTCGGGCCGTTGGATAGTATTCAATGGTCACGATTAGATCTCAGGGTAATCATGTTTGCGCCGTTGGATCCACATCTAACGGCTACAGATGGATCAATAGCCTTCGTGTGTTTAATCCTGTCCGTAAGATCTTGATCGGACGGTGCAGATAGTCACATACCCCTTCGACCGCGCAACCTTTCAAATAAACCCTTCTGTTTATAGGGATTCAACCCGTGGTCCATTGTGACTATTCACTGAGTCTTGGGAATCTTTCGATTTAGCCCCTGCCTTCTCTGGTAATAGACGCCCAGTCCAGAGAATTATAAAATACAGAAAAAGGAATTAGAAAATGATTTTTAATGAAAAATAAATGCTAGAATTTTTTAATTCATAGAAAATGCATACATAGTCCAAATTATTCCATTTTAATTCCTATAATTTGGTAATATTATTGTTTATCATCTAGTACCTCTTTTTTGACATGAAAGTCACATTAAAATTTATATCCCATTTAATCTTGTACAAAATGCTTAGAATCTTTAGAAATTTATAACTTAAAATATCTATAACTCTTATTTGATCCATTCAAGTTGCGTTAGTCTCGTACAAGTATTTACTACGCAGTAACAACATTTATTATACCATGTCTCATTATTTTATGCTTAGATCTTTAATTTAACTGATGTTGGTTGGTCTGGTTAAACTGCTTATCACTATTGACTACTATGATATGATCTATGGTCAATTTATAATTTAGATTAAAGTTGAGATAATTATTTATAGAATAACCTCTTATATGATTTATATGAACCAATTTATAATATAGTTTAATATTTTAATCCCATAGATCTTCTATTGAATCACAACTCCTTAACCGTAACTCCGATGTTAGTGGTTCTCGTTCCCACGATCTCGTAGCAACGTGTAGATCATTATTATGCAGTATGTTCTTATGTTTGGTGTGATGTTAATTTTTGTCTATACCATGCTTGTTTGTATTGCTACGACTAGCAGTGAGGTCACGAGAATCTGAAGATCATCTTGGTACCTGGAATCTCAAGTCCCAGGCAAGTTGTGCCCTTGATCACTTCTTTTTACCCACTCATGTTCTAATTAATCATAATGACCTGCATAGGTTAATTTTGAAGGGACCCAATAGGTTACCCTAGTTTGTCTATCTTTATACCTTGTTTACCACTGAACTTTTTGGGTAGTACTTGCTAGTGCTTTATGTGGTTTTGGGTATGAAGATACATTATTCATGATTATACTTTTGTTATCCGTTGTTATTTACTGTTCATGATAAGATCATTATGT
This sequence comes from Zea mays, assembly GCF_902167145.1. NCBI lineage: Eukaryota > Viridiplantae > Streptophyta > Magnoliopsida > Poales > Poaceae > Zea > Zea mays. Next base: position 3,453,455 of record NC_050102.1, on the reverse strand, counting down.
TAATTGGAACATGGAGCGACCACCCAGGAAAACAGTGCTACCACAAGGGTTTATGGACGCCCTTGGCTGATTAATTAGGAAAGCTAGTGGAGGACTACCTTACCCAAAAGGGGCAAGGGCAGTAGGGGAGTGGTCAGTGTAGGGAGGTCCTTGGTTGATTTTGCTGCGATGGCGGTCAGGCAAGAACCCTGCATTGGAGCTTCCTATAAACTGTAGCGGGTTTTCTGAAGCTAGTGGAACTTTGTAAAGGCCTCGTAGTGTTACCCTGCCTCGCCTCCTCGGTAGAGGTGTATGGGAAGTCGCGATCCCTTGGCAGATGGGTAACATGACTTGTGGGTAAAGATGCGCACCCTCTGCAGAGTGTAAAACTGGTATATCAGTCGTGCTCACGGTCATGAGCAGCTCGGACCCTCACATGATTAATTTATGGAACTAAATTCAATTTGTCATATGCATTGCATCGCAGGTGATGATGTTACTTTTGTTCTACTACTTAATTGGGTTGGTATTCACTTATACTTAGTAACTGCTAATAAAATTTTGACCAACTTTAAAAGCAATGCTCAGCTCTAACCATCCTCTTTGGTAAGCCTTACACTTCACGTGAGCTCCCACCTTTGGCGAGTTCATGCACATTATTCCCCACAACTTGTTGAGCGATGAACGTATGTGAGCTCACTCTTGCTGTCTCACACCCCCCCACAGGTCAAGAACAGGTACCGCAGGATGAGGCGCATGGAGGATGCTGCGATGAGTTTGTGAGGGATCTAGGTCGTCGTCTCCCAGTCAACTTTGGGTTGCTGGACCGTTGTCTCCTTATAATGTAATTATTTATTTTGCATAGAACTCCTGTTATATAGTAAAGATGTGACATTCGATCCTGTGCCATGATTCATCATATGTGTGAGACTTGGTCCCAACACACCTGGTGATTATGTTCGCGCCCGGGCTTTGGACCCCTAAAACCCGGGTGTGACAGAAGTGGTATCAGAGGAATGTTGACTGTAGGACAAAACCTAGATAGAACTGGACAACCATTGTCTACTCACCTTTGCTACTCTGATTCTTATCTAAACTTTTCTTAATCTTTTCTCATCTATTTCCGCTTTACTCTGATTATTCTTACCTCTTCTTTCTAAAGACAAATGTGGATTTCAAACTTTGAAATCCAGTACTAAAGTAACCTTTAGGAATAGGAGACCAAATCTTAGGAACAGAAACAAAACTATTTTTTAGGTATCTATGTACTTGAATGCTTGTTCTTATGGTACTTGTCTGATTTGGATCTTTGATTGAGTGTGATGAGTTGTGGAGTAATGTCCGCAATTGCATCTACGTATACATATAGGCAAAAAATCATAAAATAACTAGATAGACTAGATTACCCCTCATTAAAGTATCTAGCCTAACAATATCCATCTCATCTTCAAAGATTATATCTTACACTCATAGATCCATCTTATCTTAAAAGATACTCATCTTATCTTGAAAAGATCTTATGTCACCCTAATAGATCTAACTGACCTCAAAGGATTCTACCTTACACTTATGGATTCATCTTGCCCTAATTAGCATATTTATCCCACTCTAGAATAACAATCGTGAGCTAATCCAAAATTTACCTTAGATCTTAACTAGTCTAATCCAGTCATATCTAACCTAATCTAGATTTTATCTAACCCATTATGATCTAATCTAGAGTAAGTTACTTAATGCTGGTACAAAAGATAAGGCCATACCCCTCATGCACTTAAAACTAAACTAGTGCCTTAAACCAACTCAGCCACGTGCATGAGATCTAACCCAACCAATAGAGTCATGAAGAATTGTATAATCTGTCTATCCCCACCTAACGTCAAACAAGCTTTTGACCTATATCATGTAGTCTATCTCATCTATATCTATCTTAACCATATTTCCCAACCCCGATAATATACACTAATCCCGAATTAATGAGACCAAGACCGGAGGAGAAAAGATCAACATCGACAAGGAAGGGTATAACAGTTAAAGTGAATCTCGAGATGAATCAGGACTTAAACATTTTGGATAAAGTCTTTTTCTTGCCATAATCTTTCTTACATCAACCTGTTCAGTTTATATCCCACATAAATAGTAGTTGGACACCTATGCTCTCCCAATCTTCCACTACCTCCACCACCTCCACCAACTCCACCAAGCTACATAAACATATATAAATTACTACTATTTGTAAGATCTAAATGTTACTTTAGTTAGTAGATGGTATGATACTATTTTAGGAGGAATAATAAGGTCTATTTGACCCTGTGTTTTGCTAATAAATTGTACATCATGCTGAGATTTTTGTTTGTGCATATGTTTTGAAATGACTTGGTTGTATACCCTGTTCTTATAAATCTCGAGGACGAGATTTCTGTTAAGGGGGTAGGATTTGTAAGGTCCAAAATGTGTATAAAAAACAAGTATTTCACGTTGAGTTTTTTTATGATTGTGCACTATATATTTGAAGCATTGGCTCGAATGAATAAATGATTAGTATATGTATAAATTATACTTTTCATCCATACGATTTATTTTGTTGGAGGTGAAAATTTGAAATTCTGAATTTGGAAATAAAATAGAGAAAAAAACATAAAAGAAAATAAAAAAAGCCAACGTCGGCTAGCCCATTCTTCCACACATGCCACACTCCATGCACGTCCACTTACAAATTTGCATCCCATCCCATCAAGCACTTTATTTATTTTTATTTTTCCGGTCTCTATGTACGCTTGCAGCCTGCTACGGTATTTCTTGCTCACAGCAAATCTCGAACCCGAGCACGCAGCCAACCACCACCTGGTCTTTTCTCCCCTTCGTACTGGCCATGGGACTCGGCTAACAGAAGCTACCCGGATTCCGCTCAATAACCAGATCCATCAATCACGCCGAGAGCTTATCCCAGATGGCGAAACAAACTCGGCCTCCGCAACAAACTCCGACTCTTGCTAGCCATACAGCTAAGCCTCCTTTGTATATAAAAAGCACGACGTCGTATTTCCTTTCACCAAATCATCCGAGGGTGTCGGCGTTGTCCTCCCTGCACCGCGGCGACAATCTCTCGGTGGTGGTGACGGGCACCTCCACCGCAACGGCGTGCTCTGCGGCCATGTCCTGGTTCCTCAGCTATCGCACCGCCATCTACAACTCCCTCCGCGTCTCCATCCAACGCACGCCATCTTCGATGAGTACCCGTCCACCGTGTTCGCGCAACCTTCCTCTTCGCTCTGCGTCAGTTTAATTTGGAACTAGGCCGCGTAATCACCGGGCAGGCTGCGCCGGCGGGGTTCGGTCGCAGGGCGGGCGCCGCCGTGGCCGGCCATAGTCAGAGGATGGATGAAGAAGCCGCTCGGGCCGTTGGATAGTATTCAATGGTCACGATTAGATCTCAGGGTAATCATGTTTGCGTCGTTGGATCCACATCTAACGGCTACAGATGGATCAATAGCCTTCGCGTGTTTAATCCTGTCTGTAAGATCGATCTTGATCGGACGGTGCAGATAGTCACATACCCCTTTGTCGGTGTTTCGAGACCGGGGGGTCCCTGGGCCGACGAGTGAATGTCGCCGCGTGCCCCAGCCTAGATGGGTCGAGCGCGAAGGGGGGAGAGCGAGGCGGCGGAGACCGGCGTGAGAGAGGTGGGAATCCCGTGGCCTTCGTGTTCGTCCCGCGCCTAGGTCGGGTGCGCTTGCAGTAGGGGGTTACAAGCGTCCACGCGGGGGAGGGAGCGAGCGGCTTCGAGCGAGCGCCTGTCCCGTCCTCGTCCCCGCGCGGCCAACCCTCTCTAAGGGGGCCCTGGTCCTTCCTTCTATAGGCATAAGGAGAGGATCCAGGCGTACAATGGGGGGTGTAGCAGAGTGCTACGTGTCTAGCGGAGGAGAGCTAGCGCCCTAGGTACATGCCGTTGTGGCAGCCGGAGAGAATTTGGCACCCAGCTGGTGTGATGTCGTGGCCGTCGGAGGAGCGATGGAGCCTGGCGGAGGGACAGCTGTCGGAGCGGTTGAGTCCTTGCTGACGTCCTCTTGCTTCCGTAAGGGGGCTAAGAACCGCCGTCGTCACAGAGTACGCGGGGCGCCATCATTGCCTATCTGGCGGAGCTAGCCAGATGGGACGCCGGTCTTGTTCCCTGCGGCCCGAGTTAGCTCGGGGTGGGGTGATGATGGTGCCTCCTGTTGACGTGGCTGGTCTGCGCCCTAGGTTGGGCGATGTGGAAGCTCCTCCGAAGCCGAGGTCGAGTCTGTCTTCCGTGGCCGAGGTCGAGTCCGAGCCCCTGGGTCGGGCGAGGCGGAGTTCGTCGTCTTCTAGGGCTGAGCCCAAGTCCGAGCCCTGGGTCGGGCGGAGCGGAGTTCGCCGTCTTCCGGGACTTAGCCCGAGTCCGAGCCCTGGGTCGGGGGGAGCGGAGTTCGCTGTCTTCCGGGGCTGAGCCCGAGTCCGAGCCCAGGGTCGAGCGGAGCGGAGTTCGCCGTCTTCCGGGACTTAGCCCGAGTCCGAGCCCTGGTTCGGGCGGAGCGGAGTTCGCCGTCTTCCGGGACTTAGCCCGAGTCCGAGCCCTGGGTCGGGCGGAGCGGAGTTCGCCGTCTTCCGGGGCTGAGCCCGAGTCCGAGCCCTGGGTCGGGCGAAGCGGAGCTTCCTATGGTGCCTTCGGCAGGGCCTGACTGCCTGTCAGTCTCACTGTAACACCCCTGGTGTTACTATAACTAAAACTTGAGCATGGCATCAAAAGCATTGGCATTGCATATGTTTGACACATCTAGAGTGCATTCACTAGGTAAAAATTTCAAACAAGTTGTATTGTTCTAGTGTTTTTCAAATAGGACCCTGGATAGGGAACTTAACCCTAAATAGGGATTAAAGGGGTAAAACCTAACCCAAGTTGAGAAAACCTAAAAGTTTTAGGGGAAAAGTCATAAAATGACCCCAAGAATAAACTTGAATCACCTTTATACCCCTGGGATACCAAAAACCCTAATTGGAACCCTGGAAAACCCTAAAACTAAAACCTAGGGGCCTATGTGCAAAATTAGTCCACTTTTGGACTAAAGTGCAAAAACCAAGTTAAATAAGTATCTTAAGTCATTTGGGTCACTCATATGTGGATTTACAAGCCAAACCCTAAGTTTTGGATTTATTTGCAAAATGGACCCCAATTGTGATTCCTATGCTAAGTCTAAAATCAGGGTTATAGGCCCAACTTTAGAGCGGTGTAGCTTTCAAAATAGTGAGAATTCACATTAGGGCACCACATCAATTTTGTAGCTCTTTGAAAGGGGAACAACTTTGCTTAAGAGTGTAAGCATAGTCGTTAAGCAGAATTTAGAGATAGTTAAGACTGAAGTTGGACTGTCAGGTTACTGGGTCTGAATTTTCAGACAAACAGTGCAACCACTGAGACTTTGAGCATGGATTCAACTATGATCCAGTAAGAATCTCCCCATGGCAGCTATGACAAACTTGTAGCTGGTTTATCAAGCTATAACTTTGGTACAGTCATCTTTCTAGATTATTGAACAGAAATTGAAGAACTAGTGATGCGAAGTTGCTCTGTCAGAACTCAGTTATGCTGTTTATAATGTCACTGCAAACTGAATTCCAAAACGAAATGGTCACAGTGAAATATGGCCAGATTGCGAGCACCGTATCTTAGAATCCAGGCAGTTTTGATCCATAAATCCTATAGTAAAGTTGAAGACCCTTATCTGGTAAATAACTCTTATTAATAGAGATTAACCTGTTCTTAACAAAAATCAAGAGAAAGGGGGAAAGAAAGGAGGTCGGTTCAGTGGAACGGTGAAGATCAGCGGCACTGTAGATTTGGATGGGGTCAGATGGATCAGACTGCCAGCTAAGCTCGCCGTCGTTGATCGCCGCCCGGATTCTTGCACGGTGAGGGATGGATAACACCGGGAAAAGGATGACTCATACGTGGCACCCTCTCCCGGGCTTAGCCGGAATTTCTCACCGGCGGTCGCCGTGACTCAGCGCAGTGCGCCGCGCTGTCGCCATACTTCGATCTCTCTTACTGTTCTTCGTTCTTACGTGGTAGACATGCGCTAGTAACCCACCTCATGGTCGTGGACCGATCCTGTACCTCCGCGGCTATAAATAGCCATTAGGTCCACGACGAGGTGTTTTCATCTCCACCAGTGAAGCTCAGTAGAAGTCCAAATTCGCGAAGTTCCCTCCACCATTCCCAAAATTGATAGTGCATGGTGAAACTATACTCCTTTATAGACGTGTAGCCTTAATCTTGCCTCCCAATTCCACCCGAGACCGTTGCGGCTTCGTTTTCCCCTTTTCTGTTACCCACGAGCCAAGATCTTCTGCGCCCCGTGGTCAGCTCGTCCCAGGTCTGCTCCTGCTCGTTTAATTCATGTTCCAGTATCTATATGCGTTAGTGATGCTCATCGGCCCGACCATTTTTGCTTAGTCACAATCAATCAACCGGAACACATGAATTCACGTCGGTATTTTTCCGCCACCGTGGTCAGACTAAACCCGGGCCGTAGCTACATAATTGAAACCCGTTCTAGGGTTGTCTCACGCCCGTAACACTCACCCAGTAGCTTAATCGGGCAGCCACTACTGATCTTGGCCGGTCCGAGCAGCAGGATCATCGTTCTTGAGCGCGCCGCCGTCGGGGAGCTCCTTGGAGAAGAAATGGAGATGTGAGGGTGTTTCTGCAAACGGTCAGCGACGTAGGGTAATAGTGATTGACGCCCGTTCTGATTAGCCGAAACCCCGAGGGTCTCTGCGCAAAATGGCCAGAGCGCGCGGGCGCGCGTGGGCGCGCGACCCGGTTTCCTGTAGCATTGGGCTGTCCTGGGCCAGAACCAGCCCAATACTATTCAATCTTTTCCTTTTTCTTTTTCAGGAGAACTTTGAAAACCTATAAGAAATTATAGAAAAATCCTAAAATTGTGAAACCAATTTTCCTAGACTTATTATTTTCCATAGTATTTAATAAAAATAGTTTTATGATTTTTAAAGGAAATAAGAAATTTTGAGGCATTTAAACTAGCTTAAACCATTAGTTCTGGATTTTTAGAAAATAAATGGTAAGTCCAATATTGCCCAAACTTTTTATGGGAACTTAAAGCAATATTTAGAAGCCTTGGGTAGGGTTTGAGTTGATTTGGACCATGTTTGATAACTAGAACCCAACACCACCCCCCTGCCCTTTGAACTCCTTTACCGACTCCGGAAACCCTAAGTTCTCGGAGTTCCGTGAAGGAAAGTTGTATTCAAGGCTTAGATAATAAATCTTTATTATCTTTGCACTCTCATGAGCATTACATGGCATTCATTCTTATATATATACCTATATGGTTATATTTAGAAAACGAAGAAGAGAGTGAGGTGACTCAAGAGAAGACACCACCACCTTTGGAATCTCAGGTAGGGACTTGGCTCTACTTCGACATCTGCGAGTCCGAGCCTGACTCACCTACGAACAAAGGCAAGCCCCGGTGCATGCAACCCCTTTCCTTGTGTTTTTAAATAATTTTCGCACACTTTAAGTCTAGTGAAATGTGCATTAGGTTTATAGGAATTGCTTGAAACCCTTTGATGCATTGCTTTCCTTGATATCCATACCTTTATAGATACTTCTGTGAAGTATCAAAATATGATTTACAAAAATGCTTAGCCTTGCTTAGATCTTGTGGATAGAAGTTGTCCTTAGCTTAGCTCGAGAAAGGATGGCTTCTACCTGCAAGAATATTTTCTTTTGGAGCAATGGTGGGATCTTACTGCAAAGTTCCCTGTGATGCTCTTTTCATCCTTGGGAACAGAAACAATCCTAAGGATGGAAGTATGTAAATCGAGACTTGGGTTAGGAACAGGTGATGTTCCACCCAAGTTGATTAAGGATTGATGCGCATGTAGGCTTGATGATCGAGGACCCTTTAACTGGTCACATGCCTCGTCATGGGTAAGCCTTGCCTCGGGCAGACTAAGGCCAGAATAAGATAACACGAAATGGGCGTGGAGCGGTGGCGAGAGTAGCGTGTACCCTCCGTGGCAAGAGGCTGGACGGTGGTGTATCTGTGCTCTCGGTTTGCGTGAACCTGATCTGGTCTTAAGAACCCCGGTGGTGGGTTGACATATGCAAGGGTTAAGTGCTACATATGTCGTGTGATTGGAGATCCTCAGCTGAGTATAATCGATTCGGATCGCCGTACCTTCGCGGTTATGAAGACTTGGTCACTGCCCTGCAACCTAAGTCAGGATGTGAACATTGTGGATAAAAATGATGTTGTATTGAAGAGATGATGAAATTAGACTAGATGCAAACAGAGTTTATTAATATTTAACCTGGCGTTAAAATATTGAAAGTAAGGACTCACTTTAGTAAGCTATTTCTGCAAAAGTATCTAAGTTGGTTCTTGCTAAAGCCTCTCCTTGATTCCTATTTATCCAGCATACCCTTGAGAGTCTTTTCTTTAGTCGGGTAAGACTTGCTGAGTAATTCCATACTCAGGGTTTATCCCTTCGTTGTTTTTAGGTGAGGAAGCGACAATTTTTTGTTGCTTTTGCTCCAAGGTGGTATCAAATGAAGAAATACAAGACTGAAGATGCGGGAGGACGTGGTCCTCCATATAGGACTTTTTGTTTTAAATCTATCGGGAGGAGTTTTTGCCTCCCTTGGTATGTGTAATAATACTACTCAGCACTCGCTTTATACCTCTGGTCTGTAATAAGTAACTTGATCTTACTTTCTAAATAAATGTAAGTTTATGTAATAGCTTCCGCATTTCTTTATCTCCGATGTTCTGTAATGTCTGCAAGACGGGTGAGACGTTCCTGGAAAGGTAAGGAAAGATACCGAACTTGTCAAGTGACTTAGGAACATCTATAGGGTGTCTGATGTCTGTTAGACAAGGACAACTGTAGGTGGGCCTAATTACTTGGGAGATTCTGTCTCAGCTGGTATCGGAGCGTAGCCCTTCTTTGCAGATATTATTAGGCATCTTCAAAAGATTTTCTAAAGGCTTATCTATAAAATCTTTTCCCTTCTTACCTAAGTATTCTGAAGAGTCTATCTTAAAGACCAGATAGGAAGAGTGCAATGTATAGAAGGTTGAATCAACTAAGGTTGATTCTGTAATTACACATGCATCATGTCATACAAACTTTAAGTTAAACCCCCTGTGTAGCTAGTTTAGTATATGATTCATCTACCTTGTTCATACATCTTTAGTGAATAGAGTGTATTCGTTGCCCTTCTCTATAGATGAATCAACAAGAAGCTCCTACAGGAGTTGGAGAGTTTCTACGAGATTTTGGTGTTCCAGTGGTCCTGTGGCGACTACTTCAAGAAGTTGGATATACCGAAGCACCCAAGTACCAGTGGTCACGCACTGTTCTTAGAGGACAACCATGGTATGAGGTAGTAGTGCGTATTCCAGAACGTGCTAGAAAACCATCTTGGCCATATTGGATGTTCCATGCCGAAGGAATGACTCCTTGGGAGGGTGCTCAGGTAGCTGCCTTAGAGGTGTTAACAACCATTTGTTACCATAAAAGGGAAGAGATACAAGCCACATCTATGAGGTTGTTCCCTACAGTTGCCTTAAGTGACCCATTGGTGTATCATCACCAGGCCCGATTAATGGAAAGCATTCCTATTGGGCAGGATTCTGTTGAATCGGCATCTGCTCGAGTTTTGATGGTCGTGCTAGAGTTGCAACTTACTCGAGGACACAGTCGTCAAAAGTGGCAGCAGTTGTACACTGGGAGTTATGCAGCATTTAAGATGATGGAAATGGCCAAGAATAGTGCTTGTACCCAAGCACAAGAACGACTTGAGGAAACAAAGGTTCAAGCGGAACAGGTTATTGGACTAGAGCATTAGGTGATAGAACTTCAGATGCAACACCAAGCTGATCAGAATCGCATTAAGGAGCTTGAGCATCAGCTAACTAATGCTCATTCTAAATTAAAAATTTTGAGTCAGCAACAAGAAGAAATTTGTCTGTATGCTGTTGCTGTTAGAGAAGACCTTAAGGAAACCATGAGCTTCATAAGCCATCAGGATCAGGCGATAAAAGAATTGAATCGTGCTCATCCCATGGAATTTCAAGTAGCACAACGACTTGTCAACCATCTGCAGCAAGCAGTGCATAGGCTCAATGCTGCCTTTTATCCTACTCCTGCATCGATGGACTAAGGGTTCCTTGGAAGAATGGCAACAAACATCTGGCAGATGGTGTAGCTAGAGAAGATGTAGTAGATCAATGTAGTAAGGTAAGTGTAGATAGACCAGCTTGGTAATAAAAACAGGTTAAACTTCGTTGGAAAGAGTTTTCCTGTTTCACCTGGATCATGTAATATGTGAGCTTTTCTATGACTATGGTGTAAGAAACGACTACCGGTTTCAGAGGCAACTTTTAATATCTATAGTAGTTTGTCAAAATTCAAGAGTTAAGATGGCTATTCCTTTGGATATTCCATGCGGATCACCGTGTTGCTTTATTAATCCAACCTAGTAAAGACATGTTATCTATCGAAGGCATACCAACTTAATTCTTGACCTTGTGATCTCTATGATGGGCATAGAAATATGCTTGTGGCTGAATTAACAGTCTCCCATCGTACTTCTTTCATCAAGTTTAGATTATGGCCATGCCTTGGGCCATGATCTATGTGGCGCTCTACTTGTAACCATCTTTACTGGTGGAGTATTTCTTTGTATATAGTCACCCTTACTTAATCCATTGGTGTCGTGTGAGATTTCTTATTGGTTACGTCTGGTAATGGTGTTATGACTAAAATTGATGATACTGCGATAAAACCAAGGGCCTCCTGTGGATGCATACACATGGTTGTGCTACTCGGTACACACTAGTATCACAGTTAGTAGTCATAATCCATTATGAGATTATATTAATAGGTTATCTCTACACAAATTGTTCTTACCACATGAGATTCATTATTGGTGCCAGTTTTATAATGGTGTTATGGTTAAGGACTTACGGTACCGCAGCGAAACTGAGGGCCTCCTGTGAATGCGCGCACAAGATTTTGCTGCTTGGCGCATGCCGGTACCAAGGTCTCTGGTCATGATCCATTGTGAAACTACACTGATGTGTGATCTTCTGTGGACTCCTTCCTTAAAACAATTTCTATGTTGTTTGTGAGGAGATCAAGCAACATCTATCATCTCTGTTGGATTAAAAGAGCATACCCCTTTCATGTGTGGCCTTATTTCTTTTGCTCTTGGTAGTGACTACTCACACAAGTTCCCTTTGCATCCTTTGTGTAAAGGTGAAGCCTTGGAGCTTTTTAGTGTAAGAAAACAACTGATTAGCTCTCAAAATAGAGATCTATTTCCCCTGCTGCTGAAATGCAGGAGTTTGTTCATTCGCTCTCTTATTTAATCCATGTATTTCCTAACCAAGGGGATAATTCATCCCGCATGAGAAAAACGGATGAACAACATGACCAAATAGATTTCTAACCAAGTGCAGGATTTCCTGTTAACAAAGAGTGAACTCTCAACCCTTGGCTTACCAATGGTATGGAGAGGATTTGTTTAACGTCAAAAGTAGTTCAACAAGTTGGTTTTGACTAACTTGTAACTGCCCAATGAACGCATGCTGAGTTTAGAGATCGTTTTATCGAGTTGTCTAAACTCACTTTGGTTCAACCCACCCTAAAGAAAGTACTTACCAAAATCAAATTAAGTCGACCAGTAGCCACCTAATCATCGCTCTAGTCGTGCCTCGACCGTCTCACGCGTGTTTTTCCTACATGTGTGATCATGCCGATCCATGACTAGTGCTGAATAAAATGGACTGGTTGCAAAGTTCGTATCTACTGATCCCTCCGCTGGTGATTCTCTCGAATCTATATCACCTTTTAGGGACTTGGATTTTCTGCTTAGCCACGAGTCAACTGTGATGTTATTCGACATTCACACCCGTCTCGTGTGCTATGAACTTACTGCAACCACTTGTTGGTAAACCTCTTTCTGTGTGTTTTACCCAAGATGGTGCATCTGATTCTATTTGGGTAAAGTTGCATAAGTGCCGCCCACCCAACAGACTCAGATAGTACAGTGTCATCAGAAGAAGCAAATTGCACACATGTAACCTTATGTGTTCTTCTGGCTGACGTCATCCTTATTAGTGGACAAAGATGAAAATTGAAATTGCACGCTATATGGCTAGATGTAACACTTGTAGACGTGTCAAGGCCATATACATGAAGACTGCTGGTCCATTACAATCTTTACCGATCCCAACATAGAAATGGGAAGATATTGTATGGACTTCATTGTGGGATTACCCAGGACTGCAAAAGGGTATGACTCTATCTGGGTTATTGTTGACCAGCTTACGAAAATTTCTCATTCAAGACTAATCACCCAGTTACTGCCTATGCCTAATTGTACATTGCTCGTATTCTTAGTCTGCACGGTGTTCCGAAGACCATAGTGTCGGATCGTGGATCGCAATTCGTATCCAAATTTTGGGAAGAACTTCATAAATCCCTGGGTACTAAGTTGCTCCACAGTTCGGCCTATCATCTTCAAACCAGTGGGCAGACTGAGAGGGTAAACCGAATACTGGAAGATATGCTACGGGCATGTGTTCTGGAATTCCCACAGAAATGGGATGAATGTTTGCCCTTAGCGGAGTTTTCATATAATAATAGCTATCAAGAAAGCATCAAGATGGCACCCTTTGAAGCTTTGTATGGACGACGATGTCGTACTCCGCTAAATTGGTCTGAACCAGGTGAAAGGAACTTCTTCAGGCCTGACCGGTAAAAGAAACTGAAGACAAAATTCAGAAAATAATACATAATATGAAGAAAGCCCAAACTCGTCAAAAGAGTTATGCAGACCGACGACGACAACCCTTATGCTTTCTCGTAGGAGATTATGTCTACTTGAAAGTTTCACCAATGAAGGGTGTATCGCAATTCGGGGTTAAAGGGAAGCTTGCACCTAGGTACATTGGTCCATTCTTGGTACTTGAGCAATGTGGACCAGTGGCGTATCGACTGCAGCTCCCCGAAACATTGTCTGCTGTGCATAATGTGTTCCATGTGTCTCAATTGAAGAAATGTCTTCGGATTCCCGATCGAACCATTGAAGTAACAGATGTTGTCCTTGAGCCAGACTTGACATATTCTGAGAACCCTATTCGAGTCTTGGATCAAAAGGACAGGGTTACCCAGATAAAAACTCTCAAGTTTTATAAGATACAGTGGAACCAGCATTCCGAAGATGAGGCTACATGGGAAACTCAAGACTTTTTAGATAAGAATTTCCCAGGCTTTTTAGCCTCTTGAAAATTGTAAAGCCTGTATAACTGTGTAATAAAGGAATAAATTCCAAACCACCCCTGCCTTGTACCAGAAATAAGGAAATAAAAGTATGTCGCGTTTCCTTTTCCATTACTTACCCTAGGACTTTTAATCTCGGGACGAGATTCTTTTATGGGGGGAAGGATGTAACACCCCTGGTGTTACTATAACTAAAACTTGAGCATGGCATCATAAGCATTGGCATTGCATATGTTTGACACACCTAGAGTGCATTCACTAGGTAAAAATTTCAAACAAGTTGTATTGTTCTAGTGTTTTTCAAATAGGACCCTGGATAGGGAACTTAACCCTAAATAGGGATTAAAGGGGTAAAACCTAACCCAAGTTGAGAAAACCTAAAAGTTTTAGGGGAAAAGTCATAAAATGACCCCAAGAATAAACTTGAATCACCTTTATACCCCTGGGATACCAAAAACCCTAATTGGAACCCTGGAAAACCCTAAAACTAAAACCTAGGGGCCTATGTGCAAAATTAGTCCACTTTTGGACTAAAGTGCAAAAACCAAGTTAAATAAGTATCTTAAGTCATTTGAGTCACTCATATGTGGATTTACAAGCCAAACCCTAAGTTTTGGATTTATTTGCAAAATGGACCCCAATTGTGATTCCTATGCTAAGTCTAAAATCAGGGTTATAGGCCCAACTTTAGAGCGGTGTAGCTTTCAAAATAGTGAGAATTCACATTAGGGCACCACATCAATTTTGTAGCTCTTTGAAAGGGGAACAACTTTGCTTAAGAGTGTAAGCATAGTTGTTAAGGAGAATTTAGAGATAGTTAAGACTGAAGTTGGACTGTCAGGTTACTGGGTCTGAATTTTCAGACAAACAGTGCAACCACTGAGACTTTGAGCATGGATTCAACTATGATCCAGTAAGAATCTCCCCATGGCAGCTATGACAAACTTGTAGCTGGTTTATCAAGCTATAACTTTGGTACAGTCATCTTTCTAGATTATTGAACAGAAATTGAAGAACCAGTGATGCGAAGTTGCTCTGTCAGAACTCAGTTATGCTGTTTATAATGTCACTGCAAACTGAATTCCAAAACGAAATGGTCACAGTGAAATATGGCCAGATTGCGAGCACCGTATCTTAGAATCCAGGCAGTTTTGATCCATAAATCCTATAGTAAAGTTGAAGACCCTTATCTGGTAAATAACTCTTATTAATAGAGATTAACCTGTTCTTAACAAAAATCAAGAGAAAGGGGGAAAGAAAGGAGGTCGGTTCAGTGGAACGGTGAAGATCAGTGGCACTGTAGATTTGGATGGGGTCAGATGGATCAGACTGCCAGCTAAGCTCGCCGTCGTTGATCGCCGCCCAGATTCATGCACGGTGAGGGATGGATAACGCCGGGAAAAGGATGACTCATACGTGGCACCCTCTTCCGGGCTTAGCCGGAATTTCTCACCGGCGGTCGCCGTGACTCAGCGTAGTGCGCCGCGCTGTCGCCATACTTTGATCTCTCTTACTGTTCTTTGTTCTTACGTGGTAGACATGCGCTAGTAACCCACCTCGTGGCCGTGGACCGATCCTGTACCTCCGCGGCTATAAATAGCCATTAGGTCCACGACGAGGTGTTTTCATCTCCACCAGTGAAGCTCAGTAGAAGTCCAAATTCGCGAAGTTCCCTCCACCGTTCCTAAAATTGATAGTGCATGGTGAAACTATACTCCTTTACGGACGTGTAGCCTTAATCTTGCCTCCCAATTCCACCCGAGACCGTTGCGGCTTCGTTTTCCCCTTTTCTGTTACCCACGAGCCAAGATCTTCTGCGCCCCGTGGTCAGCTCGTCCCAGGTCTGCTCCTGCTCGTTTAATTCATGTTCCAGTATCTATATGCGTTAGTGATGCTCATCGGCCCGACCCTTTTTGCTTAGTCACAATCAATCAACCGGAACACATGAATTCACGTCGGTATTTTTCCGCCACCGTGGTCAGACTAAACCCGGGCCGTAGCTACATAATTGAAACCCGTTCTAGGGTTGTCTCACGCCCGTAACACTCACCCAGTATCTTAATCGGGCAGCCACTACTGATCTTGGCCGGTCCGAGCAGCAGGATCATCGTTCTTGAGCGCGCCGCCGTCGGGGAGCTCCTTGGAGAAGAAATGGAGATGTGAGGGTGTTTCTGCAAACGGTCAGCGATGTAGGGTAATAGTGATTGACGCCCGTTCTGATTAGCCGAAACCCCGAGGGTCTCTGCGCAAAATGGCCAGAGCGCGCAGGCGCGCGTGGGCGCGCGACCCGGTTTCCTGTAGCATTGGGCTGTCCCGGGCCAGAACCAGCCCAATACTATTCAATCTTTTCCTTTTTCTTTTTCAGGAGAACTATGAAAACCTATAAGAAATTATAGAAAAATCCTAAAATTGTGAAACCAATTTTCCTAGACTTATTATTTTCCATAGTATTTAATAAAAATAGTTTTATGATTTTTAAAGGAAATAAGAAATTTTGAGGCATTTAAACTAGCTTAAACCATTAGTTCTGGATTTTTAGAAAATAAATGGTAAGTCCAAAATTGCCCAAACTTTTTATGGGAACTTAAAGCAATATTTAGAAGCCTTGGGTAGGGTTTGAGTTGATTTGGACCATGTTTGATAACTAGAACCCAACACCACCCCCCTGCCCTTTGAACTCCTTTACCCACTCCAGAAACCCTAAGTTCTCGGAGTTCCGTGAAGGAAAGTTGTATTCAAGGCTTAGATAATAAATCTTTATTATCTTCGCACTCTCGTGAGCATTACATGGCATTCATTCTTATATATATACCTATATGGTTATATTTAGAAAACGAAGAAGAGAGTGAGGTGACTCAAGAGAAGACACCACCACCTTTGGAATCTCAGGTAGGGACTTGGCTCTACTTCGACATCTGCGAGTCCGAGCCTGACTCACCTACGAACAAAGGCAAGCCCCGGTGCATGCAACCCCTTTCCTTGTGTTTTTAAATAATTTTCGCACACTTTAAGTCTAGTGAAATGTGCATTAGGTTTATAGGAATTGCTTGAAACCCTTTGATGCATTGCTTTCCTTGATATCCATACCTTTATAGATACTTCTGTGAAGTATCAAAATATGATTTACAAAAATGCTTAGCCTTGCTTAGATCTTGTGGATAGAAGTTGTCCTTAGCTTAGCTCGAGAAAGGATGGCTTCTACCTGCAAGAATATTTTCTTTTGGAGCAATGGTGGGATCTTACTACAAAGTTCCCTGTGATGCTCTTTTCATCCTTGGGAACAGAAACAATCCTAAGGATGGAAGTATGTAAATCGAGACTTGGGTTAGGAACAGGTGATGTTCCACCCAAGTTGATTAAGGATTGATGCGTATGTAGGCTTGATGATCGAGGACCCTTTAACTGGTCACATGCCTCGTCATGGGTAAGCCTTGCCTCGGGCAGACTAAGGCCAGAATAAGATAACACGAAATGGGCGTGGAGCGGTGGCGAGAGTAGCGTGTACCCTCCGTGGCAAGAGGCTGGACGGTGGTGTATCAGTGCTCTCGGTTTGCGTGAACCTGATCTGGTCTTAAGAACCCCGGTGGCGGGTTGACATATGCAAGGGTTAAGTGCTACATATATCGTGTGATTGGAGATCCTCAGCTGAGTATAATCGATTCGGATCGCCGTACCTTCGCGGTTATGAAGACTTGGTCACTGCCCTGCAACCTAAGTCAGGATGTGAACATTGTGGATAAAAATGATGTTGTATTGAAGAGATGATGAAATTAGACTAGATGCAAACAGAGTCTATTAATATTTAACCTGGCGTTAAAATATTGAAAGTAAGGACTCACTTTAGTAAGCTATTTCTGCAAAAGTATCTAAGTTGATTCTTGCTAAAGCCTCTCCTTGATTCCTATTTATCCAGCATACCCTTGAGAGTCTTTTCTTTAGTCGGGTAAGACTTGCTGAGTAATTCCATACTCAGGGTTTATCCCTTCGTTGTTTTTAGGTGAGGAAGCGACAATTTTTTGTTGCTTTTGCTCCAAGGTGGTATCAAATGAAGAAATACAAGACTGAAGATGCGGGAGGACGTGGTCCTCCATATAGGACTTTTTGTTTTAAATCTATCGGGAGGAGTTTTTGCCTCCCTTGGTATGTGTAATAATACTACTCAGCACTCGCTTTATACCTCTGGTCTGTAATAAGTAACTTGATCTTACTTTCTAAATAAATGTAAGTTTATGTAATAGCTTCCGCATTTCTTTATCTCCGATGTTCTGTAATGTCTGCAAGACGGGTGAGACGTTCCTGGAAAGGTAAGGAAAGATACCGAACTTGTCAAGTGACTTAGGAACATCTATAGGGTGTCTGATGTCTGTTAGACAAGGACAACTGTAGGTGGGCCTAATTACTTGGGAGATTCTGTCTCACTCACTCTGTCAAGTGGCACCGCAGTCGGAGCGGCGCAGGCGGCGCTGTCCTTCTGTCAGGCCGGTCAGTGGGGCGGCGAAGTGACGGCGGTCACTTCGGCTCTGCCAGCCGGGGGGCGCACGTCAGGATAAAGGTGTCAGGCCACCTTTGCATTAAATGCTCCTGCGATTTGGTCGGTCGGTGCGGCGATTTAGTCAGGGTTGCTTCTTAGTGAAGGCAGGGCCTCGGGCGAGCCGGAAATATGTTCGCCGCTGGAGGGGGGCCTCGGGCGAGACAGAAATCCTCCGGGGTCGGTTGCCCTTGTCCGAGGCCAGGCTCAGGCGAGGCGTGATCGAGTCGCTCGAATGGACTGATCCCTGACTTAATCGCACCCATCGGGCCTTTGCAGCTTTATGCTGATGGGGGTTACCAGCTGAGAATTAGGAGCCTTGAGGGTACCCCTAATTATGGTCCCCAACAGTAGCCCCCGAGCCTCGAAGGGAGTGTTAGCACTCGCTTGGAGGCTTTCGTCGCACTTTTTTGCAAGGGGACCAGCCTTTCTCGGTTGCGTTTTGTTCCGGTGGGTGCGCGCGAGCGCACCCGCCGGGTGTAGCCCCCGAGGCCTCGGAGGAGTGGTTTCACTCCTTCGAGGTCTTAATGCCTTGCGTAATGCTTCGGCTGGTCTGGTTGTTCCCTCATGCGAGCTGGCCGTAGCCCGGGTGTACGGTCGGGTCCCAAGTTCTCGGGCTGGTATGTTGACGCTGTCAACGGTTCGGCCGGAGCCGGGTCTGCGAGAGCAGCCCCTGAGCCTCTGTACAGGGCGAGAAGGCGATCAGGAACAGACTCGGCTTTTTTACATACGCCCCTGCGTCGCCTTTCCGCAAGGAGGAGGGGGGAAAGCGCCATGTTGCCCTCGATGGGCGCCGAACATGGTGTCTCCGGTGAGCTGCAAGCGGGTAATCCGAGTGGACGTCCGTGCACCGTTCGTTAGGGGTCGGCTAGGGGCCCAGAGGCACGCCCAAAAGTACCTGCGGGTGATCTGCCGGACCCGGTCCCCTGGCGACGGGGTCCGAGGGCTCGATGCCTCCCTCTGATGGGATTCCGTTACAAGATCGTTCCCGCTGGTCTCGGAAATGTCCTAGGGTACCTCGGGAGCGCAGCCCGAGCCTTGGTTATGTATCGAACGTACCCATGGTCATCCCTCGCTCGGCGTCTGAGGCGGCTGTGAACCCTTCGGGGGCCAGCCTTCGAACCCCTGATCAGTAATGGGTGCGGAGCCCGAGTAGCCTGAGGCGGCCGTAGAACCCTTCCGAGGGGCCGACCTTCGAACCTCTGACCAGTAGTGGGTGTAGGGCCCACACGATCTGAGGCGGCTGTCGAACCCTTCCGGGGGGCCAGCCTTCGAACCTCTGATCAGTAGGGAGGCTCGGAGCCTGGTTCCTTCACGGGGAAGGATCCTTTTCGGGGTATCCCCCTTTCCCGGTCCCTGTTGCAAGAGAGAGAAAGAGGAAAAAGAAAAAGGATACGAAATCGAACGACGCGACATACCTTTTTTTTTACGCGGTCATTATGGCGAAGGCGAAGCGTCGCCCGCTTCTCCTGCCAGAGGCACCGCCTGTCCCGCCGCGGAGTTAATGCGACGGGGCGAGTGGTTCGTGGGGCGGCTGATGCACGTGCGCGAGCCGTTCGAGGAACGGAACACGGGCGCGTTGTCTTCACGCCGTGAGAGAGGGTTCTCTCGCTGCCCCCGGATGGGACGTGAGCTTGGCTGACGACGTGACTGCTGCTCCTGCCCGCCTGCCACCGTCATTACTGCTGGCCCATTTTTGGCCGCACTGACCGCCGTGCCAGGCTGGCGCTGCTGGGTCGTGCGCTGGGTCGCCTCGAGTCGCGGTACTGGTTCCGCAGTCGAGGAGGCGCGGTGGTGGCGCAAGTGGAGGTGCAGTTGCATGCACGAAGCATTCGGCGTGCCGGTTGCATGACGCGTGGGCCTGGGCCTCCATGCTGGGCATGTTGGGAGTCGGAGAAGCGCGCCCACTTGGCATGGTTGCATGCCGCCTGCATGGCTGCCCCTCCCTTTCGCCCGTTGGTCTGGGCAAAAGTGGAGGGTTACTTGTAACCGCTGGGCGGTTGTGCGCACCGTGCACGGTGGTTTGGCTTCTTCTGCTCTGAGCCGGTTTGCATGACGTGTGGGACCCAGCCCCTGCGCCGCAGGGGAGGACCTTGGAGTGTGTTGGAGAAGACTCAGCCCGCGACGGTTGGGGGCGCAAGTAGGGAGAGTCACCTTTAAAAGGAGGGTGACCCCCTTTGGAAGGCGACCATGCCTTCGCGTTCCCTTATGCATCGTGTCTTTCCACCTTCCAAGCCCCTAGATGGGGGATACCCGCCGTCTTTCCGCCTCATCGTTGGAGGAACGCAACTCCGTGGGAGTTGGTACCTTTCAGCCATCGTTCGGCTTCAAGGATTTTCATCAGCCAGCCCGGTTGTACCCCCCCGCCGGCGGTCACCCAAGACGGTGACCACCAGCCCCTGGGTGGGGAGAAGCAAGCCGGGCTGCGATCTTGGTCCCACCCTCAGCTTCAAGGATGCTCGTCATCCTCGCTGGGGTGGAGGCCGGGCTGAGCCGGAGCTCTACCTCCCGCGCGGGTTCGTGGGTCACCCTCTCCTGCGGCGTTCGAGGGAGAGGGCGCTCACTGGCCCTGCGGGCGGGTCGGACTTCGACAACGCGGGGCTGGTCGACGGCGGGCGTCGTCAGCCTCAGCGTGTCGAGCTCGTCGGCTTGGCTCCCGGTGCCCCCTCCTGCCAGAAGGCGGCTGCCACGCCGTGTGCACGGGAGGGCCGCCCACGATGCCGCGCGCTGCTAGGGCGGCGTTCGTGTTCTGGGGTAGTCCTGCCTTTGCACCGGTATGGCGCCTCCGCGCGGAGGTCGGTGCCCCACTCGTCCGGGAGGATCTGAGTGGGGATCTGTCGGAGGGCTGACGGCCCCTGTCGTCGGTGCCGAGGTGGAGGCGGCTCGAGAAGTCCCCGTTGCCGACGGGATCACCGCCACCATCCGCGCTTCGGGCCTCCGGCTCTTTGTACTTGTCCTCGCCCCTCGAGCGTCGGCGTGGGCGAGGGAAAGATTGCAGCGGCGCCCGCCCTGAGGCTTACGCTGCTGCAGTCCGGCCACCCGGAGCGGGGGCCGTTGTTGCTGCTGTCAGAGCGGACGGCGGCGAGCCGCCCGTCGGTCTTCTGTTGCTCCGCAGCCCCCCCCCATCGAGTGGGGTTGTTCGTACCTGCGGAGGTGGAACCGGAGTTCCGTTTGTAATGGCACTTTGAATGCTAGTGTTTTTGTTCATTGTGGCCGTCGAGGCCTGAACATGTATGTAATTTTTGGCACGGAGCCATGTTTTTTCCTCATTTTCGAGCACTAAGACTCGCCTGTTGGTTGTCTGAACCGCTTCACCAAGCGTGAGTCGCCCCGTGTAAAGGTGACGAGTGAGGTATCCGTATCCCGGAGGCGTAGGAGTCCCTCGGCTCGGTCGGCCTTGTTGTCCGAGGCTCCTCTAGCTTAGTTAAAGGGACCCCTTGGCCGCTCTTGGATGAGCCGAGGCCAGGGGTAGCGATATCAGCATGAACAGGGGCAGAGTTGGCTCGAAAATGAAACCTGGTTGGCCGGAGCCTAGCCGGGTCGTCCTTTAGCGGGGCCGACTCCGGAGTTGACCAGCCGAGGTCTCGGGTCGGGCTGACGTCCTTGGAGGACGGTTAGCTGAGGCCCCAGGGGTGACCGGCCGAGCCGCCTGCTCGGGCCGGATTCCTGGAGAAGACCCTGGCAGCGATTGCCCGGGCGTGGCGATGACGTCGTCCTTCAGAGTGGAGATCCTCGGACCGCGTCGCCGTTCGAGGCTAGGTCGGACCTCGCCGAAGTTGTCGTCGATGCCGAGGGTGCTGCTGCCCCCTTCCAGCGTCAAGACCCGAGCCTGCAGGATCAGATTGTCTTGTAGCGTGTGTCTCCTGCGACCGCCGAGGCCAGAACACACCCTCGCTGTGTTGTAAAGCTGCGTCTCTTTTCCTCTTGTTTCGAGTATCTGGACTTTTTTGTCGGTAACAGGGATGTTTGTGCGAGCGAGAGTTGCTTCTCGCGGAAGGTGATGAGTGAGGTATCCGTATCCCGGAAGCGTAGGAGTCCCTCGGCTCGGTCGGCCTTGCCGCTTACGCGCACTCTTACCCGTCCATGGGGCTCTGTCACCGACTCAAT
The DNA here is from genome assembly GCF_902167145.1 of Zea mays. Lineage (NCBI taxonomy): Eukaryota > Viridiplantae > Streptophyta > Magnoliopsida > Poales > Poaceae > Zea > Zea mays. The sequence goes on along the minus strand of NC_050102.1, from coordinate 3,431,506 downwards.
CGAGAAGGCTCGAAGGATCGCTTCGGCAGAAGAGCTTCCGAACGTGAAGACTTGTTCGGTCCGCGGAATCACTTATCCGAACGTGAGTTACTTATCGCAGAAGGTGATGAGTGAGGTATCCGTATCCCGGAGGCGTAGGAGTCCCTCGGCTCGGTCAGCCTTGGCTGCTTACGTGTACTCCGTCGTTTTCAGGATCCACTTTTCGAAGTAGTCAAAAAGCACGAAAGACATTCTGGCAGAAAAGATCTTTCTTCGAGGAAAATTTCGACGCAGAGGGGGTTCCCCCCCTTTTAGCCCCCAAGGGAGGGTCGGGCTTTGCCGAGGCGAGGCCGACCCTTCCTTGATGACTAAACTTTGCGTGGGTGCGAGGTATATGAACAACTTGAAAACATCTTAAGGGTAGAAGCGACGTAGCTGTTGGATGTTCCAAGCGTTGCCGTAGACCTCGCCTTGACTGTTGGCCAGCTTGTATGTTCCAGGCTTCAGAACCTTGGCGATGACGAACGGTCCCTCCCAGGGGGGCGTGAGCTTGTGCCTCCCTCGGGCGTCTTGTCGCAGCCGAAGCACCAGGTCGCCCACCTGGAGATCTCGGGACCGGACCCCTCGGGCGTGGTAGCGTCGCAGGGACTGCTGGTACCGCGCCGAGTGTAGTAAGGCCTTGTCCCGAGCCTCCTCTAGCTGGTCCAGCGAGTCTTCTCGGCTAGCTTGGTTTCTTTGATCGCTGTAGGCCCTCGTCCTCGGGGAGCCATATTCCAGGTCTGTGGGCAAGATGGCCTCGGCCCCGTAGACTAGGAAGAACGGCGTGAAGCCCGTGGCTCGGCTCGGCGTTGTCCTCAGGCTCCAGACCACCGAGGGGAGTTCCTTCATCCATCGCTTGCCGAACTTGTTGAGGTCGTTGTAGATCCGAGGCTTGAGCCCTTGTAGAATCATGTCGTTGGCACGCTCTACTTGCCCATTTGACATGGGATGAGCCACGGCGGCCCAGTCCACCCGGATGTGGTGATACTCGCAGAAGTCCAAGAACTTTCTGCCGGTGAACTGGGTGCCGTTGTCGGTGATGATGGAGTTCGGGACCCCGAAGCGATGGATGATGTTGGTGAAGAACGCCACCGCCTGTTCGGACCTGATGCTGTTCAGGGGTCGGACCTCGATCCACTTGGAGAATTTGTCGATGGCGACCAGCAGGTGCGTGTAGCCCCTGGGTGCCTTCTGCAAGGGGCCAACGAGATCCAGACCCCACACAGCGAAAGGCCAGGTGATGGGTATCGTCTGCAGAGCCTGAGCGGGCAGGTGGGTCTGCCTCGCGTAGAATTGACACCCTTCGCAGGTGCGAACAATTCTAGTGGCGTCGGCCACCGCCGTCGGCCAGTAGAAGCCTTGTCGGAAAGCATTCCCGACAAGGGCTCGAGGCGCTGCGTCATGGCCGCAAGCCCCCGAGTGTATCTCTCGCAGGAGTTCCTGACCTTCGGCGACGGAGATGCATCGTTGGAGGATGCCTGAGGGGCTACGGTGGTAGAGCTCCTTCTCATCGCCCAGCAAGACGAATGACTTGGCGCGCCGCGCCACCCGCCGAGCCTCGGCTCGGTCGAGGGGTAGCTCTCCTTGGTGGAGATATTGCAGGTACGGGGTTTGCCAGTTTTGATTAGGCGTGGCCTCGCTTCGCTCCTCCTCGACGCGCAGTGCCTCACCCTCGGGGGCCGAGGGTACCTCGGGCTGAACCGAGGGCGCCTCGGGCCGAGCTGAGGATGCCTCGGGCTGTGCCGAGGGTACCTCGGGCTGGGCCGAGGGTACCTCGGACTGGGACGAGGGCGCCTCAGGCTCGGGCGAGTCGTCGATCTTGACGGAGGGCTGGTGCAGGTCCCGGGAGAAGACGTCCGGGGGAACCGTTGTTCGCCCCGAGGCTATTTTAGCCAGCTCGTCCGCAGTCTCGTTGTAGCGCCGAGCGATGTGGTTGAGCTCGAGCCCGTAGAACTTGTCTTCCAAGCGCCGAACCTCATCGCAGTAGGCCTCCATCTTCGGGTCGCGGCAGTGGGAGTTCTTCATGACTTGGTCGATGATGAACTGCGAGTCACCGCGGGCGTCGAGGCGCCGGACCCCTAGCTCGATGGCGATCCGCAACCCATTGACCAGAGCCTCATACTCAGCCACATTGTTGGACGCCGGGAAATGGATGCGTAGCACATAGCGTATGTGTTTCTCGAGGGGCGAGATGAAGAGTAGGCCTGCGCCGGCTCCCGTCTTCATCAACGACCCGTCGAAAAACATGGTCTAGAGCTCCGGTTGGATTGGAGCCGTCGGTAGCTGGGTGTCGACCCATTCGGCCACGAAGTCCGCCAAAACCTGGGACTTAATGGCCTTCCGGGCGGCGAACGAGATTGTCTCGCCCATGATTTCCACCGCCCACTTTGCAATCCTACCCGAGGCCTCTCGACACTGGATGATCTCCCCCAGGGGGAAGGATGACACCACAGTTATCGGATGAGACTCGAAGTAGTGTCGCAACTTTCGCCGCGTCAGGATCACTGCATACAGCAGCTTCTGAACTTGTGGGTAGCGGGTCTTGGTTTCGGACAGTACCTCGCTGACGAAGTAAACTGGCCTCTGAACGGGCAATGCATGCCCCTTTTCTTGCCTCTCGACCACAATCGCGGCGCTAACCACCAGAGTGGTCGCGGCGACGTAGACCAAGAGGGCTTCCCTGGCAGCTGGAGGCACCAAGATAGGCGCCTTTGTGAGGAGCGCCTTCAAGTTCCCGAGAGCTTCCTCGGCCTCGAGGGTCCAAGTGAAGCACTCGGCCTTCCTTAAGAGGCGGTACAGAGGTAGACCTCTTTCGCCGAGGCGTGAAATGAAGCGGCTCAGAGCCGCGAGACATCCCATGACCCTCTGTACGCCTTTCAAGTCCTTGATGGGCCCCATGCTGGTGATGGCTGCGATCTTCTCTGGGTTGGCTTCGATGCCCCGCTTGGAGACGATGAACCCCAAGAGCATGCCTCGGGGCACCCCGAAGACACACTTCTCGGGATTGAGCTTGACACCTTTCGCCTTGAGACATCGGAATGTCACTTCAAGGTCGGAAAGGAGGTTGGAAGCTTTCCTCGTCTTGACTACGATGTCATCGACGTAGGCCTCGACCGTGCGGCCAATGTGTTCGCCGAACACATGGTTCATGCACCGCTGGTACGCCGCGCCCGCATTCCTCAAGCCGAACAGCATGGTAACATAGCAGTACATGCCGAAGGGTGTGATGAAAGAAGTCACGAGCTGGTCGGACTCTTTCATCCCGATTTGATGATACCCTGAGTAGGCATCGAGGAAAGACAGGGTTTCGCACCCAGCAGTGGAATCCACGATTTGATCGATGCGAGGCAGAGGGTAGGGAACCTTCGGACAAGCTTTGTTGAGACCAGTGTAGTCTACACACATCCGCCATTTCCCCCCTTTCTTTCTCACAAGCACAGGGTTGGCAAGCCATTCGGGATGGAATACCTCTTTGATGAACCCTGCCGCCATTAGCTTGTGGATCTCCTCGCCTATGGCTCTGCGCTTCTCCTCGTCAAATTGGCGCAGAGGCTGCTTGACGGGTCGGGCTCCGGCTCGAATGTCCAGCGAGTGCTCGGCGACATCCCTCGGTATGCCGGGCATGTCCGAGGGACTCCACGCGAAGACGTCGGTGTTCGCACGGAGAAAGTCGACGAGCACTGCTTCCTATTTGGGATCGAGCCCGGAGCCGATCCGGATCTGCTTGGAGGCGTCGCCACTGGGGTCGGGGGGACGGCCTTAACCGTCTCCACTGGCTCGAAGTTGCCGGCATGACGTTTCACGTCTGGCACCTCCTTAGAGAGGCTTTCCAGGTCGGCGATGAGGGCCTCGGACTCGGCGAGGGCCTCGGCGTACTCCACGCACTCCACGTCGCATTCGAACGCGTGTTTGTACGTGGGGCCGACGGTGATGACCCCGTTGGCGCCCGGCATCTTGAGCTTCAGGTAGGTGTAGTTGGGGACGACCATGAACTTCGCGTAGCATGTGAGAGCACCTAGAGGGGGGGTGAATAGGTGATCCTGTAAAACTTAAAAAACTTAAGCCACAAAAACTTGGTTAAGCGTTAGCACAGTAAATGCCAAGTGGCTAGAGAGGAATCTTCAACAAAACACAATAACCAACAAGAGATCAATCACAGAGATGGCACGGTGGTTATCCCGTGGTTCGGCCAAGACCAACGCTTGCCTACTCCACGTTGTGGCTTCCCAACGGACGAGGGTTGCAATCAACCCCTTTCAAGTGGTCCAAAGACCCACTTGAATACCACGGTGTTTTGCTTGCTTTTCTTAATCCCGTTTGCGAGGATTCTCCACAACTTGGAGCCTCTCGCCCTTACACTTGAAGTTCACAAAGAAGCATGGAGCAAGGGGGGATTAGCAACGCACACAAGACACAAGGATCAAAGTGTCAATACGCACACAAGTCGCAACAAGAGCTCGCAACACAACCCAATGAGTTCACAACTCCACTAGAGCTCTATATGCTATCACAATGAAACAAATGCACGGAATCGAGGACTTTGTGCTTAGGAATGTTGTAGGAATGCTTGGTGTACTCCTCCATGTGCCTAGGGGTCCCTTTTATAGCCCCAAGGCAGCTAGGAGCCGTTGAGAGCAATCTGGGAAGGCTGATCTTGCCTTCTGTCGACTGGCGCACCGGACAGTCCGGTGCACACCGGACACTGTCCGGTGCCCAATTTCCTTCCTTAAATGGCGCAGCCGACCGTTGGCAGCCAGAGAGCCGTTGGCGCACCGGACATGTCCGGTGCACACCGGACAGTCCGGTGCACACCGGACAGTCCGGTGCACACCGGACAGTCCGGTGCCCCCTTCTAGCCGTTGGCTCAGCCACGTGTCCCGCGCAGATCGCGTGGCCGACCGTTGGCCCGGCCGACCGTTGGCTTACCGGATAGTCCAGTGCACACCGGACAATCCGGTGAATTATAGCCGTACGTCGCTGGTGAATTCCCGAGAGCGACCAGTTCGTTCGAGCTAGCCTGGCGCACCGGACACTGTCCGGTGCTCCCAGACTGATCAGACTTTGGCTGAACAAAGCCATCTCATTTCCAATTCGATTTTTCCTATTTCCGGCACTTAGACACAATACATTAGTCACTAAAACAATGTACTAAGTCTGAGAAACATACCTTTATCCTTGATTTGTACTTTGTCCACCATTTTATACTTAGACACTTGTGTTGGACACTAAATCACCAAAATACTTAGAAATGGCCCAAGGGCACATTTCCCTTTCAATCTCCCCCTTTTTGGTGATTTATGCCAACACAATATAAAGCACGTAGAACAAATACAAAATCAATTCAAATAAGAACTCAAATTGTTTTGATTCAAATTTGACATATATGGATCACTCTTTGCTACCACTTGGTTTGTTTTTGCAAATCACTCAAATTTCTATCTCTAAGTCAAACACACATGTTAAGACATAAAGAGAGTCATTCCAAGAGAAATTGATTCAAGATTTCAAAAACTCCCCCTTTTTCCATAATCAACACTTCTCCCCACAAGAAGCCAACTTTCGACAAGAGAGACAATAGAAGAGTTTTGACAAACCAAAAGCTCTAATCTACTATTTTCAAAATTTCTCAAGTGGTAGCTGATCCATTTATCGCTTTGGCCTTTATTTTCTCCCCCTTTGGCATCAAGCACCAAAACGGGATTAATCTTGGCCCTAGAACCCCATTGCCTCACCAAAATACTCAATAAGAATACAAAGGCAATAAGAGTACATGAGATGAACTTGGAATAAGATTGGAGTGCAGTGGAAGTCTTTCATGGTCCAAGTCCACCTTTTCCCTTTCAAAACTCCTTTGAGACTAAATCAAGCAAACTCAAGCAAACAGTTAGTCTCAAAGGGTCAAGTTGTAGCACAACTCCCCCTAAATATGTGCATCACTTGCACAAGGACTTGTGAGGTCCGAGAAGTGATTGTACAACTTGAGCACCATAGTAAGCAACAAAATGCATAAGGAACATGATCATAGGCATAAATACATGTATGCTATGAATCAATCCAAGTTCCGCGAATCTAGGACATTTAGCTCACTACGCAGCCTGCAAAAGGTCTTTTCATCTAAAGGCTTAGTGAAGATATTGCCTAGCTGGTTCTCGGTGCTAACATGAAACACTTCGATATCTCCCTTTTGCTGGTGGTCTCTCAAAAAGTGATACCGGATGTCAATGTGCTTTGTGCGGCTGTGCTCAACAGGATTTTCCGCTATTCGGATAGCACTCTCATTGTCACATAGGAGTGGGACTTTGCTCAGATTGTAGCCAAAGTCACGGAGGGTTTGCCTCATCCAAAGTAGTTGCGCGCAACACTGTCCTGCGGCAACATACTCGGCCTCAGCGGTGGATAGGGCAACGGAAGTTTGTTTCTTAGAGTTCCATGACACCAGGGACCTTCCTAAGAATTGGCACGTCCCTGATGTACTCTTCCTATCGACCTTACATCCAGCATAGTCGGAATCTGAATATCCAATCAAGTCAAAGTTAGACCCCTTTGGATACCAGATCCCGAAGCAAGGCGTAGCGACTAAATATCTCAAAATTCGCTTCACAGCCACTAAGTGACACTCCCTTGGATCGGATTGAAATCTAGCACACATGCATACGCTTAGCATAATATCCGGTCTACTAGCACATAAATAAAGCAAAGAACCTATCATGGACCGGTATGCTTTTTGATCAACAGACTTACCACCTTTGTTGAGGTCGGTGTGTCCGTCGGTTCCCATCGGCGTCTTTGCGGGCTTGGCGTCCTTCATCCCAAACCGCTTTAGCAAGTCTTGCGTGTACTTCGTTTAGGAGATGAAGGTGCCGTCCTTGAGTTGCTTCACTTGGAACCCAAGGAAGTAGTTCAACTCGCCCATCATCGACATCTCGAATTTCTGCGTCATCACCCTGCTAAACTCTTCACAAGACTTTTGGTTAGTAGAACCAA